>NW_024424452.1:77275837-77657253 GCF_017311325.1 Ursus maritimus
CCCCCCCCCCCCAGACATCCACCGTTATGTCCCCCTCCCCCCACATTTCTGACAGCTCCTTCTCCTCAGTCTATGTCAGTCTAACCCGTACCACACTGGTTAGACAAGCCTCTAAAAGGAGTGAGGACGACTAGCAATTACCATGAAATATCTGTAGTGATCAGTGACCTGACACTCAGAGATGTCCAACTCTGGTTTGTAGGGCACGGAGCCTCCGAGAACAAAAACCGAGAGCTTTTGAGTGATTTTGATTACAAAAATACAATAAAAGCAGGACTATGCAAACAAATATTTTACGTAAGCCGGAATGCTCTAACCTCAGGACCTTGAAATTTTGTAACTTTGCCCAAATGGGCCTGTTGTCATTTACCTAAAAACATGCCCCCCCAAATCTTTGGGAAATGTTGGCTACAAACCCCGAGTTAATACTAATTCCTGGGGTCTGTAATGTCCTAAAATAGGCCAGTCTGAGCAAGGGTGTATGGGAATCAGGTGATAAATGCAATCTAAAGTACCTCACGGAAGTCCCCAGAAGTTCACATACCCTTAACTATTTCTCCAGTTTAAGAGAACAAAATTAAAATAGCCACTCTGGAAAACACTCTGGAGGTCCCTTAGAAAGTTAAAAATTGCGCTACCCTATGACCCAGCCATTGAGCTACTGGGTATTTACCCCCAAAGATACAGACGTAGTGAAGAGAAGGGCCATATGCACCCCAATGTTCATAGCAGCAATGTCCACAATAGCTAAATCGTGGAAGGAACCGAGATGCCCTTCAACAGATGACTGGATTAAGAAGATGTGGTCCATATATACAATGGAATATTACTCAGCTATCAGAAAGAACGCGTTCTCAACATTTGCTGCAACATGGACGGCACTGGAGGAGATAATGCTAAGTGAAATAAGTCAAGCAGAGAAAGACAACTATCATATGATTTCTCTCATCTATGGAACATAAGAACTAGGAAGATCGGTAGGGGAAGAAAGGGATAAAGAAAGGGGGGTAATCAGAAGGGGGAATGAAACATGAGAGACTATGGACTATGAGAAACAAACTGAGGGCCTCAGAGGGGAGGGGGGTGGGGGAATGGGATAGGCTGGTGATGGGTAGTAAGGAGGGCACGTATTGCATGGTGCACTGGGTGTTATACGCAACTAATGAATCATCGAACTTTACATCAGAAACCAGGGATGTACTGTATGGTGACTAACATAATATAATAAAAAAACATTAAAATCAAAAAATTAAAATTAAAATTAAAATGGTATCATGGCAGAATGCCCCCATTGGCCCTGACCTGCAGAATAAGAACTATCATTGGAGAAAGAATATCTGAGGCAGCTCTTCCTCCCACGCCAAACAACAAGGACAGCGCCTTGAGCGATATCAAGTTGCACAAGAAATAATGCCTATTGTCTCCCCACTTAATCCCCCATGTTAGCCAATGTGAGAGACCAGTGCGACGTGGAGAATAAGAATAGGTTTCCATAATTGTAACCCATTACAGCTGATATTACAGCCATGACCTTCTTAATGGACCGGATGCATAAAGCCCCTGGAATTCTACACATACCCCTGTTGATTTGGGTTTATTTATTTTTATTTATTTATTTATTATTTATTATTTTTATTTATTTATTTTCCTTTATTCTTGCCCCTATGCTGACAGATCCTAAAGAACAGGATACCGGATATGGCAAACACCTTAAATGCTTCACTAAATTGTCATGGTGGGAATCACAGGTAATAAACCTGAGCAACCAGAATGCCTACGCACTGCTTAGTGAAGAAATTACTAGTCTAGTGTGTATAAAACACAAGGCAATGGGAAAAGAGCCATTTTGGGAATCGGAAGGCCTGAGCTCTATTATCAACTTCATGGTTAACTTGTTTACCGTGTGGGTCTTAATTTCCTCATCTTTCAGATAAAGATTAATATTTATCTCATAGGATTAAGTAGTAAATATTTTACGTGAAAGCATTTCCAAATTAGAACAAGCATTAATAAACACAGTACTGTTCTTGCATAACGAAACCAAGTTTTACTATGTCATTTTCCAGAAAGAAACTCAGAAAGGAAAAGGAAACAGAAACAATTTGTAGATCTCCTTGCTACTCTCCCAAGCAACTGTCTGCATTACAGCATTATTTTTATGATTAGAAATAATAGGTGTAAATTATATTATGCTGCCTGGCATTCACCAACTGGTAATTAATATTTGTATTGTTATTAGCTTAAGTCCCAAGAAACTGTTCTTCATTCATCGTTGCTCGCTGAATACACATCTATTGAGAGGTGATGCTAAAATATTTAGATAAGTTCTCAGAGTAGGAAGAAAAATATCTTTCACGAGAAACTTATTCTACAGCTTTTTAGGAAGCAAAGAAATCAGACTTACCTCGGATTAGGCAAGCAATATAAGACGAGCCCATCCATAATTGCTAGATCCGACAATTTGGATGGAAAAGATCTGGGGCAAAATTAGGAGGAAAAATCTTACATTTACTGTAATATTTTAAAATTATAACTATACCATCCATAATTCTTAACTATAAATACACCGATGAGGGAACAAAAGGCTGTCTGAGGACAAAGCACAAGCTGACACCCTGCAACCTCCCCCATACCCCCCACTCCTGGGTGGGTCATATGCAATATTCTTCCAGGAAGCTCCCAACTATCTTAATGTTATTGCTTTGCTGGAGGGAAAAACAACCTTCACTTGACAATGGCAAGGCCTCTGGTATCCTGTGAGTCTTCTCTAACATATGAAAATCCTTTTGAAACCTCCCTTTTCCTTACCTCCGCCAAATCCAAGTATGTAATCAGTCACCCTCACAAACCCGGGGGCAGCAGCTCTTTCTGCCCACGGGTCCTATCCCCGTGCTTTAATAAAACCACCGTTTTGCACCAAAGACGTCTCAAGAATTCTTTCTTGGTTTTTGGCTCTGGACTTCACCCCACCAAACCTCACCTAAATCCGAAAACTACATCAACACCTCTCGAAAACTTACGAAATACCATTAAAACTGCTTAAAGAAATTTCACTCCAAATATAGTAGTTGCGGGGCGCCTGGGTGGCTCAGTCATTAAGCGTCTGCCTTCGGCTCAGGGCGTGGTCCCGGAGTCCTGGGATCGAGCCCCACATCAGGTTCCTCCGCTGGGAGCCTGCTTCTTCCTCTCCCGCTCCCCCTGCCTGTGTTCCCTCTCTCGCTGGCTGTCTCTCTCTCTGTCAAATAAATAAATAAATAAAATCTTTAAAAAAATAAAATAAAATAAAATAAAATAAAAAACCAAATATAACAGTTGAAATGCAAGGATAAGCTCATAAATTTTGGAATTTCTCTCCTACGGTCAGGCCATTTTACTTCTCCAGCCCAGAGCCCACATGTGGGAGGATACCTGGACGTGAGAGGATACCTGGATGTGGGAGGTTACCTGGGTAGGGGGAAGGTTGTGACAGCGAAATGTTAAGAAGGCAGCCAAGCAGCTAACATCCACTGAAAGCTCAGCCTGCCTCCTGTGCCTGTTCCCAAAAATCTATTTGAAATGTTCTCGTTCCCTGACTCACTGCTGGAAACCTGGGCGTCATCCCTGATGTTCTATCACCCTCACTCAACATTTTGAGTCATCCCCCATGTCCCTAATTCAGGATGTCGTCACCTGTCCTTCTAGCTCATCTTCCCTGCTTTCCAAATGTCCCCGCCTCTGACTTTGCTCCTTCTGGGCCTTTTGCCACCTCCAGGCTCTGATCATCCAAAATCACAGATCTGATCCATTTTCCCCCAGGATAGAGTCCAAGCCTCGAGCAGAGCGCAAATGCCGGTTTCTTGGCCCTGAGATTCTTCTTGCACTGCGGTGAACAGTGTGACAGAAGAAAAGGGTGAGAGTGACATTTCTGAGAACTCACCCAAAGAAGATAGTTTAAAAGCACAGAACAGCTGTGTACGACAGCGTTTTCTCCACAGAAGAATGTTTCCAGTAAATCATATACAATTGAGAATATCTGTATTTATTTCCCTTGGTAATCCATTCAGAAATTTGATTCTTCTCTAATTCCATTACTGAAACAAAATCTAGCACTTACCGTTGGCCGAAACATGTGAGAAACATTTGCGCTGTCATCCGTTTGTATCACAAGCATCCTGTAGGGAACAATTTGTCAACAAAATTCTTTCTTCATATGATATTTTTGTGTATTTTCCAGTAGTATCTCCTGACAAAGAATGAAATTTAATTTCATGCCATTTTTCCTTTGAATTAGTTCAGACATATCTACTTCAGCAGAAAGCATATGCTTTTCCCCCATAGTATGTCATATCTTTTAATGTTTCAGTCAAGAAACTGCAAATGACTTCTAAAAATGTATGCATGAGATTGGTGAAATGTTGTGAAATACTGATCTGAGGCAGACACCACTGAAATGGTTGTTTTATGTGCCTGTTTTCAAAGATTTTGCTAATCAAGCTGGCCTCATGCTGTTGTTAGTTTATCACTGAAGGTATACTGTATGTTTAGGCAAATCCTCCTAATGTGGCAGGAAGAGATTTATTAAAAATAAATCAATTTTTCAAAAAAATGTTGATAATGTCATGTTTTATGGTCAACCATTCGTCAGACCTGATTAGATCATCCTTATTTTTGCCTTGTAACCTTGTTGATATAAAGCTTGGTAGAGCTCTCTGTCATCTTTTTTTTTTTTTTTAAGATTTTTATTTATTTATTTGACAGAGACAGCCAGCGAGAGAGGGAACTCAAGCAGGGGGAGTGGGAGAGGAAGAAGCAGGCTGCCAGCAGAGGAACGTGATGCGGGGCTCGATCCCAGAACGCCAGGATCACGCCCTGAGCCGAAGGCAGACGCTAAACGACTGAGCCACCCAGGCGCCCCCTCTGTCATCTTCTTACTGTTCACTCGCACTTGTCTTGTTAATATTGTCTTGAAAATCCATGTCTTTCCTACAAAGATATTTTTAACTATTTGTCTCAAATTCTAAGCTTCATTTCCTGTGCTCAGATATTTTATATATTGGGGGGAGTGGGGAGGATCTGTCAGAGTCTTTATCTTAGGTCAAAGACGCATTCCAAGGCTATTCTTCCCATACCTCAGCCAAAGGTACACCTGCAATCCTGCGAGGTTGGAATGATTCATATGCGTGCTTCCTACGGGCCGATCTGCCATAGGACTCTGGAGAAGCCACTTACTATTAACTGGCCTTCCGCATTTTTGCAAGAGAATTTTTCAAATGGCCTGTCCAAATCAGAGCAGAGCTTCCAGATTCCATACTGTTCCTGTCATGGCCCCGCTGGTGCGTATCCACCCAAAACCAAAGCCCAACCAGAATTAAAATTTTAAGATTTAAAAGCTTCCTTTATTTCAACCTCTAACCTAATTACGCAATGCTCTGGCTTATTCTTCACGCCAGTTGTTTCCCACCTTCATGAGTCAGAGGGAGTATGTTAACCAACTGGAAATGTGATACAATCTCAACTTTCCCCAGGAAGATTTTTCTGCCTTGAGGTTATCACCAAGTTTTATAAAAGAAGCTCCTTGTGCACCCAACACATAGCTTAGGCACTTGGCAGAGCAGGGTGAGTCCCGGCCAGCGATCCATAAAGACAAGAGTGGCCAGGGACCTCAAACTGTAGCATGCCTCAAAGTCTCCCAGAGTGTTACTCCAATATAGATTTCTGGGCCCCACACCCGGAATTTCAAATTCAGTGAGTTCGAGGTGAGGCCCGAGTGTTTGCATTTCTAACAAGGATCAGGTGATGCACGTTGAGAACCACCCCGGACTAAGACAAAGGATAACAAAGTGTTTGTTCTCTGTCATCTGCCCAATTTTTCTGCCCTGGAAATGCCATCTCTTATCTAGCAGCCTAACGCTACTGCTACTGCTAGCCTTACAGAGTTCATCAAAGCCCAAAGCTCACGAATGCGTTTTTATGCTTCAGAATCTTCATATAATACTTGGCAACATAAAAAAGTTTGAAAATGTAAATGTCTGGGACCTTTCCTAGGAACTCCTTGATTTTTAGGACAATTTACCTCCCCGTTCTTTATACAAACACAAGGAATAAAGCACAGTCAGCTCCATCTTGACATCTTCTGGCAAACTTACACATATAACGGTTAAGATTTGAAATGGTACCAAACAAGTTCAAGTACTGAGTATTCTTTCAACGGTTTTGGTTTTTTGTTTGGTGCCTGATTCTGCAGGGGAAAACAAAAATGAGTAAGACATGGTCCCTACACAAAGACACCTGAAAATTTACTGGAAGAAATAAGCTACGTAAAAATAGATCTGGTACAGGACAAAGAGTGCAGACCAGGAACAGAACACTAGACTTGGAAGCCAAAGACCCCACGCCTAGCGAAGCTTTGCTGCTGACTAATTGTGTGAGGGTGGGGCAAGTCCCTTTGCCTGTGTGTGAGGACAAACTCTGGAATCTGTGTTTTATAATTATGCAGACCACAGATATGATACCTCCTGAGCTCACAATTCTCCAAGGCAGCTCCGCCCCTGAAAGCTAAACTGCAAGGATGAAAGCCAATCCTGGGACAGATAAAGCTACTATGTGAAGATCCTCTGTACTCAGGAGAGCCCTTCTCTGCTGTAGTGATGGCCTACTGAGAGTCGCTCAGTGCAGCAGGCCCTGCAAAGAGGAAAGTAGCATCCACAGCCAGCGGGTACGAAAAAAGAACTGTTTTTTGAGAATTTACCATTTGCCAGGCACTATTTTTAGTTAAATACATTACTCACTTAATCTACACAGCAACCCTGTGAGGAGCTGCCATGATCTGCCTAGAACGCTTTTCCCCCAGACACCCACATTGGCTCACTTCCTCCCCCGTTTCAAGTCTTTGCTCAAGCACCACCTTTTTAATGAGGCTCTACCCTGATGGCTCTCTTCGAAATTGCAACATCCTCCTCCCCCTCAAAATCTTCATTCCCATTACCCTACTCAACGTTTCTTTTCCCCAACACATTGATCCCCTTCTAATACATTATATATAATGTTTACTGTCTTCCCCCTACTTAAATGTAAGTTTCCTGAGGGCAGGGTTTTGATTTGCAACCTTGAGAGGTCTCTGGGTGAAATTCAAACCTGGCCTCCATACAGGGAGGGCAGGGAGAGACCAAAGAAAAAGACAAGCCCCTCAGGATTGGTAGGTGGCAGGTTTAACAAGCAAGGAGTTTACAAACAAGGCTTGTCTTGGGCGACAACAAGATGAGTAGATCTTCATACCCACCTGCCAGAATCTTAAAAGTTTATATAGAGGGCTTAGCAGGGTTCTGTCACATACACAGTCCAAATGGTCTCAACAACACGTTCCTTTTTTTTTTTTTTTAAACAACACATTACTTTTTTAAGGTTGTGTCCTTGACACAGCTCCGACCCTGGGAATGGTTCTTCGAAAAGTACATTCCAAGGACAGGAAGGGACTAAGAATCCTCCCAGAACCTGGCTCTTGCTCACAGGTCACCTGGCAATCACATTCTTGATGACCTACCTCCTCCAACACCGGGATGTCTTGTTTTGTTCACTGATGTGTCTCAAGGACCTCACACCGGGGAAGGCAAACTCTTCTGTACAGTTTCAGGTGGCAAATATTTCTAGCTTTGGGAGCCATATAGTGTCTGTTGCAACTAATCTCTGCCCTTCATCATTCAAAGGTAGCCATAGATATAATACATAAGTAAATGGGTGTAGCTGAGTAGACTTAAACTTTACTTATGGACGTTGAAACCTGAATTTATTATAATCTTCACATATCACAGAATATTCTTCTTTTTATTTTTTTCAACCACTTAAAAATGTTTTAAAAATGCTTAATTTATAGGCCATAAAAAACAAGGAGTAGGCTGGATGTAGCCTCCAAGCCACAGTTTGCCAACAGCTGACCTAAAATATAGTAAAGGCTTGCATGGAATATAGTAAAGGTTTGCCGAAGTACTTGAGGACACTTGAAAGTTATGTGTTATTTTAAGTATATTGAGTATTCTTTATACAATCATGTCTACGTTATTGTTGTGTTTGTCAAGTACTTTTAATAGTCAGCACAGAGGAAGATTTAACTTTATCCACTTTCTGAATTATGACTCACTAAAATTAGTTAGATTGGAATAAGAAAGTTTTCAATAAAAATGGTAGATGGTAAACAATTCTGGCCCGAAATATCTCATCCATCTCACACTACACGCCATCAATAAAACCAAGTTCTCACCATGAGCCTTACACTTGATTTTATTATTGTTTAAAAAGCAACTGACAGCACTAGGAACTAAGCCAGTTATGACGATGTATACATTTTTAACAGTGACTCATACCGAGAAAAGATGAAGTTGGCTCATGTCAACAGTACAGAAAAGGCTTCATGGAGTAAGGATGTGTATTACTGGAGCTGGAGGATTATTTCAGCGCATTTCTGACCTGCGAGCGCCGTGGATTGGAGGGCTCTGCCGGGGAGGTGGAGTCAATTCAGTTCCCACACCGGCTGGTTAGTTCGGGACTTTGTTCTTATAGATACACCCTGTTCTCCTAAGACCAAAGTAGACATTCTGCAATCCCATACTGACAAGCAAAGAGTGCAGAGCCATGTGCATAATAGGTGGCCAGTAAATATTTGAATTAATGGATAAATATATAGATAGCTTTGAACTGCTGGGAGAAAACAAACACTCAATTCCAGTAAACAGGCCATCAACAAATACGATTTTTTCTGTTCTATTCCTGTCTGCCATGGGAAAAACAAGAAATACAAGCCCCAATGCTTGGCTACTTCATCATTCATTTATTTCACATTTATTGAGTATATACTATGTTCCAGAAACCCTACAAGGAACTGGACCTACAAAACAAATCAAGTCAGCAAGGCTGCATTGCAACTTTCATGGGGCCTTGATACTTTCCTTTCTCCATAAAAATTAATTTGGGTCCTGATGGGCAGTGAGATGGTCATCTGCCAGCAGGGTCATTCGGGTAGTCAAGTCACCTACTCCATTAATAAGGTACCCTGACAGAAGACACAATCCTAAACCCAATGTATCAGAAGTGTTGAGGTCAACGGGACTACCACCTCACTCTTCAACTTCATAGCATTCCGATGGAAATAAATCACCAGCGTGGCTGGTGCATCGGGGTCCACCAGACACTGCAGAAATAATAAAAACAGTACCTCAGGACAGAAATACAGAAGGAAACTTGTGTCTCAAGAAGAAATTGAATTTATCCAACTTGGAGATCCGGAATAATCACTGACACTGTGGCTGTTCGTCACAGAAGTCTTTACGATAAACGACTTCCAAAATGGCACATGAGAAATCATACATTAAATAACTTGACTAAATATTCTGTTAAAAAATGAAATATAGAAAATGTAGATGGACACCTGTATCTCCCAATATATGTATATTAGTCAGCTTCTCCACAAGCTTACCTAATTGTTCATATACATATTAAAGTACACATTTTCCTTGGGGCGCCTGGGTGGCTCAGTCATTAAGCGTCTGCCTTCAGCTCTGGGCGTGATCCTAGAGTCCTGGGATCGAGCCCCACATCGGGCTCCTCCGCTGGGAGCCTGCTTCTTCCTCTCCCACTCCCCCTGCTTGTGTTCCCTCTCTCGCTGGCTGTCTCTCTCTCTGTCAAATAAATAAATAAAATCTTTAAAAAATAAAAATAAAGTACACATTTTCCAATGTTAGCCTATTACTTTACTCTTGATCATCAAGTATTACCAGTGTTGAGCTATTAAAAGCACACAATATCTAGTAAACTATAATATGTTTCCTATAATTTCACTTTTCTTTCAGTTTCTGTTTAGACACAGGAAGATTTATCAGACACAGCTGCTACTTTTGGGAAGTGGTTTTCCTGAAACTGGATGAGGAGCAGTGAAAGAATGACTCCATTATTTGTTCTTAGCTTTCTTAAAATTTTTTCGTTCACAAAGTTTCTAGAGTATAACTAGTTTGTAAAGTGTATCCTACACTAAATGATAAAAGTATAGCCAAGGTAAACGAGCTGACTTTGTGTTATTAAAAGTGGGAGTTAACACAAAAGATTATTTGTACCTATGTTCAGAAGAAAACACCAGAGTATAAAATGGAAAATAAGAGATTGAAATGAATATAACACAGGAATAGATGTGTGACTAGAAATTGCAATTTGCTATGTTATTAGGGGTGTTAAGTCTAAGTCTTTGATTTTGTTTATTATTTTGATTTTCATCATCTGTGCAAATTCTGATAACCATTAACTTTCTCAAAACTTAATGTCTGAAAGCTTCATAAAATCAACCTAAATATTTACCTTATTAGGCCAATTTATGAAACTGTAATAGGGTCTTATAGTGCCAAGGGTATGCATTATTGTGAAAGTAAAGCCTCACAAAGCTAAATAAATTCTCTTCCATGCCTTTAAAATTTTAATTAAACATTTTATTCTGCATTGATATAAAAATAAATGTAATTCAGATTGGGTTCATTATTATGTTCGTTATTTCTTCTGAATTTAAAAGAAATTAAAGTTTCAACATCGTTGTGAGCCTCTAAAAGTATCATGGGCCCTGAGAACTGTGTCAACTGTGCCTAATGGAGAAGTTGGCCCTGTGACAATCTCTGCTTTCCTGCCTTCCATCCTGCATAATTCAAAAGTTATTCAAAGAGGCTGAGCATGACAGGTGAAATTCCAGGGTGTGGCAGACTTGAAGGGGAATTGGGGAGGAGGGGGCTATGGCAATGGGGTAAGGAGGGAGGAGAGACAGTGACAGCAGCCTGGTGAAGAATATTAGCTTCTGAGCAGGGTGACGAGAGGATCTAGCTATAGGTTGGGCAGACAGCAAGACTGGGAAGGATAGTAGAGCAGGAGCAGATGAGGAGAATGACCTCACAGCCTAGTGCAGGCTGTCGAAGCCTGACTAGAGTATGTGTGTATGTGTTCCTTAGCTCCAGCCATTGAGAGAAGCTGGGAGCAGTCACATTCTCACAACGCTAAACATACCTAGTAACCACATTCTGATTTCTAAACACCATTCTCCTTTAAAAGGAAGTAGGGCTCTCAGAAGAAATGGTGGGAGAATTACAAAACGATCTTAGAATATCTTGTTTCAGAAAGTAAGGAAGTACTAAAAGAATGATAGGGGGCGCCTGGGTGCCACAGCGGTTAAGCGTCTGCCTTCGGCTCAGGGCGTGATCCCGGCGTTATGGGATCGAGCCCCACATCAGGCTCCTCCGCTATGAGCCTGCTTCTTCCTCTCCCACTCCCCCTGCTTGTGTTCCCTCTCTCGCTGGCTGTCTCTATCTCTGTCGAATAAATAAATAAAATCTTAAAAAATAAATAAATAAATAAATAAAATAAAAGAATGATAGGGACACTGACAAATTGGGGACAATTGATGACAGATTTGATAAATAATGATGATAAGAGATTAGAACTCAGTGAATAACATAGGTATCTATGAGTCCACAGTGATGTAAATGAATGAATTAGTTAATTAATTAATTAATTAAAAGAAATTTTTTCCCTTACAGGAGAATGCCAACTAATACATATAGAATGAACAATTGGATTAAATTAGAAAGTAACTATCCGGCAACCATCATAATAACATTGGTTCAGACAAAAATAATCACTAGATTGCACAAGACATGAATAGACAATTTTTTAAAGAAGACATACAGATGGCCAACAGACACATGAAAAGATGCTCAACATCACTCATCATCAGGGAAACACAAATCAAAACTATAATGAGCTATCACCTCACACCTGTCAGAATAGCTAAAATCAAAAACACAAGAAATAATAAATGGTGATGGGAATGTGAAGAAAACAGAATCCCCTACACTGTTGGTGGGAATGCACACTGGTGTAGCCACCATGGAAAACAGTATGGAGAGTCCTTAAAAAACTAAAAATAGAATTACCATATGATCCAGTAATCCCACTACTGGGTATTTACCCAAACAAAATGAAAACATTAATTTGAAAAGATACATGCACCCTTATGTTTACTGCAGCATTATTTACAATAGCCAAGATATGGAAGCAACCCAGATGTCCATCCATAGATGAATGGATAAAGAAAATGTGATGTATATACATATAGATATAGATATAGATATAGATATAGATATAGATATACAGATATAGATATACAGATATAGATAGATACATATATACACACACATATGTATATAAACAGAATATTACTCAGCCATAAAAAAGAATGAAATCTTGTCATTTGAAACAACATGGATGGATCTAGATCTAAGTGAAATAAGTCAGTAAAGGAAAAACAAACACCATGTGGTTTCATTCATATGTGGAATTTAAGAAATAAAACAAAGAAAAAAACAAACAAAAAAACATCAGACTTTTAACTACAGAGAACAAACTGGTGGTTGCCAGAGGGCAGGTGGATGGGAGGATGGATAAAATAGGTGAAGGGGATTAAGAGCAGTTACCATGCGGATTAAGAGTACATTACCATCAGTAATGTACAGAATTATTGAATCACTATATAGTACACCTGAAACTAATATAACACCATGTTCATTATACTCGAATAAAAAAAATAATAATCAATAGATGCTAAAACTAATGGGTGAATGTTTGATATAGAATAGGATATTTAAATGGTCTCAAAACACCTCCCACAGAATACTAAGTAAAAAGGGGGGAAAATATTTTTACAATAAAGGAACCTAGCGGATACTCTTAGTCAAGTGATCAAAGTGAATGTAACATTTAATAAGACAAATTAAAATTGGGCACCACCTATTGGAGGCAATGAGAAGACCATCACTTCTGTGATCTTCCTGCCTAAAATAAAAAAATCATTACCTAAATCGAATTATGAAGAAATATCCAATAAACTCAAATTGAGGTAACCGTCACAAAATAACTGCCCTGTAACTTTGTAAAGTGGGAAGGTTCTGAAAGTCAAGGGAAGAGTGAGGAACTCTCCCACTTTGAAGAAGACTAAGGAGACACAGCAACTAAATGCAGGGTATGATCCTGGACTTGGCAAAACTTGAATGGTGTCTTCACATTAAGTGGTAATAACGTATCCGTGTTATTTTGCTGATTTTGATGGCTGTATTATCACTATGTAGAAGGACATCCTGCGTGAAAGAACTATACACTAAAATATTTGGGGATGGGGGAAGAGCATCATTGCCAGCAAAGTCCCCTCAGTTTATTCAAGAGAAAAATTATTACTCTATTCTTGCAAGTTTTCTCTAAGTTTGAAATTATCGCAACGTAAGAAGACAAAATTAAATTGAAAATCCAACTTCGACGGGTCTACAGAAATTGTAACCGAAGTGTTGGGTGTTCCCTGATGAGCATCTGCTTCTAGAGGTTTATAATATATCGTAAATGAAGTACCTTTTTTTCTGACATAAAAATATGGTTCCCGCATGCAAAGCAAATGTATGATTGGAGAAGCGAGGACTCTGGTCCCCTTGGTGGGAGGAGAAAGAGGAAGTCCTGACTGTAAGAGAGCGGTGAGGACCTGCTGCGGTTTTAGCCATTCTGTTTCCTGACGGAGGTGCTGGGTGGGTGCAGGAGGGAGCCTCCTATGCGCTCCCTCAAGCTCTATGCTTAAGCTTTGTGCTCTTTTCTGTAGGCATGCTATACTTCATAAAATTTAAATGTAAGTGAACAAAAAAAGACAAGGTCCCTAATGTTAATAAAATTCCACAAACCACCATAACCACTAGACAGTGACAACTTCATCGGAGCTGCCCATTTCACACTCACGAATCAACAGTGAAAATTTATGGTTCAAAGAAATTCAAGGAAGAAGATCCCTGGAACTCAAAACAGTTCAAACCAAACCAAAACATAAAAGCACGCTCACTCATCAGCAACCGTGTCATCTTCCCTTGCAGATGTGGGGGACGCCTGTCCAAGTCCAATTTTACTACCACCTTGGTCCCGCCTTCCTCAATCACGCGAGGAAAGGTTCAAGCAGTGGAAGATGTCTACTGCAAAGGGATCTGGTCACTGCGAAGCCTCCAGTGACGCATCCACAGTCCTGAGCATGTCTCAGGGAGGCCCCGCGCTGCTGCCCGCACCACATTGGCGGTGGGATTCCCAGGGACGCGGGTAAGAATACGAAGGATGGCATCGACTGTGTGACGCGGCTGGCAGGGACTTGCTGCCGAGCGAAGTGTCCTCGGCACCCACGGTGTCGCTTTCACATAGAAATCCCAACTCCCTCAGTCGAGAAGGTACTGCCCTGGGCAGGCGCCTGGCCCCCTTTACCCCACACAGTGGTCCTGCCCCCTCTTACTGCTTCTCAGACATGCACCTCGTGACCTGGTTGAAATGTGGGTCCCAATGCTGGGAGGCGACTTCGCGTTTCTAACGTGGCTGCGCTGGTGCTGCTGCTCGGCGGCCTCGCCTGGCCAACCAGGCGTTAAGGATGAACCTTCGTTTCATCTGTTCGCTTCCCCTTTGTGGGACGAGTTGATCTGTTAAAACTAGGCAGACGATGCGTTGAGCTTCCCTGCAATGACGCACACACTCAAAACATATCACATGGAGCCTGAGAGCAGATGTGAAGAGACGGTGTCTCCTCCCGTGGCTGTGCAGTGTTTCTCTCCACCTCATCCTTCTTGGCCGTGGAACCCACAGTCCTGTGTTGAGACCACAGCTCTGGCACTTACAAGTTAGGGGATTGGGGGCAAATCACGTAACTTTCTCTGTCCTCTTTTATTACCAATAAGAACAAAATAATAATATGTTCTTTGTTCTGTTTGTATTAAATAAAATGTAGTGTGGGCAGTTGGTTTTATATAACTAAGCGTTATGGATATGCAATTAGGGCATAAAAAGGAACCATGAGAATGGAGAGAGGAGGGGAGAGAGACATGTCTGGACTGATCATAATAATAATGACAGCAACACACGTGATTGCGACTCACTGAGTGACAAGCCCTGGGCTCCACCTTTAAGGACTTCATGTTACCTCTCTCACTCTGTTATTATCACCCATTTTGCAGACAAGAAAACTGAGGGCTCGAGAGGCTATTTGTGAGTTAGAAAGTACAGTTGTTAAGGGGTAAAGCAGAGGCAGAATTGAAACACCAGTCTGACAGAGCCCAAGCGCTAAGCAGCAAAATGTTTTTCAGAATCATCTGTTTATCATGCTCATTTGGACCCTTAAAAAGATGTCAGGTTCCCAGGCCCAAGCCAAGACCCACAAGGATCATTTTTACACAGCCTGGCACCAGTCCACACATCTGATTTTAAGGACCACTCTGAAATGTGCTGCCTTCCTCTAATCATGTGAGGGGACATTCAAAATATGTCTACTGTTAGTATAGAGACCCCAGTGACCCTATGACAGTCATGAGCATGTCTAAGTGAACCCCTGTGGTGTTGGTTGTTGCAGTCAGGTGGTGAGAGTCAAAGGCCGGGAGAGGAGGTTAGAAAAGGCTTCGTGGAGTCATCACTACCTCACTGATTTCCTGCCCATCAGTGATCACTGAGGCATCCAAACGTCCATCACTTCCCTCTGACTGCCAATGAGAAGACCCTGCTGCTCCTTGGAACTGAGGACTTGCTCGAAGCATCCAGACTTCAATCCCAGATTCGCGGAACTGGCCCCAGTGAGCTGGAGCCCAGTGTCCTAAAAACCAAGGTGTAGCAACCCCACCCAGGGAGACATTACCCAGTCTGGAATAATCCTTGAGGTGTTTTTCTCTTCACAAAGATCGCTAATGCTTCTTTCTTTGACAGGAAGGACCTCGGGGAAGTCCCTCCGAGTTCTGCCTGTTGACACCGATCTACTTTGGCCCTTTGACTTGTGTGGGCTTCCTGAAGTCTCTGCAACTGCAGACCAGAGGGGATCTCACTTTCTATTTGCCCAGGGTCAAAGCAAGAGAGGAAAACCTCCACCTACCTTAGTCTACTGTAAGCCTGAACCAAAAGTGACGTCATTCATCACCACCCTTCAGGTCTTTCTCTGACAGACTACAGGTAGGGGGTGGGGATTCAATCCCCGAGACCTGGATTTTAGCTGGGGTTCTTGTTTACCAGTGGTTTTGCCCCAGTTATGATGACAAGAAAACTATTTACCATATCCTCACCCTGGTTTCTGAATCCAGAATATAAGAAAGTGTTTTCGAGTAATTTCCAAAATCCTGTAGTATATAAACTCCATGAGAGTGTCTTAAACAGAACAAGTTAAAAAGCAGTAACCATGGGAAATATTAATACATTAAGCTTGTGTCCCTAAAGGTACACCATGAAGGAACTGAAAAGGCAAACCATGGAGTAGGTGAACATGTTTGCAATATATGTTATCAAGCAAATATCTGTATCTGGACTCAGAGGATACATGCATTGAGAATACATAAAGAATCGCTGGAAGTCAATTAAAAAAAAAAAAGACTAACAACCAGTGTTTTTCAGAAATGGGCAAAAGTTTAAACAGCCACTTTACCAAACAGGATATCCAGATGGCCAATATGCAGACGGAAGCGTTCAGCACCATTAGTCATCGTGGAAATACAAACTAAAACTACGGTGTGATACTGTGATATCCAATCAAAATGGCCACAACTTATAAGGCCAACAATAAATATAGGAAAGCATGTGGAGCAACTGTAGGTCTCATATATTGCTGGCAAATATATAAACTGGTACAATCACTTGGGGAACTATTTGGTAATACCTACTAAAATTATGCATTTTTCTATGACCTAGAAATTCCACTCTCGATATATACCCAAAGAAATGAGTGCTTGTATCTGCCAAGATATATACAGTAAATTACGCAGCAACATTATTTAATAGTGCCAAACCAGAAACAGCCCAAATGATCATTGATGGTAAAACGGATAAATTGTGGTAAAATTCATATAATAGAATGCCATGTAGGTATGAAAATGAATAAAGCAAGATTATATAAAATGTGGATGAATCTCACAGACATAACATTGAGTAAAAAAGCCAGATACCGAAGTTTATATATACTGTATGATTCCATCTAAATGGAGTTCAAAAAAAGGTAAGATTTCTATCTATGGTGATGAAAGTCAGCATAGTGATTATCTTTGGATGGAGTATTCACAGAATGACTGTAAGGGAGCCTTCTGGGCTGCTGGAGATGTCCTACAACCCCATCTTGGTGGCGGTTCCACAGGTGTATAAAGATGTAAAATTCAATGAGCCATACACTTAAAATTCATGCATTTTAGATGTAAGTTATAGTTCAATTTCTTTAAAGATTTTATTTATTTATTTGACAAAGAGAGAGAGAGAGCACAAGCAGGGGGAGCCTAAGAGGGAGGAGGAGAGGCAGGCTCCCCACTAGCAGGGAGCCCAACATGGGGCTCCAACCCAGGACCGTGGGATCATGACCTGAGCCAAAGGCAGATGCTTAACCGACTGAGCCACACAGGCATCCCAGTTACAGCTCAATTTTTTAAAGTGCCAGGCTGTCTTAGGTCACATGTCCATCCCTGGATCAGTCACCATGGCCAGGGAATACAATGATCGGCTTGGACCTGGGCCATGTGGTTCCTTCCTAGAACTGGTGGTGGAGCCCAGACCATAAATGGACAGAGAAGGGGCCCTCAAAAGGGAATACGGAACTGTTTCTGGAAGAAGAGGAAACAGACGTCCTAGAGGAGACAGACAACTAATTTCCAACAGTCGGGAAGGATACTGTAGCCCTCAGCATGAGTAATTGGATCAGGACACCCAGTCCTCAGGAAGATAGAGGGAAAGAAAGACTACAGAGAGACACAGGCAGAGTAACCCAACCCCTGGCTTTATAATTTCTGGTTCTTGGTCCTATGAGTAAAGCTACACTCTCTATTCTGGGGCTTTATAAGATTCCCTATCTGTGGAGAAACTTTTCATTCCTGTTGGCCATCTGGCATTTTGAATCTCCTTTTATTGTTTGGGAAAGCTCCCCCAACTTATGAATCTTGATGGGAGCACGGTCAACATTGAAAATGCCAAATGCTCAGTTTCCCAGCCTTCCTTGCAGCTGGAATGTAGCAGGTGGGTAATGTAGGCTCTACCAAGGAGATAGCACTGCTCCTGAACTCCGGGGACCACAAGCATGTTCATTCTGCAAGATGGTCCACCAGCGCTGGTTCAGTCCAGTGCTGGAGGCTCAGAGTGGCAGGTGGAAGCAGCCAGTGTCCCGTAGTGTGTGTGGTCCTCACACACCCTTCTACACATGTGCCTAACGAGGCTCCACACTGAGTCTCCAGTCTTCCTGAGTGGATTCAATATCCTTTTAATAGTTCCTTTTCAGTCTCAGTCAACCAGACTTAGTTTATGCTGCTTGATGGTGGGTGGCTTAAACAAGAGAAATTTATTTTCTCATAGTTCTGAAAGCAAGAAGTCCAAGACCAGGATGCTGTAAACTTCAGCTTCTGGTGAGCCTCTCTTCCTGGTTTCCAGCCAGCTCCTACCTACTGTGTCTTCATGGCCTTTCCTTTGAGGTGTCTCTTCCTCTTCTTAGCAGGGCACCAGTCCTATGAGATTACAGCTCTGCCCTTACGACTTCATTCAACCTTACTTACCTCCTTAGAGGCCCTATGTCCAAATAGAGTCACATTGAGGGTTAGGGTTTCAATATATAATTGGGGGGGAGCACAATTCAGTCAATAACAGGTATTGCCCCTATAGTGAAGAGGTTAAAACCCTTGTGCAAGTTCTAAATAAAACCTTTGTGCTCTCCAGTCTCAATTAGTGCAGAAAGTATGAAATCCTAGAAATGCAAGCTTGCAAAGCACTGGACAAAACTACGTGGATATAGTAAGACATAAACAAAAATGGGAGGAAGCCTGAGTGACTGTCCAAAGGTCAGCCTCGAAGCCAGGGGCTGCAGGAGCCCAGATACAATGGCAGGTGCCTGGCTGAGCTCCAGCTGTGTCCGTGGCTGCCACACTCTCCCTCACTCTCATCATTCTGAGTCTTACGTCTAGGTCCTGACTCTTGCAGTGCTTCAGGAATGCTGACAAGAACGCCCTCGTTGAAAAACTTTAGTCAAGCTCTGAACTGTCTTCTCCACCAGGCCTCCCTTGGCCGGCTGAGCCCAGTTTTGCCATGCAGAGCCTTGCCCCCCACGGCCAGGGGGCATCTCTGTAACTAGTAGCCGACATCTTCATTGTCATTCAGGCAAAACACTGCTTCATTTCTTCAACGACATTACAAACGTTCTTTTTAAGACACACACGTCCCTGGTAGGAGGTAAGTATCCTCAGCACCCCTTTTGTGAAACATCCTTTAATTATCAGAGCACTGAGATTGTGCTATTTATTATCTCTGTTGTACAGGTGGGGCAGACTGTTTCCATGGGGCACCATTTCCCACAATGTGATCCATGGAATGGTAATAATAATGCTAAGAGATGAGGGTCGTGTAATTAAAAACGCTTCTGTGGCAGAGGCGCCTGGGTGGCTCAGTCGGTCAAGCATCTGCCTTCAGCTCAGGTCAGGGTCCCAGGGTCCTGGGATCGAGCCCCGCATCGGGCTCCCTGCTCAGTGGGGAGCCTGTTTCTCCCTCTGCCTCTGCCGGCTGCTCCCCCTGCTTGTGTTCCCTCCTCTCTGGCAAATAAATAAAAATTAAAAAAAAAAAAAAAACACAACACTTCTGTGGCCAAATAAGCTTGAGAAAGAACGCAAGGAGGAATCACGTTCACGAACGTAGACTCAGGAGTCACGCAGACCTGGGTTTGAGGCCAGGCTCTGCCAACTCTTAGCCATGTGGTTTGAGCAAGCAATAGCCTTCCTTGCCTCATCTGTAAAATGAGAGTAGTGAGACACCTCTTCAAAAGGTTGCTGTGAGCACTGATGTTACGAAGGGATAAAGCTCTCGGCACAGAAAGTCCTCAATAAATGCGAGCTCTTACTGGCATTGTAGCAGGTTAAGTACTGACATCTCAAACCAGGTCTTACCATTCTTTTTAGGGAGAGATCCATTTCACATAGAAAAACACTCTCATATACTGTTTGGAGAGTGGGCAGGGACAAGACTCCGAAGTTATAGGACAGGAAGAGCCTGGAAAACCGTCAGAAAAACCAGATTCCGTAGTGGGTGGGTACCCAGTGAGTGGCTGGCTGACTTCTCACTCAGGCTGGTTGTGGCCACAGGGACAAGGCCTTCTCTAGAGTATTTGCCTCCCTCTTTAGGGCACTACTCCACCCCCTTACACACACACGCCTGAGCACACTCACACACACACACAACTTTTCAGGAAGAAAGCCACAGTGCCAACCGAGTAGAAATCCTACTAATCAAGTTTCCTTTCTGTTGATGACAGCCCAGTCATGACAAACCCCAGGAAGCCTCCCCTGGTCACCCCAAAGTTATGTGTCCCCCAGATGAGCTCCCACAATGCCCCCTTTTTACCCATGTTATGGATTGAACTTATCAGAGCTTTTGGGCCCCTTGCCTTAGCCAGGCACCGCACTCCAGGTGCCCAGGGGCCCCAAATTCCTCCTGCTGGGATTCCCAGCATCTCAATACTTGGCAGGCAGGCAGGGTCCTGTCACCAATGGGCCTGTGACTGAATTGGGCATCTCCCCAGGAGAAGAGTCTGGTGAAGGAGGAGTGGGGTCCGGAATGCTACCCCCCCTTCCCTGCCAGACAAGTGCTCAGACGGTGCACCTTCCAAGGCCCAGAGCGACGTTCTTATTACATCCCGGAAATCCCCTGGTCGGGGGCTTTTGGGGTGACATCCAGTATGTAAATACGTGGGGTCGGGTCCTGGTGAGCAGCAGTAGCGGTGCCCGATGTGAAAGTTCCACCAGCAGCAGAAGGTGCTTTCATTAGTCATTTCAACGGCACACAGCTGTAAGGAATCTGGCGGAGTTTGATTTGGCTGGGGGGAGTACATTTTCCACTCGTGGGCGTCTTGAAAACTTTCACACTAAAAAAAAAAACAGAAAAAACAGTCAAAAAAATGGTCATAGTCCAAAACGGAAAGCCAGAAAAAGATGGCAGAGACGCTAGGGCAGTGAATATAATGGAAAGAGGCCCAGACTTGGTCTCACTCTGGCCCTGCCACTTACAGGTGTGTGACGGCCTCAGGCATGTCAGCCCCTGCCCTTGGGACCCTCCCATTAAATGGACCCTGGGAGGCAGAAAAGACTCAGAGTCAGTGGGTGTGAACACTGGCTGGCTGCCAGGCCGTATACAAAGGTTAGGCATTATTTGGGGCAACAGAGGCAGAGACAGAGGGTGAAGGCTGGGGATCAGTGATCGAACCAGCCTCCATGCCTGCCTGCAGTGCCTGCAAAAGACCCATAGGGAGAGGAAGAGAGATCAAAAAGAAACAGCTCCTCTAACCACAGTTGGGTCAGGATCAGTAGGCCAAGACCAGGCTCTACTTGTCTCCTGGCTATAATGGACTTGAGAATTTTTTCAGATTTTTTTTAAAAATAGATTTACTGGGCTGCTTGGGGGGCTCAGTCGGTTAAGACTTCAGCTCAGGTCATGATCCCAAGTGTCCTGGGACCAAGCCGCATGGGGCTCCCTGCTCAGTGGGGAAGAAGTTTGCTTGTCCCTCTCTCCCTGCCCCTCCCCTGCTCCTTCTCCCTCTCTCTCTCTCTCAGATAAATAAAATCTTTTTTAAAAGAATAGATTTACTATGAATCCTGGAGCAGACTCTAGTGATGACCTGGGCTCTTGCCTCCCCTGATTTTAACCTTGGTTTGTTCGTGAGTGAGATGAGAAGCCAGAATCCACATGTAATTCAGTTTGCCTGTTCTTTGGCAGAATCAGTGTTCTTCCTTTCCCGCTGATTTTTTCCTCACATTTATGCATTTGAAACACGTTTATTGAATGAGCTACACACAATAGGTTGCAAGTGAAACCCACATTTTTTTCTTTTTTCTTTGTCCCTTCCATGCCACCCTCTGGATTTGCACTTTGCCTGCCCCTACCCCCCCACAGTGGGGGAAAGCTGAGCAACACCATGGATCTTCTAGCCTCTTTTAGCCATGAAATAAAGAGGCCCTTTGTCGTGGCCTTTAAAAGAAGGGTTCAACATCATAATCAGTGCTCTGCCCAACACAAGGCTTCCTTCTCTGGCTTTTCATTTCAGGCTTGGAAACCCAAGTATCAAGCGGTGAGGGTATGGACTTCAGCATTTCCACTACTCTGCTCCCCTTGGCAAGCTGCTACTTCTCAACCTCAAGCCTTGGGATAGAGGGGAGTGTGGGAAGAGTGCAGTTTTTCGTTAGTGCCCTCAGGATCTGGCAAAGTTCAAATGGGGGACTTTCCTCTAGAGCTGCTTTTGGGAACATTGCAGTAAAAAGACACGGCCACCAGGTGACGCTAAACGCCTTTGTCTTGCCAGAAGAGCCTCCCGGCAGTTCTAACAACCACCTAATATCCGAAAGATAGAGCTAAATATACTTTTCCCTCTGTTTAAAAACAAAACAAAGAAAATAAATACCTAAAACCACAACACATCAACCTAACAAACATAAACTAAATAGAATTTTTTAAATGATACTGACAATGAGTCTTTGCTTGACCAAACTTTATTCTAAGCCCATCTGTAAACATCCTTGTAAAACCTAGTTTTAGCAAAAACTCTGCTAAGTCAGTTTTACCAGAACTCCCCCTCCCCATTGATCACCACCAATATCTGACCATGTTACTCATCCTTCAGCATCCCCAAGGTAATGTCTGATCACCCCAGCATGCCTTCAGCAAGAATACCGTTAGGTCAATTTAGCCTGAATCCCCCTTACCTGTGACGTTTCCCCTTAGTAATTTTCCATCCACTAAACCCCACTCAGATCCTTGCCTTAAATTCCTCCCTGCTCATGCTATATTTGGAATTGATGCCAATCTCTCTCTCCCTATAAAATCCCATTGCCACAGTCCCTATACCTAGTGCAATGGTCCTGATTAAAGTCTGTCTTACCATATTTTACCAAGTGTCATTGATTTTTTTTCTTTACCAATACCTTACAGAACAAACTTAAGAAAAATCTCCCAAGTATTAAAGGACATAATTTACTAATCCCTCTCCCAATTATCACTATGTCATCTTAAGTCCTTGATTATAATTCACCTTCGCCAAAATTACAATAAGAAACTTTTCACCAAGGGCTACCTGTACGGATGCTGGAGTTCCTTGCTGGACTGTGCCTCCGCTGATGGGGCAAGTATTTCTTAAGCACTTTACTTTGAAAATAGTGTGCTCAGTACAATAGAATGAAACTAAGATCCATCATGAACCAACGCTTTGCCACCACGGTCTGGGGGACTCAGTAAAGGCTTCCATGGAGGAGCTGGAATGAGAAAAGGACCTTGAAAAGATTCTTTCTAATCAGAGATGGTGACACAGGAGATTTCTGAACGCACCTCCTCCCACAGTCACACCAAATCTACAGCTACTCTTGGAGCAATTCCCTCTGATAGAAATCTAGAAACTAGCTAAGGGACTCCTACACATTGGGTGAACCAGAAAATACCCACATGCTTGACACACCTTCAACTCCTGGGACCGACTAAAAACACAGGTGGCTGAGACAACCACAAAGGTTTGATAGACAACCAAGAGCTTGGATCAGACTGAAAGATAAAGTTCATCTTCTACACAAGACCACTCCATCAACACTGGGAGGGGTGGCTGTTTTATCTAATGCACAGAAACCAACACAAAGAGTGAACGAAAATGAAACAGAGGACTATGTTCCAAACAAAAGAACAAGAAAAACTCAAGACACAGACCTAATGAACCAAAGATAAGTGATTTACTGGATAGGGAGTTCAAAACAATAGTCATAAAGGGGCTCACCAAGGTCAAGAGAACATGAACAAAGTGAAAATTTCAACAAAGAAATAGAATATATTTTTAAAGTCCTAAGCAGAAATCACAGAGCTGAGGAATATAATAACTGAATTAAAATATTCATAGAGGGAGATGTTCAACAGCAGACTCGATCCACTGGAGAGAAGAAGGATCAGTGAACCCAAGAAGAGGGCAGTAGAATTCATCCAAACAAAGCAGCAGAAAGAAAAAACAATTTAAAAGAATTAAGACAGCTTAAGGACTTATGGGACGCTGTGAAGCAGACCAACGTACACATTATAGAGGTCCCCAAAGGAAAGGTAGTGGGGGGGAGGGAGGAGAAAGTAAAGGGGGTGGGGGCGGGGATGGGGTAGAAGACTCATTCAAATAAATAATGGCTGAAAACTTCCCTAACCTCAGGAAAGAAACATCCAGATGCAGGAAACCCAGAGAGTTCCAAATAAGATGAATCTAAATACACCCACACACTGAGACACATTATAATTAAATTATCAAAAGTTAAAAAGAGAGAATCTTAAAAGCAGCAAGAGAAAAACAACTCATTCTGTACCAGGGAAACCCCAAAAGACTGCCAGCAGATCTTCAGCAGAAGCTTTACACACCAGAGGAGAAGGCAGAGTACACTCAAAGTGCTGAAAGATAAAATCTGACAACCGAGAATACTCTGTTCAGCAAAGCTGTGCTTCAGAATTGGGGGAGAGACAAATAATTTTTCAGATAAGCAAAAGCTGAAGGAGTTCATCACCACTAGACTGGACTTACAAGAAATGTTAAGGGGACTTCCTCAGATCGAAACAAAAAGATGCCCATTAGTAACAGGAAAACACATGAAAATATAAATCTCACTGCCAAGGGTAAATATATAGTTAAATTCAGAATATTCTAATATTGTAACGGTGATGGGTAAATCACTTGTAACTCTAATATGAAGATTAGCAGACAAAAGTAGTAAAAAATAGCTATAACTATAACAATTTGTTAATTGATAAACAAGATTAGAACACGTAAATTGTGAGATCGAAAACAAAATATGTGAGAGAAAGTAAAAATGTAGTTTAGTATGCATTTGAAGTTAAGTTTTTATCAGCTTAAAATAGACTGTTATGTGTATAAGATGTTTTATGAAGGCCTCATGGTACCACAAAGCAAATTCCTTAGTAGATACACAAAAGATAAAGAGAAAGGAAATTAAGCATCCCACTAAAGAAAATCGTCAAATCGCAAAGGAGAGCAAAACCAAAGGAACTGCAAAACGAAAAAACAATTACAAAATATCAATAGTCATACTTATCAATAATCACTTCAAATATAAATGGACTAAAGCTACCTAGCAAGGACTTGCTGCAGCTTTAAGGACACACACACACAGACCAAAGGTGAAAAGAATGGAAAAAGATATTCTTTGCAAGTGGATGCCAAAGGAAAGCAGAGGTAGCTGTACTTACATCAAACAAAATAGACTTTAAGGCAAAGACTTAGACAAGAGAAAATAGTCATTATATAATCATAAAGGAATCAATCCTAAGAGGATGTAACATCTGTAAACATTTATGTACCCAACCTAGGAATACCTAAATATTTAAAGCAAATACTGACAGACCTGAAGGGAGAAATAGACAAGAACACAATAATAGTAGGGACTCCAATACCCTCACTTCCACCAATGGATAGATCGTATTCAGTAGTGAAAAGCTGAAAGAGTTTTCTCTAAAATCAGGAGCAAAGCAAGGATACCCACTGACACCACTTTTACTTAACATAGCACTAGAAGTCCAAGCCAGAGCAATCAGGCAAATAAAAAATAAAAGGCATCTAGATTGGAAAGGAAGAACTAAAACTCTACCATTTGCAGATTATACAATATTATATATAGAAATCTCTGAAGAATCCACCAAAAATCTATAAGAAGAAATGAATTCAGCAAAGTTGCAGAATACAAAAATCAATATATAAAATTAGTTGTGTTTCTATACACTATTAACAAACTATCAAAAGGACAAATGAAGAAAACAGTGCCATTTACAATTGCATTAAAAAACTAGCAATACGTCATCGAGCCTTACATCGGAAACCGGGGATGTACTGTATGGTGACTAACATAATATAATAAAAAATCATTAAAAAAAAAAACTAGCAATACGTGTAACCAACGGTTATAAAAAAAAATTAAAGAAGACACAAATAAATGGAAAAATGTTCTGCGCTTATGGATTAGAAGAATTAAAATTGTTAAAAGGTCCATACTACCCAAAGTGATCTACAGATTCAATGCAATCCTTATCAAAATCCCAATGACATTTTTCACAGAAATTAAAAAAAAAAATCCTAAAGTGTGTATGAAAAACACAAACCTTAACAGCCAAAGCAATCTTGAGAAAGAACAAAGCTGAAAATATCACACTTTCCAATTTCAAAATATACTACAGTGTTATAGTAACCAAAAGAGTGTAGTATCAGCATAAAACGGACACACAGATCAATGGGTCTGGATAGAGAGCCCAGAAATATACCCATGCGTATAGGGTCAATTAATTTACAACATCAGAGCCAAGAATATACAATGGGGAAAGGGCAGTATCTTCAATAAATGCTGTTGGGAAACTGGACAGCTACATACAAAAGAATGAAACTGGACCACTGTCTTACACTATACACAAAAGCTAACTCAAAATGTATTAAAGAATTGAATGTAAGACCTGAAACTATAAAACTCCTAGAAGAAAGCTTAAGGGAAAGCTCCTTGACCTTGGTCTTGGCAATAATTTTTTTGGATTTGACACCAAAAGCAAATCCAGCAAAAACAAAATCAAACAAGTGGGACTACATCAAACTAAAAAGCTTTTGTACAGCAAATGAAACCATCAACTAAAGGAAAAACTATGAAATGGGAAAAAATTTTTGCAAATCATAATATCTGTTAAGGGGTTAATATCCAAAATATATAAAGAAATCACACAGCTCAAAAAAAAAAAAGGCAATTTAAAAATGGGCAGATAACCTAAAAAGGCATTTTTCCAAAGAGGACATACAAATGGCCAAAGGTTCAAGAAAAGGCGTTCAACATCACTAATCATCAAGGAAACACAAATTAAAACCACAGCGAGATGTTACCTCACACCTGTTAGAACGGTTATCCTCAAAAAGACAAGAAGTAACAAATGTTGGGGAGGATGTGGAGAAAGAAACCCCTTAGGCACTGTTGCTGGGAGTGTAAATTGATACAGATACTGATGAGGGAACAGAAGGCAAGCTGAGAACAAAGCAGAAGCTGACACCCCACAACCGCCCCCCCCCATGGGATGTCCTGGCTGAAGGCAAAGAAACAAATAGGTAACTTATGGAAATCACAATCCTGCAAAACCTGAGTCTCCCTCAGTTTTAGAAATGTCTTAGCAATTTACAAAAACAAAGCATTTGTATCAATGGCCTAGCTTCCAGAAGGGAATGTAGACACAATTAAATGGCCTTATAGTCTCCAGCCCCATTCACAGATAATTAAAGTGGGCAAAATGTAATGTTCCTCCAGGAAGCTCCCAACTATATTCATGTTAATGCCTTCCTAAGAGGGAAAACAACTTAACATGATAATGGCAAGGCCTCCAGTATTCTGTGAATCTTCTTTAACATATAAAAATCCTTTTGAAAAACCTCCCATTCCCTTACCTCCCCCAACCCCAGAGTATATAATGAGTCACCCCTCACAAGTGCAATGCAGCTCTTTCTGCCCATGGGTCCCATCCCCGTGCTTTCATAAACCACCTTTTTGCACCAAAGATGTCTCAAGAATTCCTTCTTGCTCGTAAGCTCCAGACCTCACCTCACCTCACTGATATCCCAAAACCACATCAGGTACTATGGAAACAATATGGAGGATCCTCCAAAAATTAAAACTAGAACTACCATACGATCCAGCGATCCCTCTTCTGGGGGGATCAAACAGGGTATCAAAATGACATTTGCACTCCCTTGATATGGCAGCATTATTCATAACTACAAAGATAGGGAAGCAACCTAAGTGTCCGTCGTGGATGAATACATAATAAGATGTGGTGTGTATATGCAATGAAATGTTATCTGGCCATAGAAAAGAACCATTGGCAGCAACATGGATGTATCTTGAAGGCAAATGCCAAGTGAAATAAGCCAGACAAAGAGACAAATACTGCTGGTCTCACTTAAGTGTAGAATCTTAAAAAACAAACAAACGAAAGTCAAATCATAGAAACAGAGAGTAGAAAGTGGTTGCCCGGGACTGGGGGTGGAGAAAATAGGGAGGGGTTGGTAAATGGGTACAAACTTTCAGTTATAAGATGAATAAGGTCTGAGGAATTAATATAAAACAGGGTGACTATAGCTGATAACACGGTATTGCATAACTGAAATTTCCTAAGAAAGTAAAACTCAAATGTTCTTACGCGAAGAAAAATAAATAAACATGTGAGGTAATGGCCGTGTTAATTAACAAGATGAGGGAATCCTTTCACAATGCATATGTGTATCAATTCACCAGAATAAGCATTTTAAATATCTCATATTTTTGTTAATTATACCTCAATTAAGCTGAAATTCAAAAATAAAGACCTTTATTAAGTATTTATTAATAACATCCATTTGTTCAGATTTTGGCTATGTACCAATTACTGTTGTTAAGACTTAAATGTGGTATTATTTTATCCTTACAACACCCTTACAAGACAATCGGTAGCATCATACCCCATTTAGGGTTGGCAAATAAAGCATAGGATACCCAGTTGTGATACTATGATTTATATTAAGCATTATATATTTTCTTTCTGGGCTCAGTTCTCAAAACCCCTGCATTTCCTAACCGCGGCCAGAGAGAAAGATTCTTTTGTTCTGTTAATGAGGTGACTCTTGCTCGGCTCTTAGGGATGGGGGCTGGGTGCAGTGAAGCCAACCACGTGATTGGAAGCTCAACCTCTCAGTCCCACCCCCTGATGTCTGGCAGGGGAAGAGTGGCTGGAAGTTGAACTGATTGATTGCCAATGGCCAGTGATTTAATCAGTTTTGTCTATGTCATAATGATGAGGGAACAGAAGGCAAGCTGAGGACGAAGCAGAAACTGACACCCCGCAACCCCCCCCAACGGGATGTACGTGACATCCCTCAGGCACTCCTGGCTGACCGAAAGGAAAAAATAGTTAACCTATAGAGACCACAATCCTGCAAGACTTGAGTCTCCCTCAGTTTACAAACGTCTTAGCGGTCTACAAGAACGAAGCATTTCTATCAATAACCTAGCTTCTGGAAGGAAATGTAGGTACAATTAAATGTCCTTATAATCTGCAGCCTCCAGGAAGTTCCCAACCATCTTGCTAGAGGGAATATCTGTTAATATCTTGCTAGAGGGAAAAACAACCTGAACTTGACAATGGCAAGCCCTCAGGTATCCTGTGAGTCTTCTTTAACATATGAAAGTATTTTCCCAACCTCCCTTTTTCCTTACTTCCCCAATCCCATAGCATACAATCAGCCACCCCTCCAACCCCGGGGCAGCGGCTCTTTCTGCCCACGGATCCTGTCTCCGTGCTTTAATAAACCACCATTTTGCATCAAAGACTTCTCAAGAATTCTTTCTTGGTCGTCGGCTCCAGACTCCACCCCACTGAACCTCACCTATATTCCAAAACCCCATCAATAACATCTCCATAAAAACCCAAAGGACTGGCTTTGGAGAACCTCCAGGTCCGTGAACACACAGAGATGCTGGGAGATAGCATGCCTGGAGAGGGTGTTGGCAACTCAGTGCCTTTTCCCCATGCTTTGTCCTATGTATCTCTTTCACCTGGATGTTCGTCTGTGTCCTATTTCATTTCCTTTTATGACCAACTGGATGGTAATTCAGTAAGTAAAATGCTTCTCTGAGTCCTGTGAGCTGCTCTAGCAAATTAGTCAAACCCAAGGAGGGGATCATGGGAACTTCTGATTTATAGCCGGCAGAGGCACTTCCAACTGGTGTCTCAAGTGGAGGGTACTGGAAACAGTCTTGTGGGACTGAGCCCTCAACCTGTAGAATCTGGTGCTATCTCGGGATAGAATTGAGTCAAATTGTAGGATATCCAACTGGTGTCCAAAGAATTGCTTGAAGGTGTGGAGAGTACCCCCAGACCCCCATATACATGTTGGAATTGAGTCCAGGAACCCAAAGACCAGTTAAATTTGAATCCAATAAACAATGAATAATGTTTTAGTATAACTATGTCCCATGCAATGCTAAAGACATACTTATTATATGGGACACAAATATTTCATAGGACATATTTATACTAAAAAATTATTGCATATCTGAAATTCAAATTTAACTAGACATCCTGTATTTTTATTGGGTAAAATTGGCAACCCAACCCTATTTTTATGGATAAGAAAACTGCCTCTCAGGAAGATAAGTAACTTGACCGACGCTAACATCTGGGAAGCAGTGTCGCCAAGGAACTCCAGACTCACTGAACCTCACCTCTTCCATATTATATTGCCCCTTATTTGCCCAGGGAGTTCTCTTCATCTGCCAGCTGCTTCCATCTTCTGGTAAAATAACCCATCACCATTCCCAGCTAACTAGAAGCCAGCTTTCCTTCCCAGCCAAGAAGGATTCACTGAAAGGTGAAGCCTCATGACTAATTTTCCCAAATCTATCCGTAGCTTACCTCTTTTGAAAAAACAATGAAAACCTCCCCTCGTGTTTTTCACGCTGATACTCGCATTTCCTAACTCTTTTAAGGCTACGTCTGTAAACTGAAATTTAAGTACAACAATCCATCCCCCAACTTGTCCTTCTGGCTTACATTACCCAAAACATAATATAGTAATTTAAACCCAAACATAAGGAGGAAACAAACCATAGTGTCATTCACTGTAAGGCCATCCCATGCTTAAGTTCCTTTTGTTGTTGTTGCTCTTGTCCTATCTTCCAACATCGGAATCATAGTCCAGCCAGCCAGCTTGTCTCACTGCAGCATTTATCGCGCTGTGATGGGGCTATGGTAGCACGGTACACCTGCACAAGGTCCGGGTTAACCTCTGGCAGGAAAAGAAGGCAACGAAGAACGTGTGAAAGAGTTCATCCATGTAAAATGCTTCAAACAGTGCCAGGCAAATAACATTCTCAGTAGATCTAAACTAAAGTTATCGTTCATTTTAAAATGGGGGGTGGGGGGCAATAGTGATGGTCAGAACAGGAAGTGGTCTTGTAACTAATAAGCCATAAACAATGCAGAAAGATAGAGAATAAATGGTGGTGCCCAGAGGGAAACAAGTTAGGACTGGGAGAGAATGGAGGAAGTCCACTCATTCATTAGTACCTACGTACTGAGTGCTATGTGCCAGCCTTGCAGGGCTGGGGAGTGCGGTGAGAGAGGCAGGTCTCTGCAGCAGTGTGATAATTGTGCAATGAGAGAGTGGTACCCAGAGACAAGGGGAACCTGAGACACTCAAGGTGGCCAAAAGGGGCCAAGGTGACTTCCTAGTGTGACACCTCCACTGTCCCTTACTGGGGTCCTGAGAGCTGGCCAGGCTAAGCTTGGAAAGACTGCGCATCCCAGGTAGAAGCAACACTAAGGCCCAGACTTGAAAGAGCGAAATGTGCACAGGGGAAGTGGAAACAATTCAGTTCTCCTCCCCTTTGGGAAACCAGCGAATTACTGAGCAATCCCTAGTGACTAGGGCAGCTGACACTCAGTTGTGCTCCCCTGCAGAATGGAGCCCAAATGGAAGCCTTCTCCCATCTTCAGCCAACCTAAGCAAGGTAGATACCACAAGATGAGAGATTTGGTGACATGGAGAAAAGAGTGTGTCCCCATCGTAAACTGACAGGTTTTCAGTGCCATGTGATAACTGATGGAACAGAAGGCAAGCCGAGGACAAAGCAGAAACTGTCACTGAATGTGACATTCCTCAGGCACTCCTGGCTGCCCTAAAAAAAAAAGAAATAGTTAACCTATAGAGACCACAATCCTGCAAGACTTGAATCTCCCTCAGTTTACAAATGTCCTAGCAGTCTACAAGAACAAAGCATTTCAATCAGGAACCTAGCTTCCAGAAGGAAATGTAGATACAATTAAATGTCCTTATAATCTGCAGCTTCCAGAAATTTCCCAACTATCTCCATGTTAATGCCTTGCTAGAGGGGTAAACAACCTTAACTTGACAATGGCAAGGCCTCTGGTATCCTGTGAGTCTTCTTTAACATATGAAAGTACTTTCTTGAAACCTCCCTTTTTCCTTACCTCCTCCAACCCCATAGCATATAATCAGCCACCCCTCACAACCCGGGGCAGCAGCTCTTTCTGCCCCCAGGTCCTGTCCCTGTGCTTTCATAAACCACCATTTTGCACCAAAGACACCTCAAGAATTCTTTCTTGGTCGTGGGCTCCAGACTCCACCCCACCGAACCTCACCTGTATTCCGCCACCTCATCAATAACCACCAACAATGTTGTTACGTGTTGCATCTTAATTAATATCACTTGTAACCAAAAGAGTTTGAACCCATCCAAGAGGCTTCCACATTAATTCTCATGACCATCCGAGCGTAGATGTTATTATCCAGTCTTACATAAGAGGAAATTGATCCCTGACGAGATTAAATGGTTTTTCTCAAGATTGCCAGTAACAGGAAGAGTAGGAATTAAACCTTTCAGTATTACACATAATTTTATTTCCCCTTCCATTCCACCTCTTTAATTAAAACACAGCCTTCAAGACCCTGCTTAGATCCCACCTCCCCTGCAAAGCTTTCCCTGACCTCCAGGGATGGGGTTGTGGGATATAGGTGAGGTTCGGTGGGGTGGAGTCTGGAGCCGACAACCAAGAGAGAATTCTTGAGGTGTCTTTGGTGCAAAATGGTCGTTTATTAAAGCATGGGGACAGGACCCGTGGGCAGAAAGAGCCGCTGCCCTGGGTTGTGAGGGGTGGCTGATTATATACCGTGGGGTTGGGGGAGGTAAGGAAAAAGGGAGGTTGAGAAAATACTTTCATATGTTAAAGCAGACTCCAGGATACTGGATATCTGGTTATTGTCAAGCCAGGGCTATCCCTCCCTCTAATGACGATCTAACAGGAGACAGTTGGGAGTCTCCCAGAGGAATGTTACATTCCTCCTATCACAAGTCCTTGTCAATGGGCTTCAGGTTGAAAAGAAATTCTATTTTATTTACATTTCCTTCTGCCTCAGCCTCCCTCAATTTTACGGAGGGGATGGTAACGTTAGGGCTTCAGGAAACTGAGTTATGGGTCTCTGGAAGTCAGGCTACCGATAAGAAAGCTTCTTCCTTGTAAATCACTAGGACATGTGTAAACTGAGGGAGACTCCGGTCTTGCAGGATTGTGATCTCTGTTAGTTAACTATTTGTTTTTCCTTTTCTTGGCTTTAGGGCAGCCAGGAGTGCCTGAGGAATGTCACGTACATCCCATGGGGGGGGGGGGGCGGTTGCAGGGTGTCAGCTTCTGGTTTGTCCTCAGCTTGCCTTCTGTTCCCTCATCACCAGGACACAGCACAGCCTTTCATAGACCAAGTACTTAGTAACGGTTTGACGATTGACAATGACAATCAATGATTCAATTGTTTGGCAACTATAGATCTGTGTGGGTAAAAAAAGATGACAGCAGCCTGGACTCAGTAGAGAAGTCCTATAGGAAGAGCTGGTTTTGAGCCAGGTCTGGAAGACACAGGTAGCTATGACCTGGCAAAAGCATGTGGTACAGGAAAGAGAAGAAACAATTTGTACAAAGGCACAGAATAGAAGTAAAACAAAACTACACCCACCTTCCATGTCTCTGGCTTTAATATTATGTTTTGCCAAATCCTTGATAATTAGAGAGAAATAGACAATTCCGGTTGAATTATCTCTGCACTTACTCCTTTATGCCATACATATTTTTTGAGTGCCTCCAATGGGCAAGGCTCTGTGGGAGGCACAAAGATGAATTAGACACAGACCTGCCCTCACAGACATGTTCACTAAGAGAATGACCCATACATAAATATCTGTAATAAAATGTACAAAGGGGAAACAGCCATAAACAAGGTATGGGCTGCTATGGATCATTAAAAGAACCCATCACTTCCAAGTGGGACTCTTTGTGATGGTTTCCTAGATGGTTTCCTTACAATGCTAGGCTTGTAAGAAGGATAGTCTTTGCAAAGATGAAGATGGACTCTAGGCCATTCTAGAAGGCAGAGGAAACCATACACAAAAAAATACAAAGGTGGAAAAACTCAAAGTCTACCAAAGAGGACTGAAGAGTTTGGTTTTACTGCAACGTTGGAGATAGAAAAGAGTAGCAAATGCAGGCGAAGCCAGATCACAGGATGGGAAGAACATGGAATTTTGGAGTCCTAAGATAAAATTCCAAATCTGTTATTTACAGCCTATGTGAAGTCGGGCAAATTACTTACATCTTCTGAAGCTCAGTTGCCTCATCTATAAAATGGGACCAGATAGGTGAGGCCCTAGGCATGCAATAACATAATGTCCCTTCTGTAAGAGATTCTTTAAATATTGATTCAACTTTTTTTTTTTTTTTTTTTTTTTTTTTTTTTAAGGAAAGGCCAAGCAAGCACAGATTTAGGTAGAGACCCTCTGCCTTTCCTCTACTGGTCCAAGCAACTTCAGTGTTCCATCCAGCCACACAGCACTCTGTAGCTAATCTGAATCTTCTCCTTTCTTTAAACTCGGTCCTGACCTTCCAACAGGAGTTCCTGGGGAATTCGATTTCTCATGATGTCTTGGTACCCCTTTACCGATTGTGACTTTGAACTTCTTCCCCTCTGGCCTGTCCTTTGGCTCAACTCTGCTCATGGAAAGGTTATAAGGGTTAATGAGATTACATACGGAGAGTGCTCCATAAGAATAGCTATTATTATCATTGATGGACAAACTGGGAGGAGGAGAAACTAGAGCCACGGAGACTGGTTAGGGGGTAATTTAGGAAGACTATTTCATAATCCAAGAAAAGAATCTTAAGGACTGAAATAGGAGAATGGTGGTGAGGACAGGGAAGAAAGGATAAATTTTAAAACTCTCATGGAAATGAAATGCCTTGGACTTAGCAAACAATTGATGTGTGAGATGAGGTAAAGGAAGAGGTTGAATTCTGGGGTCCAGAAGGATGTCTCGTCATTAATACAACTAGTGAAGAAGGAAAAGGAGATAGTTTGGAAGGGAAGTCAATGACTCTGGGACACAACCAGTCTGAGGGGCCAGTAGTACAACCAGACAGAAAAGGGCACAGGGCCGGGACAGGTTCTCTCCTTGACAAAACTCTACTCAGGCTCCCCTGAACTCTTCTCAACCAGGCCCTTTCTTTTGAGCTTCTGTGTTCACCTCCGCATTACTCCACCTTAGTAAGAATCCTGCTAAGTCGGTTTAGCCAGGATCCCGTACGCCCCTCACCCGTGATGTTTCCTCTTAGTGATTTTCCATCCACCAACCTCCACTCTGTTCCTTAGCTATAAATCTCCACTTGTCCTTGTTGTGGTCAGCCTTTCCCCTACTGAAATAGTTTTTCTAAATAAAATCTTTTTTTCTTTTTTTTTTTTTATTTTACCACTCTATGTCCAGCTCTGGTTTTTCCTCCAGCAGTTAGCAATTCAGTCGTGTTGAAGGAGATGGTGAATGGTAACTACACACACACTGTTTCGTGTGTCTGTGGAGGCTCTGTGAAACAGCAACAAGGATGCCAAGCCTGGGAACTATGACCAAATCATGACTGCTTCTACTTTCTACACCCTTTTGTTCTCTTCTCTGTTGGGATCACTCTTTAAATCTATTGATGAATTTTCCACTCCTTTGGATTCTCGGTCATATGGGTGTGAAAGGTAGAATAATGGCTCCCAAAAGATGTCTAATCCTAATCCTCTGAACTGTGACTATATTACCTTACATGACAAAGGGGACTTTGGATTTTTAAATGGAGGGCTTGTTCTGGGTTATTCCAGTGGGTTATTATCCCAAGGATTCTTATAAAAGGAACACAAGAGAGTCAGAGACAGAGAGTGGGAGTGAACTGATGGTGTTCCCTTTTTGACTTTGAAGATGGAGGAAGGGGCCCAAGCCAAGGCCTGATGGCAGTTTCTAAAAGCTGGAAGATGCAAGAAAACAGATTCTGTCCTAGAGCCTCTAGAAGGAATCCAGACCTGCTGACACCTTGATTTTAGGTGAATGAGACCCAAGTCAGACTTTTGGCCTTCAGAACTATTAGATGGTAAATTTGCATTGTTTTAAACTACGATGTTTGAGGTAATTTTTCATCACAGCAATAGGAAATTCATACAACAGGTGTAGTGAATGACCAAATTCTTATGGTCAACCGATTGACACTTGAACAGTTAAATGTTGTAGACTGATAACCTCCAAGACCAGATAGTTCTTCACAGTTGTGACTCTCTGCACGGGTGACTTTGCCTCATCCTCCCTAGGGGACATTTGGAAACGTCTAGATATTTTCTAGTGTCACAACTGGGGGGGTGGGTACTACTGGCATCTAGTGAGTAGAGGCCGGGATGTTGCTCGACATCTAGTGTTGAGTACAGGAGAGCCCCCACAACAAAGAATTTCCAGTCCAAAATTTCAATAGTGCCAAGGTTGAGAAACACTACCTCATAGGCTGCAACCAAGTTCAGAAACCAATGACATTATAAAGAACACCATTTTTAAAGAAAGAAATTATTCCACCACATACAAAATCATTTTGACAGAAAATGATTCCGACCAAGCCTCTAGATCGAACTACTAATTTACAGGAAACAGAGGACGGAGGACCTTATAAAATAGCACCACGGATCAGCAAAATCTATAGGACAAATTTCTCAGTTTTTCAACACATTACAAGTGTAATAAAAAATGGAGGGATATGGATGGGAGAAAACTATGAAATAAAAGAGATTTAAGAGATTCACCAAGGGGGGCACCTGGCTGGCTCAGTTGGTAGAGCATGCAAGTCTTGATCTCAAGGTTGTGAGTTTGAGTCCCACATTGGGTGTGGACATTACTTTTTAAGAATCTTTTAAAAAAAAGAGAGAGATGGAGGTACAATAGGTAGAGATGATTTGGATCCTAATTCAAACAGGTAAGTGTAAAATATGCACATATACACTTATGAGACACGTAGAAACTTTAAACTGACTAGATGGTACGCCATATTAAAGAATTATTGCTAATGTAGGCGAATTACTTCTCTTATGATTACTTTTTCTAAAGGAGCCTTTATCTATTAGAACTACATGCTACGATGTTTACAGGTGAAATAATACATCAATTTGCTACAAAATAATACAGGTGAAGAGCTGTGTGTGAAACCAGATCAGGCCATGAGTGGATCATTGTTGAAGCAAACCAGAGGGCACGTGGGGGATTGTTACTCTATTCTCTCTACTTTTCTACACATTTAAAACTTTCCATTCTAAAACTTTTTTTCATTTTAATGATTTTTAAAGAAAATTATGAAAATGTCTGTTTCTATGAAAAAATTCTTTTTTCAGCTACAGAGAGAATAATCTTCTCCCCTTCTCTGCATTTCCTCATCTCTCCAGATGATCTGCTCACATTTGTCATGCTTAGACTTGTGCTCCCAACCAAAACAGAAAAGAAAAAAATATCCAGAATTCTCTTACCATTAGTTAGGTCCTAAATAAATAGAAAGCATTCCGGTTTAAAGTGTGTGTCAGTCACTTGTGAAGAGAGAGAGGCTAACTCCCTGTGGCTCTTGGAAACATGAGCCCAAGAAGGAATTGATCTTCAAAAGGCTGGAGCCAGCCCTGGGCCCAAGCTAAGCATCACCTCCAGTGCCTGCTGGGAAAAAGCCCATGGGGCTGGGTCGCCTGTGAATCCCCACCACTGGCAGGTGCCTGGCACATAGTGGGTACCCTACAAATACGTCCTGAGGGAAGGAGGGATGAGGTCAATTCAATGGGTTGAGTTCTCAAGTGAGCATGAATGAAATGTCTTAGGGAGCTTTAGCATGTTCAGCCCTCCTCCGACCGCCGTGACCCTCATGCGACCTCAGCACAGCAGATGTTGGGACTCTCTGTCTTAGCGAGAACTTTCAGGGAGGTGCTGGGCCGAAGCTGTCAGCCGCTGCTTTGTCAAGTAAATCCCACACTGAAATTAGCTACTGCTCGGAAGCCCACTCAAGTGCTTCACGCTATGTGTTTACCTTGATCACAGTCCTCGAGGTAGAGTGTGGAGGGACTGGCTTCCAGTGGCAGACTCAACCCCCAGCCGGCTCCACCCCTCATGCTCCTGCCTGGGTTGACAACACCGCATCATCAGATACTCACAAACCCGCCAAGATGGCAGGTCTTATGCTAAGTGTTCTTATCACAAAAAATAATAAAGACAGACAGACAGAAAGGAGAGAGGGAGGGAAGGAAGAAGGAAGGAAGGAAACAGGAAACTTTAGGAGGGTGGCTATGTTTATGGCATATATAATTGTGATGGCTTCACAGGTGTGTGCTTATCCCCAAGCTCATTAAGTTGGATACAATCATGTACAGGTTTCCTTTACGATTTACTTATTTATTCATGAGAGATAGCGCACACTGGCAAGCAGGGGAAGGGGCAGAGGGAAAGACTCAAGCAGAGTCCCCCATCAGTGCAGGGCCCCTTGCTGGGCTCCATCCAGCAACTCTGAGATCATGATCTGCGTCAAAATCAAGAGTTGGACACTTAACCCAATCAGCCACCCAGGCGCCCCAAAATGGTAGCATTTTCTGATGATGAGACTGGGGAGGTGTTCACTGCAGGCACTAATTTCATACCCTGAGTGTACAAATAATTGTCTTCTATGACATATACAATCCCAGCATTGATGCAATTTGTGTTACGTAGGTCGGATGTAACTCAGAGGCTATACACCTAATCCCAGACCAATCTCAAGACTAGACTCTCTTGCCCTGGTGCCAAAAGATCCCACAAACCCCTACCTTTCTCAGGCTCTCGGAGCTCAGCTGGGGTTAGGATGGCTGGTAGCCAGGTCTACACTGGAGTCTTTTGTAAAATAAAGAATCCGCATATAATGTGAATAACCAGCCTCCAAAGGGATAGTTTGGATTTTGAATTTTCTTCTTTCATCTTAGTTAGATTTCTTAAAATGTGGTTCAGCCCCAATTGCTAGATCATTATTTTTTCGGTTTTCCCCATTGCCATCCTCCAAAGGGCTAAAGAGGATGTTATTTATATTGTTAAATTAATATTTATTATATACAAACATTTTAAAGAGAACAAATTACTGGTTGTTTCCAATTTACTTGCAGAATGTTCTTACATTTTAATAACATTCAACACTAAGTTTTTTGTTTAAGAACATATGTTGATTACCTTAAAAAACAACTTTCTAATTGTGTTTGAAATTCAGAAATAGGGGCGCCCAGCTGGCTCATTTGGAGGATCATGCAACTCTTGATCTCGGGGTCGTGAGTTTGAGCCCCACGTTGGGTGTAGAGAGTACTTAAATAAATAAAACCTTTAAAAAAAAAAATTCAGAAATACTGTGGAGCCCTTCAAGCTGAGGTTCTTAAAGGTTTTTATGCTCCCTCTTAAGTAAGATGCTGGGCAGTAGAGGGTGCTCTCGGCATGCTGGGGCAGGAATTGTTGGCAACACAGCAGAAGAGGAGCCTTGCCCTGACCCCTGGGCTTCGGGGTCGCGCAGCCCTCCTGCCAGCAGCAACTCTGCCTTGTCGTGCCTCTGTTGGCCCTCAGCTACAATGCGCCCATTCATCTGCCTTTAGAAGCCAACCCCAGCAAGCTTTCTTCCCAGGGGGAAGGTTGGCTGCTAAAAAAAAGATCCTTTTTGCCAATACTACTACTTTCTGAATAAAGTATTTCACAGTTGACAGATCGCTTTCCCACGCCTTACCTCGCCTGCTGTCCTCTACTGACAACATCCCATGGTCTCAGGACACATGGGATAAAAAGCGTATTCGGGGGCACCTGGCTGGGTCAGTCGGAGGAGCGGGCAACTCCTGATCTCAGGGTCATGTGTTCGAGCCTCATGTTGGGTGTAGAGATTACATAAATGAACAAACAAACAAAAACTTAAAAAAGAGTATTCAGGACCATAACCTGATTTGGATGAATCCCAGCCCTTTCCCGAAGGGCTGTACGGGAAAGAAGTAAGGTTGTGTATCGGAAACCGGGGATGTACTGTATGGTGACTAACATAATATAATAAAAAATCGTTAAAAAAAAAAAAGAAAAGAAAAGAAAAAAATAATAATAAATAAATAATAAAAAAATTAAAAAAAGAAGTAAGGTTGTGTATAACAAACACCCACCATAGGACGGGTGCTCAAAGTATGTTAGCTTCCTTGCTCTCCCCTTGTGTACAGGGGCCTCGCGGTGAGGACGCTCAACACCAAGAGCTAGAAAAGCAGGGAAACTCTGTGGCAGGCAAGTCTGAAGGAAAGATAAAGGTAAAGAATGTCTCTCCCCAGCCTCCTGCAGCCTGTGATCCAAGTCATGGAGATACACGAAAGGGAACTGGAAAGAGCCCGGGTTCCCCCCTGTGATGGCTACACAGAGGCCTTCCTGGAGGAAGGGGAGTGCTAAGGTATCCTCAGGGTATGTGCTTATTGTCTCAGCAGACCTCCTCTCCTCCAGCTTCACTTGTGACCAGACACGTCTCATGAACGTAGAGCTGGTGTTAAAGCTCAGAATGGAGCCCTCTGGTCAGAATGTGTATTTGATGTGAACAGTGAAGAGAAATAAGCCAGGCATGGCAATGCCCTGAGAGGGTCTGCAGGAAGTGGGGGGAAGGAAGCCATGAGGATCACTAACTGATACCTAACCACTAATGGCTGATGGGGTGAAGGAAGAAGAGGCTCTCCACAATGAGCTTTTGGTGCATAAAAGCATGAAGCAAGACACATCACTTTTTAGGAATATGCTGTAAAGAGGTGGTCGGGGTCAGGAGTTCTTCCCCAGTGAAGGACACAGTCCAAACAGAAGCCAGCTCTCCCAGACACTCCACTGAGCCCAAGGCAGCTGGATCTTTTTTTTTTTTTAAAGATTTTATTTATTTATTTGACAGAGAAAGAGACAGCCAGCGAGAGAGGGAACACAAGCAGGCGGAGTGGGAGAGGAAGAAGCAGGCTCATAGCAGAGGAGCCTGATGTGGGGCTCGATCCCAGAACGCCGGGATCACGCCCTGAGCCGAAGGCAGACGCTTAACAACTGCGCCACCCAGGCGCCCCACAGCAGCTGGATCTTTATTAGAAAATTCAGCCAAAACCAGAGTGTTATAAACTGAATTGTATCCCCTGAAAAGTTCATATATTGAAGCCCTAAACCCCAACATGCCTGTATTTGGAGGTAGGAGGTCGTAAGGGTAGGGCCCTAATCCAACAGGTGTCCTATAAGAAGAAGAGACACCGGAGAGCTCTCTCTACACACAGAGGAAAGGCCATGTGAGGACCCGGTGGGGAGGGGACCATCTGCAAGCCAGAAAGACAGGCTCACCAGAAACCAACTCTGCTGACACCTTGGTCTCAGATTTCCAGGCGCCAGATCTCTGAGACAATAAATTTGTGTTGAGTTTATGGTATTCTGTTATGGCAAAGAAGTAATATGTAAAAAATTTTAATGACTTTACCTTCCCTTATGTTTTCTTGCCTTGTGTCTAATATTACCTGTGCATGATAACTATTATTATGGTGACCAAGTTGCTTTCTGGTCCCTGGTGAACCTCATAGAATTCACAGTGCGGCATTTTCTCTTCTTTTAATGCAAAAGATCACTTAAGGCACCTGGCAGAAAAATTGGTGAGTAAACCAACAATTGATGTGCGGCAACATAATGGCTATTTTGACATAGGCAGTTTGACCACTAACCTGTCACCAAGTGCCGAACCCGTGGAAAGATCCTAGCGAGGCTCAACGTGGGAGTGGGAATGAAAGATTACAGCAGAGACTGGGCACGGGGTCATGGCTGTCCCGGAGAGAAGTGACAGGAGTGTTCCCACCATTTGGTTGTTCTCTAAAAGCTGTAATGTAATGTCTGGGAAGTTTTAAGATCATGGAATGGGGTGGATATTAAAATGTGCAGGCATTCAATGTCATAGGGTCTAAATGGGGGAAGCCAGCAAAGGCCGTCCTCTGCAGGGGCTGGAACTCCTAAGGACACCTCGGTAATTGATACACAGCTTCTGAAGGGAATGGCCAATAGAAGCATGGATCGCATAGGTTGTTATTTCAGGAGAGCGAATCTGGCAAACAAAAGAAGGAAATCCAGGGAAATTCTCAGTGTCTGGTGACAAGTGTGCTGTTGGCTGGGAGAGCAACCCAGTGCTCCCGTGGCAGATGGTGAAACACTAAATAAATAGACCCCTAGTCACGTGGCCAAGGGTTCACTCCTGGTAGAAAACTGGAATGTTGGACGTGAATCATACTGATTTTCCACCTATAGATGGGCCACCAAAACAGGACAGGAGGGGGTCAGCAGAGGGAAGGTTGTGAGGATTGCTGAGCCTCTAAGCTTGTCAAGTACTCACAATCATCTCGGACACTCTGATGCCACATGATAGGACGCAAGGCTGAATCTTTCTGGTAATAACATCAAATGCCCTTATATCGATGGATCTGGAAGGTGAAGGAAAACGGGCCTGTGCCTACAAGAGATACATTTATAGATATAACCCAGGGAGCTGGAAATGGCCAAGGCGGAGCAAATAAGAAAGTTCTGGAACTCACTAAATAACTGAGATATTTATTAATATATGCTATGGACTGAACTGTGTACATCCTCCCCAAATTCGTATGTTGAGGCCCTAACCCCTTAGTGTGGCTGTGTTTAGAGTGAATAAGTAACTAAGGTTAAATGAGGTCATAAGGGTGGAGCCTTGATCCAACAGAATTAGTGTCCATATGAGAGGAAACACCAGAGAGCGCACTCTCTCGCTCTCTCCCCACCACAGTAAGAAGGCAGCCCTCTGCAAGCCGGGAGGAGAGCTCTTGTGAGGAAACAAACCCACTGGCACTCGATCTTGGGCTTCCCCACCTCCAGAGCTGTGAGAAGATAAACTTCTGTTGTCTAAGACACCCAGTTTATGGTGTTGTGTTACGGCAACTTGAGGAGACTAATACAGTGTACGCGAAACCCAGTAATTCCTCATGGACGGCTATAGTCGACAAAAGTTAATTCGCCTCTGAAGAAAAATTTTAAATTAGTTCCTGGCGAAAAGAAAAGTGCCGTCAATTATTTGTGGCATCCAACCTTAAATACGTGAGACAAAAGTTTTACCCATAAAGGATATTATTTACTGTCTTTTTCCTCATTTTGAAAGTAGTTGATTTTTTTAAAAAAGAAAAGAACTACCAAATTGAAGATTCACGTTTCAAGGCTATTTGGTAAGTATGTCCCAAGTACCCAACACGTTTTAACCAATTTACACTCCACAATGAAGTGGATGAGAATGTCTGTTCCAAATACTGAATTTTGTTTTAAATTTTGTATTTAGTGTCTCCCGGAAGCAGACCCTGAGACAAAGTTTCAAGCGCAGGAAGTTTGAGTGAATGGAGTACGAGGAGAGAAATGGGTACGTGGTCCTCAGAAGGAGAGGCAGCTGATAAAGAGTGTGTTACTAAGCCAGCGACCATGGTGGACAACTGGAACTTAATCTTGTAGACAAACCATGGGACCTAGTGTGAAATCCCTCAGAACTATCCCACCTGGTTGGGACAGGGTAATTATTACCTCCAAGAATGGGTAAGTAGGGCTGCTTGAAGGAAGGGGGCAGAGGGCCTTCGGTAGTCAAAAAAAAAAAAAAAAAAAAAAATCTCAGGCACAGAGATGAAGATGATGGCAGTCAGAAGTCCACGGGGTGTAGTCAAGTATTCGGGGGCAGGTCCCAGCACTGATAGAGTGTGCTCCACTTTGTTGACCTGAAGGGCACAAAGATGATCTCCGTGTCATAGAGAGTTAACCTTTCCCAAAGAAAGTTCTGTCCTTTGTGTTTGGATATGGGTAGGTGATCTCCAGGCCCCTGGAAAGCCCTGCCTGGTAAGAGTGCCTTATTTGCCTAGGGGCTTCGGCCACCAGACAGTCTGCTGATGTGATTTATGGTGGGGGTTTTGAGCCATGCTGTACCAGTCCAACCCCCGGAGGGACAGGAGACTAAACAAAGACATTACTTTGACCTCCTGGAGGCGATGGATCCTGAGCCAGGCAGGCGACAATATGTGACGGTGCCCCAGTAAAAACTCTGGATGCCAAAGGCTCCGGTGAGCTTCCCTGATTGGCTCTGTGTGTGTCACATATCACGGCCAGGAGGCAAGGTCACCCACGACTCCAGGGCGAGAGGACAACCAGAAGCCCCACGTTTGGACCCCTCGCAGACTCTGCTCCTCTGCCTCTTCCTTCCGCTGACTTTAACCTGTTTCCTTTCACTGTAATGAAACTGAGCGCACTTTCCTGAGTTCTGTGGTCATTGTAGGGAATCACTGGACCTGAGGGTGGTCACGGACAAGCTCTCTCGGCTTTTTCTTGTTGAAGGAGTTTCACGTTGTGTTGTCTTTTTGTCATAACTAGTTTGCCTAGTGATTTAGCTTGTGGTAGTTTTAAATTCTTGCACAATCAGTTCTATCAATCTTTCCCTTTATAGTTTTTATTTACTTAAAAAGGCCTTTCTTACTACAAATCATATAGGCATTCATCTTTATTTTTTAGTTTTTTACAACATCATTTCCCCTCATTTACCTAATTCTGTTGGGAATTTTTTTTATATGCTGCTAGGTAAAAAATCTATGGCTACTTTTTTCCCAATAGTTTTTCAATTGGCCCATCTGTGAATAATCATATTTTTCTATATTTTCAATCGCATACTAAATTCCCACAACCACTAGGGTTTGTATGTAGTCACTCTATTCTGTTCTATCTACATGGCGATCTTTTCTTGCATCGCCCTGTCTTTAGTTTCTGTGGCTTTAGAATACAGACTAAGATCGCATTGCATATGCATCTTTCCTACATATTGTTCCTACAGAAAATCTTCTTGGCTTGCTCTCCTATTTATTCTTTTGTAATAAAATTTTCTGCACCCCAAGAAAATGCGATACTCAGAATATAAAAGAAAAATTTTAATCACACTGTCAATTCCCATCAGCCTTCCAAAATAACATCCTACTACAGTTTTTCATTGGAATTGCATTAAACTTAAAAATTAATTCGGGGCGCCTGGGTGGCTCGGTCAGTTGAGCGTCTGCCTTAGGCTCAGGTCATGATCCCAGGGTCCTGGGATGGAGCCCTGCATCTTGCTGAACAGGGAGCCTGCTTCTCACTCTCCCTCTGCCTGCTGCTCCCCCTGCTTCTGCACGTGTGCGCTCTCTCTGTCAAATGAATAAATAAAATATTTTTTAAAATTAATTTTAGGAAATTGACATGCTATTTGCAAAACAGAATCTTTCCATGCAGAAAGATGGTGTGTGCCACAGTAAAAACAAATACTTTAAAAAAATTTTTTAATAGATGTTCTTCATACAGGTCCAGCAAATTTCTTGTTAACCTCAAGGAAATAAGAATTTTTACAGTTCTTAATGCACATGGCTATATTACCTCCAGAAAATTTTCACTTCTACCAGCATCACATAAGACTGAAAATGCCCCCTTGCAAATCTGAGCAGGTGAAAAAGTATCTCACTGTGGAATTATTGTTTACTTCTTTGACTTTTCATGAGATTGAATGATTCCACATATACGTATTGGTCAGTTGTAGTTCCTTTTTGTGAACCATAATCTTTGCCTATGTTCTATATTAAGAATTGGGGGGGGTGCCTGGGTGGCTCAGTCGTTAAGCGTCTGCCTTCGGCTCAGGGCGTGATCCCAGAGTCCTGGGATCGAGCCCCACATCAGGGTCCTCTGCTGGGAGCGTGCTTTTTCCTCTCCCACTCCCCCTGCCTGTGTTTCCTCCCTCGCTGGCTATCTCTCTCTGTCAAATAAATAAATAAAATCTTTTTTAAAAAAAAATAAAAGAATTGGGGTGCCTTGCTGGCTCAGTCAGTGCAGCATGTGGCTCTTGATCTTTGTGTCGTGAGTTCAAGCCCCACACTGGGCATAGAGCTTTACTTAAAAAGAAGAAGGAGGAAGAGGAGGAAGAGGAAGGGGAGAAGAGGGGAGGAAGGGGAGGAGAAGAAGAAGGCAGAGACGACTTTGACTTAACAAGTAGAAGTATTGTTCCCAATATGTCCTTTGCCTCTTAATTTTATTACATTTTCTGATATACAGATTTTAAAATGTTTCCGTCTATGCAAATATGTTCTTTTATTTTTTAAGATTTTATTCATTTATTTGACAGAGAGAGAGAGCACAAGCAGGGGGAGCAGCCAGCAGAGAGAGAGGGAGAAGCAGGCTCCACATGGAGCAGGGAGCCCACTGAAGGACTTGATCCCAGGACCCTGGGATCACAACCCGAGCTGAAGCAGTCGCTCAACCAACTGAGCCACCTAAGGGCCCCTATGCAAATCTATTCTTTATGGTTTCCTCATTTGCATTTAAGAAATCCTTCAATTCAGGGGTGCCTGGGTAGCGCAGTCGTTAAGCGTCTGCCTTCGGCTCAGGGCGTGATCCTGCCATTCTGGGATCGAGTCCCACATCGGGCTCCCCCACTGGGAGCCTGCTTCTTCCTCACCCACTCCCCTGCTGTGTTCCCTCTCTCGCTGGCTGTCTCTCTGTCACATAAATAAATAAAATCTTAAAAAAAAAAAGAAATCCTTCAATTCAAAGATCATAGAGTATCTGTGTACATTTTTTTGTAATCATTTACACGTTCTTTTAATTCCTTAATTTTAATTCCTTAATACACATTGGATTTATATCAGTTTATGGTATACATGAAGTGAAGACTGGATTTGACCTTGGGTAAATCACTTAATGAGTTTCAGCTTCCTCTTTTCTAAAATGGGGGACTTCACAGGATTGTTGTGAGACCTTCAGGAGACAATATGTAAATGTACTATAGACATCATGCAGCACTGATCAGACGGGAGCAGTTACTAATTAGCCTGTGATTTAACTTCTAATATTCTACGTCTCCTGCTGAGGAAGGGAAGGTGGCACCTGCTGTCCTGGGCCTGTGCAGCCTGTCCTAGGGAAGCACTATTGGGACACCGGCTGCCTCCCCTAGAGTCATGCTCCATTTCTGAACCACACACACTTCCTGCCTGCAGCACTTCCCAGGGAAGACATGTACATTAGCTTAAGCCTAGGGCCATCAACAAATTAAACACTGCGTCTAGAGGGGGAAAAGAGGAATAACAATTATTAAGCACCTACCTTGTGCTGAAAGACATGCTAGCAAAAGAGAGATGGGTATGACAGTCCTATCTTTTCTTGTCTTGACTTTCAGCTGTTCGAGGCTCATGAGGTCCATAATGACCCAACATACATCTCCAGCCAGAGGGTATTCACAAGTGTGACCTACATGTCCACTGTTGGGCAATGTTAGGACTTGGGAAGGGAGAGAATGTTAGATGCAAGTTGCATGGAGTTAATGGTATATCTGTAAATGATTAAAAGGTTCAGCAGGCTCAAAGATGTGTTTGTGCAACCTGTAAGACCTCAGCACTCTTTATACGAAACAATTTCTTCCAGCTGTTTCTAATCCCCTGTGGGTGGGGGGAAGCCTAAAAGCGTCTTATATCCATTGTTTCCATCAGGAGGTTTTCTCCTTCTAGATTGGAAGGCCATTTTCCAACTGGTTTTTATTTCTTATTGAAAAAGAAGTCAGAGATGTAGTTTTAAAAATTCAAACAGTACAAAAGATGATACAACAAAATGTAAATCTTCCTTTCCACCTTGGGGAAGCCATTGTCCAGTTGTCCTTCCAGAGATTACCCCTATTTAGAGAGGGGTGGTAACTGAGTTTTTAATATCAGAGAGAACCTTTTTTGCACACTGAAAGGAGTCCTGACAGTTTCCTGTGTTCCAACTCATAGTTCATCAGAGCTGTGAATTTTAGAAAGATCTTTAAGTTAAAACTAGTTTTAAAAGCTTAAAACCTTCCTTTAAAAGGCTAGAGACAGGGATGCCTGGGTGGCTTCGTCGGTTAAGTGTCTGTCTTGGGCTGGGATAGAGCCCTGAGTCCGGTTCCCTGCTTCAAGGGGAGTCGGCTTGTCTCTGTGCCCCTCCCCCTGCTCATGCCTCTCTCTCTCTCTCTCTCTCTTTCTTTCTGACAAATAAACAAAATCTAAAATAAATAAATAATAAATAATAACTAGCTAGAGAAAATTAAAATTGTTATTTATAAATGGAATAATGTTGATATAAAAATACCAGTTACTTTTACTTGTACTTATTTTTTTCTTCCAGTTTTACTGCAATAAAACCGACACGCAACCCTGTATGAGTTTAAAGTGAACAGCATAAGGACTTGCCACATGTGCATTACGAAATGATTACCACAATAAGTTTAGTTCACATACGTTACCTCATATAGTTCCAAACAAAAATGAAAATAAAATTTTTTCTAGTGATAAGAATTTGTACGACTTACTCTTAGCAACTTTCAAGTACCATCCAGCAGTGTGAACTACAGTCATCATACTGTACGCGACACCCCCGGCACTTATTTATCTTAAAACTGGAAGTTCGTGCCTTGAACCGCCCTCCCCTAGGGCCCCCTCACCCACCTCTGACAAATTTAATCTCTTTTTCCATGACTTTGGGTTTTTTTTAGATTGCACCTACAAGTGAGACTATAGGGATTTGTCTTTCCTCGGTCTGACTGATTTCACTTTGCATAATGCCCTCTGGTCCATCCATGTGGATGGAATGGAAGGATTTCCTTCTTTTCTGGGAAAGGAACAGGACCACGAAAGCAGCGCTGGGGCTGCTGCTGCCTGGTTCTGGCTCCAGGAAGCTGACTGTGCACGTATAACTCCCCAAGGCCACATTTAGTGGCATCAGTTTGGTAGATTGAAATAGGCCATGATGTGTTTACACCAAGGAAACTTGCAAGGGCGGCAGATCGAGGTGTCCCTACCCTCCCACCCTCCTTCCCACGACCGCGGAGAAGGCTTCTACCCCATGGGATCGGGGCTTGATGGAGGGTGGTGACAGTGGAGGTGAAAGGAGTAGATGGATTTGGAAAGATATCTGCCGATGGAATTGGCAGGGTTTGCTGATGAGCTGGACATGGGCTAGGGTGGTCAGAGAGATGAAAGATAAGAATATTTCCCAGGTTTTGATGGATATGTTACATGTGAGCACCAGAGGCAATATTTTTAGTTTGACTCTGAGACAGATTAATGTCCTGGACTCCGACACCGAGGTGATTTTAAAAGTACATACTCCAGTTTTCGGTCACACAAGACTTGGCCTCGGTCTACCCTCTGGTCTCATCCTGGGCTGTGCCCGTCCTCTCTGCGCTAGACTCCAGCCTCACCCAACAACTGGCAGTTCTGCATTTAGAAAACTCATTTAGCCTCCAGGCCTTCGCATCCTGTTCCTTCAGCCCAGAATGTTCTTATCTTATCTCTGCACCGCCAGCTTGTTTTCTCCCTCAGGTTCCTGCCAATAGCGGACCCTTCCAACTGCTTGAAGTGTGTCTCCCCCAACCTTATCCTCCCTGTTTGTTTCCTCCCTGGCACCTATTACAATTTAGAATTGTATATCTATATGTCTTCTTCTTTGTGCTCTCTGTCTCCCTCACTGGACTTTTTAAAATTCATCTTTGACTCCTCAGCCTCTAACACAATTTGCTGAATAAATAGGCAAGCAAGAGAAGTAGCCTGTCCGCAGCCTACAGACAACAGAGACCAATGTTGTACCATCTCTACAGTGTAGGCCACTAAATGCCCACAATAAAAATCTGTGTTTAGGAAACCAGTTGAGACTTTGTAAGTAGCTCGTCCTTAGAGGAGGGTCTGACAGGCAAGGGCAGGCTCAGGCTTGGGACCAGTCACCCAACCTCGGATGTCTCACTTTCTCAAGCCTAGATCCAAGCTAACAACCCAGGAAGTTCTCACAGGGGAGATGACAGCCGAATACAGGCCTAAAGAATGGGTATATTATATTTCTACAGCAGTTCCAGCTCACAAACGGAGATTTTTACATTATCCCAGTGAGGTAGGCAGAGCAGAGATCCCTCCTCTCTGTGGAGAGGTGAGGAAGCTGTAAGTCTTGCCCAAGTTCATGGGGCTAACAAGTGTAACAAGTATAAAACCACCTAAAAGCCAGGCCCTTGCTTCCAAGTTCAGAGCACTCTGCACTGTTTCCATTTAGCAAGTCCTTCTGTGTACCTACTACAAATGGGAATACAAATAAATGGGAGTGCAAGGGAAATACGAAACACACTCCCTGACCTAACAGAGTAAAAGCTTGTACCCATAAGACAGCTTGAGACAACTCGCACCATCAACACAGGCTGTCAGGAGGACCTCAGAGACAAGAGAACGTGCAGGCTGACAGGCAGCAGTAGCTGTTCCAGGTGACCTTGAGTTCTGCAGACAAGTCCTATAGACCTTGTCGAGCCAAAGGAGTGGCCTTGAGTTCGCTGTGTCCCCTCCCAGCTCCCCTCCTTGACTTTCACTGATGGACATTGCAGAACAGAGAGTCTCTTTTCTAATCAACAACGTGCTGTACACACAGACACCTGACATCGTTATGGCCGACGACTCTTCTCGCCCCGTTTATCCCATGATCAGTCTTGTATACTCTTGTTTCTTGCTTCTGCTCTGCCATTTTCCACCTACAACATTCAATTCCTGTTGACACAGGCACACAGACCACTTTCTTCTCCAGAATGCCCTAACATCTCAAAATAAGACCCTGCCATTGCCCATCACAGGTGCCTTCCTTTTGGTCACCGACCACCTGCCTTGTGCACTGATGGGGCACCGGCGGCCTCCAGCTCCTGGTGTCCTCACAGAGGGGCTGCTGTCCCTGGGTGTCACTCTCATGTAGCCTGAGTCATTCATGGAAGTCAGGGGGCAGCAGCAAGAGAAGGGTGGAGCAAGAGAGGAAAGTCGTAGGCCATGAGAAGGTAATTGCCACCAATTAGGGCTGTAGGTTCCCATCAGTGACAATCAGGACACAGGGTAAAGTTAACCAGAAAAGCTGCTGAGTGATCCTGCAGATTTGTTCGTGACCAGGAGGCAACACGACACCTTCTCCCAGCCCCTGGCACCAAACACAGGCGTACAAATAATTACTCAAACTTACCCTCTTCCTGGGTGGGAAACCCAGAGCCACTCATTCTCAATTCCCTCTTGCTTGGAGATGACGCTATTCTTCCACGTTACAGGGGACAGTGTTGTCCATCAGCAAGAGCTTCAACCAGAATATAATTTTCATCTTCATGATGACTGGGCCTCATCCATTTTCTCATTCATGTAAGAACCAAGCATTTTGTTCAAAACAGTCACATAAACAATAAACGAGTGAGACCGCCTGTGAAAGCATCTTTTCTCACATTCTTTGCATTGTGCGCTCCTCGGACGAGGCCCTAAAAAGCCTAAAAACAGATTTATTTTTATTTTATCTAAAATAAATTACACTGGGACGCCTGGGTGGCCCAGTTGGTTAAGCATCTGCCTTGGGTTCAGATTATGATTCCAGGGTCCTAGGATCGAGTCCCACATCAGGCTCCTTGCTCAGTGGGAAGCCTGTTTCTCCCTCTGCCTGCCACTCCCCCTGCTTGTGCTCTCTCTCTCTCTGACAAATAAATAAATAAAATCTTTAAAAATAAATAAACAATTAATTAATTAATTAAATCACACTGATTCAAGATGTAATCTCTAGACATGGTGAAATGAGGCACTTTACATCCCTCTTTAAAATAGTATAATCTGTCAGATTTTAAATCCTTCAAAGCAGAATACAGGTTATATTTACATAATCTAAGATAAATGACTAAAATCTTAAATTCTAGATAATTTTGCCACAAGGTGAAGACGTTCATGAGAAAATACTTTCATTATCAAAAATAAACAATAAAATGGAAAGTAAGAATAAAAGCTACTTCTGAGATTGCTGCAACCCCCTTAGGGTGCTGGTCAGAGCACAGGCAACTCTTCTCCTGCCCTTTTGGCCACGTGGAACCAGAGCTGCCTGACTCCGTCCCCTTCCCGGCGTGTTCCACCTCTCATCCCACAGTGCACCTCTTCTCCCACATGTCCTCTACACATTTCCTTTCCTTCCCATCCTTTTCCTCTTTTCCACTCCCTCTCTTCTCCCCCACTTTTCTTTTCCCATTCTCTACTTCAGTCTGTCTTACCCTCCCTTATGCCTCGCACTCCTTGCCAAGTGAAGACTATAAAATTAAGTCCAAAGATAAATTGTTACTACTTGTTTTGAGAACTCTTAGTTTTAATTTTTAAAGTGGGTGCTTTGAATATTTTCTATTTTTCACTGTAAGATAAAAATCTACTTCTCTATGTGTGGGTGTCCATGGATATGTGTTTGTTTGTGCCTACGTGTGTCCACATGTACTGATCCTGGGGATTAGTGGACCTAGAAAGAAAACAGAGTACCTGCTTTAGGACTGTAGTGCTTTGGACAAGCCACATCAAATTGGCTTAAACCCAATCATCTCTTCTCGATGGACAGATACCAGGTCTTCCACACGAAGCACCTCCAAAAAGACAGATCAAGGTGCTGCGGTACCTAATTGTTCCAAAGTAGAGCTGGGGACTGAGTTTTGTGCAGCGGCCTGGCAAACTGAGGAATGAGCAATGCCAAGCTACGGAAGGTGACATCACCGAACACCGAGCTGGGAGTCGATGCAGCAAGCCCACTGTTCATAAGACGGTTGTAAATAATCTCAAGAGATACACAGGAGTAACATGTGGTGAAATATTCAGAAGGTGATGAGTTTTGATGAGTTCTTGAGTATTTTTACCTTTGTTTATAGTGTAACTTATTTAAGTAGAAGTATAAATAATTTCTAAGAACGCTTCTATTTAACAACCAGCTTGTCAAGTTGTTGAAAAGTCAATATTCTGCTCTCACAAACTCTACAAGCCAGCTCCTGCACAACCCCCCAGGAGAGTCACCACCTCTCACCGAGTTATATGGGAAAGCCTGACTGCTCCAACCACATGGGATTTTAAAGGCTGTAGTAATAACGAAATGGAAGGAGGCCTTTGTACAAATATGAAGGCAAACTAGCAACAAATAAGTTCTCACTGGTGTTGGCATTTATGAGTAAAGAGTTTACTTCTTCAACCAGAAGAATATCTCCTCAGTGACTATGATGCAACAAACACTGCACCTATTCTGCCACCAGCTCAGCCCTCCTGAGTCCTAAGCTCCATCAAGGCCCTCCACACTGCACCTCTGTAACTCATCTCCAGCAAATTCTTTTTTTTTTAATATTTTATTTGAGAGAGAGAGAGAGAGAGAGAGAGAGTGCACGTGCACGTACATGAGTGGGGGGAGGGGCAAAGAGAGAGGGAGAAACAGACTCTCCCCTGAGCAGGGAGCCAGATGAGGGGCTCAATCCCAGGACCCTGGGATCATGACTTGAGCTGGAGGCAGATGCTTAACTGACTGAGCCACCCAGGTGTCCCATCGCTAGCAAATTCTACAGACTCAAGCATCATTCCCCAAGCACATGTCTTCTTAGCTTGAATTACTCTGGCTGTTCTTCTCTGCTGAGAAGCCCTTTACCTTCCTCTTTTGCCAAGTCCTGCCCACATTTCAGTAACTAGCTTGAATCCTCCCTCTTTCTTGTGATCTCCAACTTCCCAGCCTCAGGATCAAGGCTCCCATGGCTCTGGTTAGCTGCACGTCTCCTAATCTGCATCGTGTGGATACACACCCACTACATATTTTCTTCCCAAGCAAGTCTTAGCTCCTGAAGAACAGGAGCCCCTTTACTTAGTTCTAGCCTCTTCTCTCATGGTCCACTTACTGAGAGCTAAACACCTTCTGAGGAGAATGAATGGGCACAAAAGATGCAGTCTCTTCTCTAAAAAGGGCAGTATGACAAGACAAGAAAGTCTTGGCCAGTTGTATTCCCAGATTTACCCCTACCTAATCCTCAGACACTCCCCTGATTCACCAATAAAGTAAAGTAAAAGAATGCACTCAGGGCTGATATTCAGCGAGTAGTTACCACTGCATTCCTACCGGGTGGTGAATACCTGGTACTCCAAGTCCCCTACCCAATGCTTCCACCTTTCCATCCCAACCACTCAACCTTGCCCAAACATGCTTTAGATTTGTGTATGATCCAACAACTAATGGTGTTTTTAAATGTACCCAAGATTTGTTTTATTCAACTACAGCGAGGACAGATCAGGGGACACTTGCCACTAATGATAGCTTGTTACTAACAGTTCTGAAGACAAAGGGGAAGCCATACCACACAGGTCCACATGGGGAAGCACCAGGGTTGATCAGAAGGCAGAAGAAGAGGAAGGTATGGCCAAAAGACTTTATTATGATTTTCACAGGAAGAAATGGACAAGGCAGGGTAAGCAACAGAGAAGGCTTAGAATTGGACAGTTTAAGTAATTTCAGTGGGCTCTTGGCTATAGGTGTGATCCCTAGTTGTCCAGTACCTAGGCCTGGGATGATTTAGAATAGGGGGGTAGTATCTCAGACTACAGGAGCCTGATAAAAGCAAGTAAATTAGGAATATGGAATTTGGGATTATTGGTTAATATATCAAAGGCAAGCATATAGGCAAGTTGCTTGCTATCTCTAGGAATTAGCTAACCTTGGGAGAGGCAGACACTCTCCAGTCAGAAGCCTCAGCATCTCAAAGCATCATAAATACAAGGAATAAAAATAGAATTAAAACAAAAGGATTAATGTTTGCACAAGGAGAATCCCCCACAGGCTTGCCCCCAACACTTTGCTGAGCTCCAAATCACATGGCAAAAGTACAAATACTTTCTTTTTTAAGTTTTTATTTGAATTCTTGTTAGTTAAGATTCAGTATTATATTAGTTTCAGGTGTGCAATATAGTGATTGAACAATTCTATACATCACCCTGTGCTCATCAGGACAAGTGCATTCCTTAATCCCTATAACCTATTTAACCCATTCCCCCACACCACCCCTCTCTAGTAACCATCAGTTTGTTCTCTATAATTAAGAGTACATTTCTTGGTATCTGTCTCTCTCTCTTTCTCTCTAAAAGTACAAATACTGTATTTATTTATTTATTTTTAAAGATTTTATTTATTCATTTGACAGATATAGAGACAGCCAGCGAGAGAGGGAACACAAGCAGGAGGAGTGGGAGAGGAAGAAGCAGGCTTCCAGCAGAGAAGCCTGATGTGGGGCTCGATCCCAGAACGCAGGGATCACACCCTGAGACGAAGGCAGACGCTTAACAACTGAGCCACCCTGGCGCCCCAGTACAAATGCTTTAAAGTTATAAATTAAGTTCACTGTTAAATAAAATATATTCAGTCCCCTTTCCCTGACAATTGTATCAATTTTATCCTTAACAATCCCTACCTAGGATCCCAAATGTAATCATGAATTCTCTGACTCACTCCCCATAGTGTAAAAAGTCCAACTGAAATTGCTATTTCATTTATGATAAGGTTTCAAGAGTTAATAAAATGTCAAGTTTCTTTGCTTTGGGATAGAATTCAAGTTGGTTTGATGACACTAGTCATGGCATATTGAGTAGTAGCTTTGATTGGCAATTATGCTGTTGATTGATCAAAGAAAAAGGAAAAGTTAATAAATTAGATGAAAGAACTGATAAGTAAAAAATAAGAACTGGTATGTTTGAAAAGAAAGGTGAAATAGACCAATCTCTGGCAAATCTGACCCCCACCAAAGAGAGAGAGAAACACGTATAGAGTCCAAGATGGCGGAGGAGTAGGAGACCTAGTTTCATCTGGTCCCAGAAATTCAGCTAGACAGCTATCGAATCATTCTGAGCACCTGTGAACTCAACCAGAGATCTAAAAAAAGAATAGCTGCAACTCTACAAATAGAAAAGCGACCACTTTCTGCAAGGTAGGAGGTGTGAAGTAAATCCGAGGCGATACATGGGAAGAGCCTCCATCAGCCAACGTTAGAAAATGATAGAGTGGCAGAGCTCAAAATCAGAACTTTTAAAGCCTGCTCCAGTGAGGGACCTCTCTGCCTGAAAGATATTCAGGTGGCCAAGTGAGCAGAATCCTAGGTGGGACAATGTGGTCTCAGGATCTCTGGGGTCACAGGAAGGCCAGGGGTGCCTGAGTGCAGCAGAGCTCCCAGGCATTGGAGCAAGGAAGCCAGCTGCAATCAGCGAGCCCAGAAGTGGGCTCTCAGCTCAGGGTTGACATACCACGGACAACAACACAGTCAGGCGACGGGCTCTCTGAGCAGGGGCCCAGCAAGCAGCAGACATGTGGGGAGAACCCCCTTCCTCCCTGGGAGGAGCAGCGCGGGAGCACACTGCAGCGGTCTGCTGGGTTGAGAGACTCCAGTCGGGGTCCTGTGCCTGAGATAGAAACACTAGGTCACAGGCTGAGTGAATACGGAGTGCAGCCAGAGACCAGGGAAACAGGAGTGATTTGACTGCTTTTCTCTGAGGGCACACTAAGGAGTGGGGCCCTGAGCTTTCAGTGCCTGGGCTGGAGATTGGGAGGCCACCATTTTCATTCTTATCCTCTAAAGAGGAAAGGAAAGCCTTCAGGGAACAAAAGCCATACAGAGCAATCAGGAGCAGCTTATTTAACCCAGCCCCCTGGCAACGGCAGTGCAATTCTGCCCAGGGCAAAAGCAGCAGAGAATCAGCACAACAGACCCGTCCCCCAGAAAATCAGCAAGAACATCTGGCCAAGACCAAGTTTACTGATCACACAGAAATGCAAAACTCCACCACTAGGGGAAAATAGTATATAGAATTCATTGGTTTCTACCCATAGTTCTTTAGTCTTTCAATTTTAATTTTTTCCTCTTCCCTTTTTCAACCAATTTCTTATTTTATCAATGCTTTTTTAAATCTTTTTAAATTTTCTTTTTTACACTTACATTCTATCCTATCATTGTGTTTAATTTTATTTTTGTATATATATGGAAGTTGTTCTTTCTTTACAATTTTGGGATGCAGTTTCTTCTAACAAACAAACCAAAATACATCCAGAATCTAGTGTGCTGCTCTGTTCTCTTCACCTATTTGATCATATTCTCTCTCTCTCTTTCTTCTCCTTTCTTTTTGTTAAAGTCTTTTTTTAATTTCCATCTTTACAATTACATTCTATCCTTTCAATGTAATTAATTTCATTTTTGTATATATATAAGTTTTTCTTTCGTTACAATTTTGGGATGCAGTTTCTTCTAACAAACAGACTATACGCTCAGGATATAGTGTATTGCTCTGTTCTGTTCCCCCATCTGTTTATACTCCTTTTTTTTGGCTTTTAATTTTCATTTTTTATAGTTACATTCTATTCTTTCAATGTATTTAATTTTGTTTTTGTACATATATAAGTTTTTCTCACTTTACAATTGTAGGATCTAGTTTTCTAACAAGCAGAAAAAATACACACAGGATCCAGTGTATTGCTCTGTTCTGTTCACCTGTCTGATTATATTCTCCTTTTTATTTTTAATTTTTTTCAGTTTTGGGTCTCTTCTGATTCGTTTAGTACATATTTCTTTGTGGTCATTGTTGCTATTTTAGTATTTTATTCTCTTGTTTATCTATTCTTCTCTGGACAGAATGACAAGATGGAAAATTTCACCTCAAAAAAGAGAGCAAGAGGCAGTACTGACTGCCAGGGACCTAATCAGTATGGATTATGTAAGATGTCAGAACTAGAGTTCACAATAACAATTATAAAGATACCAACTGGGCTTGAAAAAAAGCATCAAAGACACTAGAGAACCCCTATCTGGAGAAATAAAAGAACTAAAGTCTAATCAAGGTGAAATAAAAAAGGCAATTAATGAGATGCAATGAAAAATGGAGGCTCTAACTGCTAGGATAAATGAGGCAGAAGACAGAAGTAGTGATATAGAAGACCAAATGATGGAGAACAAAGAAGGTCAGAAAAAGAGAGTTAAACAACTACTGGATCATAAGGAGAGAATTCAAAAGATAAGTGATACCATAAAATGAAACAATATTAGAAAAATTGGGATACCAGAAGAAGAAGAAAGGGGGGGGCAGAATGTGTATTGGAGCAAATTATAGCAGAGACCATCCCTAATTTGGGGAAGAACACAGGCATTCAAGTACAGGAGGCACAGAGAACCCCCTTCAAAATCAATAAAAATAGGTCAACACCTCAACATATAATAGTGAAACTTGCAATCTCAGAGACAAAGAGAAAATCCTGAAAGCAGCTCAGGACAGAAGGTCCATAACCTACAATGGTAGAAACATGAGATAGGCAGCAGACCTATCCACAGAGACCTGGCAGGTCAGAAAGGGCTGGCATGATATATTTACGGTGCTAAATGAGAAAAATATGCAGCCAAGAATACTTTATCTAGCAAGGATGTCATTCAAAATTGAAGGAGAGATAAAAAGCTTCCAGGACACTTACAAATTCTGAGAAAAGTCCTATATAGGCAAAGTGTAAAAGCTTTTGTTTTTGTTTTTGACTAAATCGGTGTAGTGTACCCTTAAAATGACATATTCACAAACACACAAACAGAAATTAGAAAAAGAGAAATTAAAATGCAAAACAAAAACAAAAACAAAACAAAAAAAACCTTCCAGGACAAACAGAAACTAAGCGAATTTGTGATCACTAAACCAACCCTGCAAGAAATTTAAAGGAGATCCTTTAAGCAAAGAGAGAGCCCAGAAGTAACATAGACCAGAAAGGAACAGAGACAATATACAGAAACAGTGATATTACAGGGACAATGGCACTAAATTAATATCTTTCAATAATTACTCTCAATGTAAATGGGCTAAATGCCCTAATCAAAAGACAGAGTATCAGACTGGATAAAAAAGCAAGACCCATCTATATGTTGCTTATGAGAGACTCGTTTTTTTTAAAGATTTTATTTATTTATTTGACAGAGATAGAGACAGCCAGCGAGAGAGGGAACACAAGCAGGGGGAGTGGGAGAGGAAGAAGCAGTCTCCCATCAGAGGAGCCTGATGTGGGGCTCGATCCCACAATGCCGGGATCACGCCCTGAGCCGAAGGCAGACGCTTAACCACTGTGCCACCCAGGCACCCCATGAAAGACTCATTTTAAACCCAAAGACACCTCCAGATTTAAAGTGAGGGGGTGAAAACCACTTATCATGTTAATGTGTATCAAAAGAAAGATGAGGAGACAATCCTTATATCACACAAATTAGATTTTAAACCAAAGACAGTAATAAAAGATGAGGAAGGACATTATATCATACTTAAAGGGTTTATCCAACAAGAAGATCTAACAATTGTAAATATTTATGCCCCTAAATGGGAGCAGCCAATTATGTAAACCAATTAATAACCAAATTAAAGAAACACATTGATAATAATACAATAATCATAGGGGACTTTAAACCACTTACTGCAATGGACAGATCATCTATGCAGGAGATCAATAGGAAAACAATGGGTTTGAATGACACACTGGACCAGATGGGCTTCACAGATATATTCAGAGTGTTCCATCCTAAAGCAACAGAATACACAATCTTCTTGAGTGCACATGGAACATTCTCCAGAGTAGATCACATACTGGGTTACAAATCAAGTCTCAATTTGGTACCAAAAAGTTGGGATCACTCCCTGCATATTTTCAGCCCATAATACTTTGACACTTGAATTCAATCACAAGAGGAAATTTGGGGAAAAAAACCTCAAATACACGGAGGTTAAAGAACATCCTACTAAAAAATGAATGAATCACCAGGAAATTAGAGTTTTTTTAAAAAATCACGGAAACAAATGAAAATGAAAACACAAGTGTTCAAAATCTTTGAGATGCAGCAAAGGTGGTCCTAAGACGGAAGTATATAGCAACACAAGCCTTTCTCAAGAAACAAGAAAGTTCTCAAATACACTAACTTTACACCTAAAGGAGCTAGAGAAAGAATGGCAAATAGAACTAAACCCAGCAGAAGAAGAGAAATAAAGATTAGAGTAGAAATCAATGAAATAGAAACCAAAAGAACAATAGAACAGATTAACAAAGTTAGGAGCTGGTTCTTTGTTAATAAGATTAATAAACCCCTGGCCAGACTTATAAAAAAAAAGAGAGAAAGGACCCAAATAAATAAAATCATGAATGAAAGAGGAGCGATCACAAACACCAAAGAAATACATACAATTATAAGAACATCTTATGAGCAACTATATGCCAACAAATTAGACAATCTGGAAGAAATGGATGCATTCCTAGAGACGTATAAACTACCAAAACTGAACCGGAAGAAATACAAAACCTGAACAGACACATAACCAGCAAAGAAATTGAAGCAGTACCATCAACAAGCCCAGGGCCAGATGGCTTCCCAGGGGAATTCTACCAAACATTTGAAGAAGAATTAATACCTATTCTTCTGAAGCTATTTCAAAAAATAGAAAGGGAAGGAAAATTTCCAAATTCTTTCTACGAGGCCAGCACTACCTTGATCCCAAAACCAGACAAAGACCCCAACAAAAAAGAGAATTACAAACCAATACCCCTGATGAACATGGATGCAAAAATTCTCAACAAGATACTAGCCAATAGGATCCAACAGTACATTACAAGGATTACTCACCATGACCAAGTAGGACTTATTCCTAAGCTGCAAGGGTGGTTCAAGATCCACAAATCAATCAATGTGATACCTGCATTAATAAAAGAAAGGATAAGAACCATATGATCTTCTCAATAGATGCAGAAAAAGCATTTGACAAAATACAACATCCTTTCTTGATTAAAACTCTTCACAGTGTAGGTATAGAGGGAACATACCTCAATATCATAAAAGCCATAAACAAAAAGCCCACAGGAAATACCATTCTCAATGGGGAAAAACTGAGAGCTTTTCCCCTAAGGTCAGAAACAAAGCAGGGATGTCCACTCTCACCACTGTTGTTCAACATAATACTAGAAGTCCTAGCCTCAGCCATCAGACAACAAAAAGAATAAAAGGCATCTGAATTGGCAAAGAAGTCACACTCTCACTCTTTGCAGATGACATGATACTCTATGTGGAAAACCCAAAAGACTCCACCAAAAAATTGCTAGAACTCATACAGGAATTCAGCAAAGTGGCAGGATATAAAATCAATGCACAGAAATCAGCTGCATTTCTATACACTAACAATGAGAAGAAAGAGAAATTGAGGAGTCGATCCCATTTACAATTGCACAAAAAAACCCCATAAGATACCTTGGAATAAACCTAACAAAGAGGCAAAGGATCTGTACTCTGAAAACTATAGGACACTCATGAAAGAAATTGAGGAAGACACAAATAAATGGAAAAATGTTCCAGGCTCGTGGATTGGAAGAACAAATATTGTTAAATTGTCTATGCTCCCTAGAGCAACCTATACATTCAATGCAATCCCTATCAAAATACCATCAACTTTTTTCACTGAGCTGGAACAGATAATCCTAAAATTTGTATGGAATCAGGAAAGATCCCGAATAGCCTAAGGAATGTTGAAAAAGAAAACCAAAGCTGGTGGCATAACAATTCCGGACTACAAGCTCTTATTACAAAGCTGTAATCATCAAGACAGTATGATACTGGCACAAAAACAGACACATAGATCAATGGCACAGAATAGAGTACCCAGAATTGGACCCTCAACTCTATGGTCAACTAATCCCCAACAAAGTCGGAAAGAATATCCAATGGATAAAAGACAGTCTCTTCAACAAATGATATTGGGAAAATTGGACGGCAACATGCAGAAGAATAAAACTGGGCCACTTTCTTATACCATACACAAAAATAGACCCAAAATGGATGAAAGACCTAAATGTGAGATAAGAATCCATCAAAATTCTAGAGGAGAACACAGGCAGCAACTCTGTGACCTCGGCCACAACCACTTCTTGCTAGATATGTCTCCAAAGGCAAGGGAAACAAGGGCAAAAATGAAATGTTGGGACTTCATCAAGATAAAAAGCTTTTGCACAACACAGGAAACAGTGACAAAACCGAAAGACAACCAACAAAATGGAAGAAGATATTTGCAAATGTCTTTTTTTTTTTAAGATTTTATTTCTTCATCTGACAGAGAGAGACAGCAAGAGAGGGAACACAAGCAAGGGGAGTGTGAGAGGGAGAAGCAGGCTTCCCACTGAGCAGGGAGCCCAATGCGGGGCTCGATCCCAGGACCTTGGGATCATGACCTGAGCCGAAGGCAGACACTTAATGGCTGAGCCACCCAGGCACCCCAGATATTTGCAAATGTCTTATCAGATAAAGGGCTAGTATCCATAATCTAAAAAGAATTTATCAAACTCAACAACCAAAGAACAAATAATCCAATCAAGGAATGGGCAGAAGACATGAACAGACATTTCTCCAAAGAAGACATACAAGTGACCAACAGACACATGAAAAAGTGTTCAACATCACTCAACATCAGAGAAATACAAATCAAAACCACAATGAGATACCACCTCACACCACGACGGATGTTGGTGAGGATACGAAGAAAGGGGATCCCTCTTACACCATTGGTGGGAATGCAAACTGGTACAGCCACTCTTGAAAACAGTATAGAGTTTCCTCAAAAAGTTGAAAATAGAGCTACCCTATGACTCAGCAATTTCGCTACTAGGGATTTACCCCAAAGATACAAACATAATGATCAGAAGAGGCACCTGCACCCCAATATTTATAGCAACAATGCCCACAATAACCCAACTATGGAAAGTATCCAGATGTCCATCAACAGATGAATGGATAAAAAAGATGTGGTATATGAGGGGCTCCTGGATGGCGCAGTCGTTAGGCATCTGCCTTTGGCTCAGGGCGTGATCCCGGCGTTCTGAGATCGAGCCCCCACATCAGGCTCCTCCACTGGGAGCCTGCTTCTTCCTCTCCCACTCCCCCTGCTTGTGTTCCCTCTCTCACTGGCTGTCTCTCTGTCAAATAAATAAATAAAATCTTAAAAAAAAAAAAAGAAGAAGAAGAAGATGTGGTATATGTATACTATGGAATACTACTCAGCCATCAAAAAATGAAATCTTGCCATTTGCAACGATATGGATGTAACTAGAGGGTATTATGCTAAGCAAAATAAGTCAATCAGAGAAAGACAATGATCACATGATCTCACTCATATGTGGAATTTAAGAAACAAAACAGAGGATCATAGGGGAAGAGAGGAAAAAATAAAACAAGACTAAATCAGAGAGGAAGACAAACCATAAGAGATTCTTAATCATAGGAAACAAACTGAGGGTTGTTGGAGGGGAAGAGGGTGGGGGATGGAGTAATTGGGTGATGGTCATTAAGGAAGGCATGTGATGTAATAAGCACTAATTATTATAGAAGAGTGATGAATCACTGACCTCTACCTATGAAACCAATAATACATTGTATGTTAATTAATTGAATTTAAGTCAAAATATATATTTAAAAAAAACACTGAATTATACACTTTAAAGTGGCTTTTATATTATGTGAATTTTACTTGAATAAAAAGTCAGATAGATTGGATTTAAAAAATCCATCAAATTTAATAGTAAAATATAACTTTAAAGGCAATATAATTAATCTCTCTCATGTTAACGATAAAAAATAGTAAATGAAGTTTAAGATAAAAAAATTAAAATTAAAAAAATTAAAAAAATAAACATGTATATAATACGATGCATAGAAAGGGAACACAACCACAACATGGAAGACATTTTTTAAAGTATCTTAAAATGTAAATGTAATGTAAAAACTTTTAAATTTGAAAATAAAAAATTATTTAGCAATGTAACCAAAATTAACTAAGGAGGAAAAAAAAAACATCAATAGTCATAGAAGAAATGGAAAAAAATGCCAAAAACTTCCAGGCCCAAGTGGTTTGCAGATAGCCTATCATACCTTCAAGAAAATGATAAGTTATTTAAAGTGTTTTGCATATATAATAGTAAAAGAAAGAATCTTTCATTCATTTTACAAATTGAGCATAATGCTAATACCAAAAGTTGAAAAAAAAAACAAAGCCATAAATCTTTCACACTTATTGATACAAATATCCAACAAAAATATTGATAAACCAAAAGCAGTGGTGTATTTCAAAGTCAAATGTACATAACAAGTAGATTTCTTTTTAAGATTGAAGTGTGGCTCAATATAAGGAAATCTATTAATTCATTTTATTTCATTAGTAGAGTGACAGAAAAATCAGGGGCACCTGGGTGCACAGTATTTGAGCATTCAACTCTCAGTTTTGGCTCAGGTCATGAGATCAAGCCCCATGTCAGGCTCCATACTCAGCACAGAATCTGCTTAAGATTCTCTCCCTTTCCCTTTGCCCCTCCCCCCTGCATACCCCCACCTCTCTAAAATAAATAAATAAATAAATTTTGAAAAAAAAAAAAAGAAAAATCATACCAACACCTCAAGAGATGCTAAAAATGCATTTGTTAAAATACAACATCCATTCCTGTAAAAAATATTTGCTGAACTAAGGCTAGAAGACAATTTCCTCAATTTAATAAATACAAATTATTATATGACCAAATTAATGATATTCTCATTAAAGTCATGAACAAACGATAAAAGTACCCATTCCCAGATGGCTCAGTTGGTTGAGCGTCTGACTCTTGGTTTTGGCTCAAGCCACTCATTGGGCTCCTTGCTCAAGGGGGTAGTTTGCTTCTCTCTCTTCCCCTCCCCCTGCTCATGCTCTCTCTCTCTCTCTCTCAAATAAATAAATAAATAAATAAATAAATAAATAAATAAAATCTTTAAAAAAATGTTGTACCAGTCAGATCAGCAAGGATTAAAAAGTTTGATAATAGCCTTTGTTGGCAAGGGAGTGAGGAAACAAACAGGTTTTCTTTTTTTTTTTTTTTTTTTAAGATTTTATTTATCAGAGAGAGAGCATGCACGCACAAGCAGGAGGAGTGGCAGGCAGAGGGAAAAGCAGACTCCCCACTGAGCAGGGACCCCTTAATGCAGGGCTCCATTCCAGGACCCTGGGATCAGGACCTGAGTGGAAGGCAGACACTTAACCAACTGAGTCACCCGGGCACCCCAACAAACAGGTTTTCTTTCTTTCTTTCTCTCTTTCTTTCTTTCTTTCTCTCTCTCTCTCTCTCTTTCTTTCTTTCTTTCTTTCTTTCTTTTTTTTTAAGATTTTATTTATTTATGTGACAGAGAGAGACAGCCAGCAAGAGAGGGAACACAGCAGGGGAGCGGGAGAGGAAGAAGCAGGCTCCCGGCGGAGGAGCCCGATGTGGGACTCGATCCCAGAAAGCCAGGACCACACCCTGAGCCGAAGGCAGACGCTTAACGAATGCGCTACCCAGGCGCCCCCAAACAGGTTTTCTTATACACTGATAGGTGGGAATACAAATTAGTCCAACCTTCCTGGAGCAATTAAGCAATATATTTTAAAATTTAAAAAACTCATATTCTTTGATACAACTAATTCTATTTCTAGAAATTCCTTTGGGGGAAAAAAACAAAGTCAGCAATGATGCAGTTATGAGAATCTTTATTGCTTAAAATATCAAAAAATTGAGAATCTAAATATCAATGAAGAAAAAATAGGTTAAATACATATCCATTTGAATACATATCCATAGGTTAAATACCTCCATTTGAATGGATCAAGAAAGGTGTCCATTATAGGCTTTATGCAGAAAAAAGAATTTGCAAAATAGTATAATATGATTCCACCTCTGTTATATATTAAGGGGTGGGGGGGCAGATATGTAGGCACAGAATAAAATCTATTCAGATGCACGCAATCTATTTGCATCTGGGAATTGGATTCTGGGGACTCTCTACTTTGTTCAGTCCTATAATCCTTGAATTTTAGTACAATGTGCATGTATTTTTTATTAGAAAAAAATCTTTTTAAATATTTCTAATTTTAGAAGTAGAGATAATTATTACATGATATATTTGATTTTATTAAATCTCAAAATACTGGTTTCATGGGTGGAAAAATCATGAAAATGTCTTTGATCATGACAAGAATGGATCATTAAACTTAATTGCTGAGACAACCTTTAGAAGAAAACATTGAGAATCCTTTCAAATCAAGGACTACAGGATTAATCTTTCATCAGAAAAAGTAGTTCGTGTTCTGTGGGTTTCAAGGGTATCTCAGTGCCCCTGGTCCCAAACTACTCCCAACCCCTCTCCTTATCCCTCTCCCAAAACCCAAATAAATGAAACAAAATACCTTTCCCATATACATGAGACTTGTAATCATTTGGCTCTAAGACTTCTTTGTTGTCTTTAAAATGAATTCATCCGTGGGAAGTTAAATCTATTCAGTTTTATAACATTTATATTTAGAATATATAATTATGGGGCGCCTGGGTGGCACAGCGGTTAGGCGTCTGCCTTCGGCTCAGGGCGTGATCCCGGCGATCTGGGATCGAGCCCCACATCAGGCTCTTCTGCTGTGAGCCTACTTCTTCCTCTCCCACTCCCCCTGCTTGCATTCCCTCTCTGACTGGCTGTCTCTATCTCTGTCAAATAAATAAAATCTTTAAAAAAAAATAGAATATATAATTATGTGAGCCCCTTTCTTGACAGTGGGCTTAGAGATAGGCCAGGGAAGAGAGTAGCGATATATGGGTACTATCAGGGTCTATATTGACGTACTTCTGGGGGACAGCACAGGTGGCTGTGGAAAACAATCTGAGAGAGATTTAACAAGACATACAGAAAAGATAAGCAGAAAGAGGACAAAACATTTTAAAGGCACCAAACTAACTCAGTCCAAATCTCATGAGAACTCAGGTCAAATCTCGTGAGAGCTCACCATATCGCCTAAGATTTCTAGACGAATCTAGTGAGATCTCTGCATATCTCCTGAGATTTCTAGCCAAATCTTGTGAGATCTCATCCAAATCTCTTGAGATCTCATGCCCAGCCATTGAAATCTAGAGCTAAACCCTGGTGGGTCCGTGGCCAAACTTCAAGGCCCTTGGGAGGATCTGGGACTCCCCAGCAGAGCCTGATTGGAGCTCTTGATACCAGTAGGGGACGCACAAGCCTGGACTGGGCAGAACTTCCATCTGGACCAGTTTCCTAAGGGGTCCCAGACATGACCTGCAAGAAGACCGAGGGTATCTCACACCTAAATGCCTGGTGTTTCAGCATCCTGGGTGAAGAGCAGTTAAGAAGGAAGCATAGAATTCAGCATGAATCGTCCTTGTGGACACTTGTTCACACTAAACCAGAAGAGATAGATACAGGAGGATAAACGGAGAAGGCAGAAGAAACGTGCCCTGGAGAAGGACATGTGAACACACAGGCAGGCTCCCTGGGGGCATTCCCACTCTTTGAACACGTTAAGCTCTCTGTGTTTACCTCACAACACCCCAGGATAAAAAGAAAAGAAAACCTTTTCTTGGGGGCTCCTGGGTAGCGCAGTCGTTAAGCGTCTGCCTTTGGTTCAGGGCGTGATCCTGGCGTTCTGGGATCGAGCCCCACATCAGGCTTCTCAGCTAGGAGCCTGCTTCTTCCTCTTCCACTCCCCCTGCTTGTGTTCCCTCTCTCCCTGGCTGTCTCTCTCTGTCAAATAAATAAATGTTTTAAAAAATTAAAAAAAAAAAAAAAGAAAGAAAACCCTTTCTTTAGCGGGATCCCAGGTGATCTGGGGCCAATCTCAGAATTCTCTGGCTATCTCTCAGGAATCCTCGTCCTAAATCTCAGGAGTACTCTGACAGATCTGGTGAGATCAACGTCCACTCCATAGAAGTGGGCCAAAATCCCCTGAGATGTCGGGGCATGTCTCATGAGATATATAACTAAACCCCAGGAGACCTGGGGAGAAATATCTCGGGAACTCAGCAGGGGTGGGAAATGCCTAACCTTGATGCCTGTGCAGCGTAATAGCTAGCCATTGGACATTCCTGCCTGGGGGACCATGGGAACACCTGGCATTCCACAAAGCCCACAGATGCCATTCAGATGTTGGGGTCCAACATTTCTTTCTCTGCTTGACTTATTTCCCTTAGCATAATCCCCTCCAGTTCCATCCATGTTGATGGAAATGGTGGATATTCATCCTTTCTGATGGTTGAGTAATATTCCATTGTGTATATGGACCACATCTTCTTTATCCATTCATCTGTTGAAGGGCATCTTGGCTCCTTTCACAAACTGGCTATTCTTGATATTGCTGCTATGAACATTCAGGTGCTTTTGGATAAGTTTGGCCAGTGGTTTATTGATCTTATTAATTCTTTCAAAGAACCAGCTTCTAGTTTCTCTGATCTGTTCTACTGTTTTTCTGGTTTCTATTTCATTGATCTCTGCTCTTATCTTTATTATTTCTCTTCTCCTGCTTGGTTTAGGCTTTATTTGCTGTTCTTTCTCCAGTTCCTTTAGGTGTTGGGCTAGCATGTACATTGGGATTTTTCTAATTTTTTGAGAGAGGCCTGGATGGCAATGTATTTCCCCCTTAGGACCGCCTTTGCAGTACCCCATGGGTTTTGGACTGATGTGTTTTCATTCTCATTGGTTTCCATAAATTGTTTAAGTTCTTCTTTAATTTCCTGGTTGTCCCATTCATTCTTAGCAGGATTCTCTTTAACTTCCAAGTGTGTGAATTCCTTCCAAATTTTTTCTTGTGATTGAGTTCCAGTTTCAAGGCACTGTGGTCTGATATCGTGTAGGGAATAATCTCAATCTTTTGGTATTGGCTGAGACCTGATTTGTGACCCAGTATGTGATCTACTCTGGAGAAAGTTCCATGTGCATTCGAGAAGAATGAGTACTCTGTTGTTTTAGGGTGGAATGTTCTGTATATATCTATGTATCTACGAAGTCCATCTGGTCCAGTGTGTCATTCAAAGCTCTTGTTTCTTTGTTGATCTGTTGTTTAGATGATCTGTTCAGTGCTGAGAGTAGAGTGTTAAAACTTCCTACTATTAATGTATTATTGTCGATCTGATTCTTCATTTTGGTTAACAGCTGGCTTATGTAGTTGGCTGCTCCCATGTTGGAGGCACAGATATTTACAATTGTTAGATTTTCCTGTTGGATAGAACCTTTAAGAATGATATAGTGTCCCTCTGGATCTATTATTACAGTCTTTGATTTAAATTCTAATTTGTCTGATATAAGAATTCCTACCCAGCTTTCTTTTGAGGTCCATTGGCATGAAAAATGGTTCTCCAACCCCTCACTTTCAGTCTGGAGGTATCTTTAGGTTCAAAATGAGTCTTGTACACAGCATATGAATGGGTCATGTCTTTTTATCCAATCTGCAACTCTGTGCTGTTTCATGGGAGCATTTAGGCCACTCACATTGAGGGTAACTACTGAAAGATATGTGTCTATTGCCATCCTATTGTCTGTACCGTCCCTGTTTCTGTGGATTGTCTCTAAATTTCTGGTTCATATTACTCTTGGGGTCTTTCTTCTTTTATAGAATCCCCCTTAGTATTTCTTGCAGGGCTGGCTTGGTGGTCACATATTCTTTCAGTTTCTGCCTGTCCTGGAAGCTCTTTATCTCTCCATCCATTCTGAATGACAGCCTTGCTGGATAAAGTATTCTTGGCTGCACGTTCTTCTCATTTAGTATCCTGAATACATCTTGCCAGCACTTTCTCACTTGCCAGGTCTCTGTGGACAGGTCTGACATTATTCTGATGTTCATCCCTCTGTACATAAGGAATCTCTTCCCCCTAACTGCCCTTAGGACGGCTTCCTTGGTTCTAAGATTTGCGAGTTTTACTATTACGTGCTGAGGGTTGGTCTGTTTTCCTTGATCTTGGGAGGGGTCCTCTCTGCCTCTAGGACACAAATGCTTGTTTTAGTCCCCAGATTAGGGAAGTTCTCAGCTATGATTTGCTCAAATATATCTTCTAGTCCTCTCTCTCTCTCTATCTCTCCACCCCCTCAGGGATCCCAATGATTCTGACATTGGAACATTTCATGGCATAGTTGATTTCTCTAAGTCTGTTTTCATGGATTTTAAGCTGTTTGTTCCAGGCCTCCTCCTGTTCCTTCCTTTCTATTAGTTTTTCTTCTAGATCACTAATTCATTCCTCTGTCTCATTTACCCTCGCTGTTAGAGTATCTAGTTTAGAATGCATCTCATTCATAGCATTTTTAAGTTCAGCCTGATTAGCTCTCATTTCTGCCCTTAGGGATTCTATGTTGCCATTAATGGTTTTCTCAAGTCTAGTTATTGTCTTCATAATTGATACCCTGAAGTCTATTTTTGACATCTTGGTTATATCCATATCCATTAGGTCTGTGGGAGAGACCATTGTCTCTGGTTCTTTTCTTTGTTGGGGGTTCGTTCTCCTAGTCATTCTGTTGAGAGGTAGTTGAGGGAATGTACAGAGTCGAATATATCAACCACAATCCAGGGAAGGAGCACCCTGGGAAAGTTTGGAGCAATCAGAAGCCACCACCAAAAAATCCCAGCCAAAATGAAACCCAAGAATAAGATTTATAAAGTTAAAAAGGGGGGGGGAGTTTGAGGGGGGGGGGGGACTATAATCTCTCAATGTGGGTGAAGTAGGGTGTTTCAGTTCTTCCTGGGTGTATTTTGTTCTGTTAGAGAACCCTACTTCCCAGAGTTACAGGGAAATTAAAACTGGTATGTATATAAAAGTAGTATTGAAGAAGGAAAAAAGGACTACATTGAAGCTTACATCTATATATATAAAAAAAGAAAAAGGAAAAAATATAAGTGTGAAAAAGTACAAGTTAGAAAGTTACTATGGAATATGTTGTATTAAACATCTAGTTGAAATGGTAAGTATGTTAAAAAAAAAAACAAAAAAATGGAGAAGAAACATGAGAAAGAATTTTTTTAAAAAGTTGTATCTAAGAAATACACAGGCCGTGAGGCAACACCAGGAGCTCAACATACTATTTTCCCATGGTTTTATGGGGACCCTCTTTGTCCTCCTCTTGGTCTTCCAGCTTGTCTTCTGGGGGAGGGGCCTGCCACATTGTTTCTCAGGCAACCCTGCTTTCGCGCAGTTGCCCTGCCCCCTGCCCCCTATCAAGGGGCTGGGTCCGTGGAAACTGGTTTTTTAGGCTTTTGTTCTCTGGTGGCTTTTTGTGCCTTTTTGGAGGGTCAGAGCAAAGGAAAATGTCTCCTCCCCAACCTCCTCCCCCAAGGAGAGAAGCCACAGTCTGCTTTTCTCTGAACACTGCAGACCACACAGTCTCCCCCTCTGTAAGCGCCACTGAAAACTGCAGCGTCCCACAGGCGGTGCACACCCCCAGCAATCCTTTTAGCCGTGGACTCACAGCCCCGCTTGTCTCTACCCCCTGTACCCCCAAAACCCCAAGCGATCCTGGTCTGGGAGGGCGCGGCGGCAGCTGCAGGGGCAGCCAGTCCCCCGGGTCCACGGTTGCAGGTCCACGCAAGAGGCCATGCCAGTCCCAGCGCGTGCCCCTAAAGCTCCTGGATTCTGAGTGCTGTTACCATGCTCTTCCCGTCCCGCCGCCACCGCTCTGAAAGCTATCCCTGGTCCCCAGGCGCAGGGCGCTTTTTCACTGGGGTATTTACATTACTTTCCGGTGGCTAGCTGCTGGCGGTTCCCTCCCCCTTCTGTTTATCCTCAATATCAGTCCACACATTCACAGCTCCATTGTCCTTCGTACCTCTCGACTGATGACCCTCTGTCCCCAAAGAGATCCAGACATATAACTTACATCTCAGGCTGATTTCGTGGGTGTTCGGACTGGTTTGGTAGATTTCCAGCTAAATTCCGGGGACTGGTTGAAGCGGAGTCTCCTACCCCTCCGCCATCTTGCCCCCACCACTGAGTTTGATAAGTTCTTTGCGGTTTGGGATACTAGCCCTTTATCTTAAAGTCATTTGCAAATATCTTCTCCCATTCCACGTGTTGCCCTTTAGTTTGGTTGACTGTTTCCTTTGTTGTGCCAAAGCTTTGTAGCCTGATGAAGTCCCAGCAGGTCGTTTCTGCTTTTGTTTCCCTTCTTGGAGCTTTGTCTAGCAAGAAATTGCTGTGGCCTAGGTCAAAGAAGATGCTGCTTCTGTTCTCCTCTAGGATTTTGAGGGAGCCCGTCTCACATTTAGGTCCTTCATCCATTTGGAGTTTATCTTTTGTGTATGGTGCAAGAAAGCGTCCAGTTTCATTCTTTTGCATGTTATTTAGCATAGTCCTGGAAGCCCTAGGCTTTGCATCTTGTCAAAACTGCACTCTGCCTAAAACCATATGTCAAGTAACATATTCCCTTTGTTAAGATATGAGTGTTATAATGTGATACAAATGATATCATGTGTAGAACAACTAGGAAAAATCCATGAGTTTACCTCCTTGAAACTACTCTGCTTAAAGTGTCCTTGAATTAACATTTTCTTTTCATTTGAACCTTATGTGAAGACACATTAACAACAACAAAATGTGCTTAACTTCTTGAAACTACTCTGTTCTTAAAGCACTGTTTAAGTAGCAACTTTCTTTTTCACATAGATGTTCCTAAACTTACGTGTATAAGCCCTAGAAATTGGCCTTGTACTCCTTTCCTTGAAACTACAATGCCTTTAAACATCTTCAAGAAACATCACAGTTTCAAAAAGTTAAGAAGTGTTTTTACACCTGTGGTTTTAACACAAGGAGATGGCATTGTGCATACATTCTCGAAACTACACTGTTTTTTATCCATACGCCAAGCAATATCTTCTTTTCCTTAGAAGCGTTTTATCTTGTGTGGCTAAGACTACTAAAAGCCATTTGTTGAACTCCTCACAACAGCACTGTGCTTAAACCACTTGTCAAGGAGCATCTTCCTTTCATGAGTATATAGTGTTTTTTTTTTTTAATTACGTGCAGAAGCATTAGGAAAAGGCATATGCTTATCTACTTGAAACTACACGACTTAAATCGTCCATCAAGTAATGTGTCTTTTCACTAAGACGTAAGTGTTTTAAAACTTATCTGTATATATAGTATGGAAACTCCTTGAAATGACATTGTGTTTAAAGTGTCCCTAAAGTAACATCTTTATCTGTTCTTCATTAAGGCACAAGTTTTTGTGTGTGTTACATTTCCAAGACGACAGAGTAGCAGGGGGATCCAGAACTTGCGGTGTCTTTTGAATACAACTAGATCAACACTCAACTCTTTTGAACAGCTAAGAAGAAGATAGGAGGAGTAAGGAGACAATCCGCAGAGTTGGGGGCTGAGGCGAGGTTCAGAGCCTTGAGTTGGGGGATTGGGAAACCATGTAGCCCAGATGGGGAGGAAGCCCGGTTCACAGAACAAAGTCAGGAACACGGAGCAAGTTGGAAAGAGTGCACTGGGTTGTGACCACACAATAAGCTGAGGTGAGGAGATCCTTTGAGTCGCTCAGGGAGACACCACTGCCCTTCCTGGAGGGCATTTGGAAGTGTGTATTTAGCCTTACCCAGGACAAAAGGCCAGCCTCGGAGTCATTGAGCAGGGTCAGAGGGGGCGCTCAGAGGGCAGGAGACCTCCTAACTTTTCGGTATGAGCCACGGTAGGCTTACAATTCCATGTGCTCACCCATTGGCCACTTCTCTGGGGTGAACTGAGCAGAGCGCAGAGACTGGGGACGATTGCGGATAACCTGGCCACCCCTTTTTGCTGTGAGCCACAGCAGGCTTAAACCTTTGTGCACAAAGATGGTATTTGAAAGATGCTGTCTACACAGTGTTGTTTCAATGAGTTAGGTATAAGGCACATTCCTTATGCTACCACACACACATTTGATACGGCTACTATCTTCATGACAGAGGTTAGTCGTAAGATGCTTTTCTACACAGTGAGGTTTGGATGAGGGAAATAGTGACACATTCTCTATGTTTCCACAGATATATTGAAAAATGCTTCCATCTTCATGAATGAGGATGTTAGTTGAAAGATGCTTTCAACAGGATACTCTTTTTCTTTTCTTTTTTTTTAAATTTAAATTCAGTTAGCCAAGGTATAGTACATAGGGTGCTGTTTCATTGACATAAATATATGGCACTTTCCTTCTGTTTCCACACATACATTTGAAAGCACTCCTATCTCCATGAAAGAAGATGCTTTCCACATAGTGTTGTTTCAATGAGTCAAGTATATGGCACTTTCCTTCTGCCTCAATCTGTATATTTGAAAACGCTATTATCTTCGTGAAAGTTGTCATTTGCGAGATGCTTTCTACACTGTGCCATTTCATTGGGTTGAGTGTTTTGCACTTTCCTTAGACTTCCACAGATATGTGTGAAAATACTTCTATCTGCATGAACCCTGATGTCCTTTGAAAGATGCCTCCCACAGAGTGTTGTTTGAAGGAGTCAAGTGTATAGCAGTTTCCTTATACTTCCTCTCATATGTTTGAAAACACTTCTAACTTCGTGAAAGAAGAGTGAGTTGAAGGACGCATTCCCCACAGTGTTGTTTCAAGGGGATAATTATTTGAGACTTTCCTTATGCATCCACACAGACGTTGGAAAACATTTATAGCTTAGTGAAAGAAGATGTGAATGAAGGGTGCCTTACACCCCCTTTGGTTTCAATGTGTTCAATATGTGGAAGTTTCTTTATGCTCCACACAGACATTGGAAAATGCTTCTATAATCAGATAGAACCTGTTAGCTGAAAGATGCTTTCTACACATGTTGTTTCATCAGTGTGTATTGAGACTTCCTTATGCTTCCACAGATACATTTGAAAACACTTGTATCATAATGAAAGGAGACATTTAGTTGAAATATGCTTTCCACACAGTGTTTTTTGAATGAGTCCAGTATATGGCACTTTCCTCATACATCCACACATACGTCAGTAAACACATCAAACTTCATGAAATCACAAGATTTAGCGTGAGATTCCATGAGATCTGGTGATGACAAGAGGTGCCTTATCTGGCTGACACACACACAGATAGCCTCAACATGGCAAATGCCTTGAAAAGACCCCCTGGAAGCCTGCCTGTGTTTTCACACGTCCAGCTCTTGGGCGGGTTTTCCTGAAACTTCATGATATTTGTCCATGGATTGTGTGCGATTAGCCACGAGAACTCATCAGATTTGGATCAAGGTGCCATGAGCTGTGTGGCCTGGGATCCAGCAAGAATTTCCCCCATGATTTCCTGAGCTCAACCAAAAGAAAGAGGTGACTTCTGTCTGTAGGTGGCAACTGTGTGAACAAACTGTTCTGAAAAGTTGAAAGCCTGGGAAAGCACCCAGGGAGCCCTCCTGGGTGTACAGATGAGCCAGTTCCCAGGCCCGTCTCCTATTCCCATACCTAAAGCCTTCCTGTGTCTATCGCCTCTCATGTAATATCAGGAAGGAAACTGGAGGCCCATTATCACTACTTTGTGCTCCGTTTTGTCCCCAACATCATAATTGCATCTATGGGCTTTGTAGAATGCTAGGCGTTCCCAGGGTTCAAGTGATGAAGTTTCAAGTGATACCTAGTATGCTGCACAGGCATCAGGGCTGGGGAGTTCCCACACCTCCCGAGTTCCCCTGAGATTTCTCCCCAGGTCTCACGAGATTTAGTTACAGATCTCGAGACAATTGGCCTGACCTCTCAGGGGATTTTGGACCAGTTCCATGGAGAGGACTGTGATCTTGTGAGATTTGTCATAGTTATCCTAAGATTTAGTCTGAGCATTACTGAGAAGTAGACAGAGAATTTTCCAGATTTACCTCAAGAATCCATGAGATCCGGCTCAGGAAAGATGTGTCTTTCTTTTTTTTCTGGGGGGTTGTGAGGCAAACACAGATAGCCTTAACCTGTAGAAAGCTTGGGAAAGCCCCCAGGGAGACTTCCTGTGTGCTCACACTTCCTGCTCCGGGGAACAGTGCTTCTTCCTTCTCCTGCCATCTGGTTCTATCACTTCTGGTTGAGTGTGAAGAAGCGTCCACAGGGCCCATTCATCCTGAATTCAGTGCTCCCTTAATACCCCCACTTCACCCAATATACTGAAACACCAGGAATTTAGGAGTGAGACACCTTGTATCTTTCTGCAGGTCGAGTCTGGGAGCACTTCTGAAACTGGGAATATTGGAAGATGTGCCCAATCCTGGCATATGCCATCCCTAATGACACAAGGAGCACAAAGCAGGCTCTGCTAGGGACTCCCAGTTCCTTCCAAGGGCCTGGGAGCTTTACCCAGAGGTCTCATGAGTTTTGACCCTAGATCTCACTGGCTAGGCCCAACATCTCATGATATTTGGATGAGATCTCACAAGATTTGTACTGAGATCACCCAAGATTGGCCCCAAGATCACGTGAGATCTGGCAAAGTCAGGAGTTGGCTTGTTCCTGCATGTGGTGACTGCCACACACAGTGCTTAAAAGTCAAAAGCCTGGGAGAGCACCCAGGGAGGCTTCCTGTGTGTCCAGACAAGCCAGCTCCCGGGCTCCTGGCCTCTTCCTGTAACTAATGTCTTCCTGCGTCTCTCCCAGTAAAAGGGACTCAAGCAGGATTCTAAGACTAAAAGCATGGAAGCTAGAACAGTATTTTTACTATCTTTAAAACAAGAAAATGTGTTATTATTTTACTAATTAAATAAATTACTAACAATAAATGAATTAATAATAATCCTAACAAGCTGAAAACACCCTAAAATTAGAGAATGGTTGTAGTAATTATGATACATGCAGACAACACATACAACAATGCAACACAGCCATTAAAATAATAAAAATATTTCTATATTTAATATACCAAGATGTTCAATGTATATTATTAAGGGAAAAAAGATTACAGAATAGGATATCTGGAAGAGTCCCATTTCTGAAGTTGGATAGAGAGCATTAGAGATAAACACACACACAAGCCCATTTCTTTACACTCTTGGCCTCAGGACCTTTTCCCAGTGAAGTCACCCCCTGTTCTTTTTTAGACTCTCCAGGCGTTGCTTATATCAATGTACTCCTCATTTATGCTCTCCTGTTCGTCCGCTGCAATCCTCTCTTTGCTTCTGCCACACTCCACCCAGAGTTACTGGTAGAATACTGGTTCCTGACACAGGAGGTTGCCTCCTAGAGACCCAGGAAGCTAAAGGCCAATACAGCACAAAATAAAGCTGACCTCAGTGCTCACTGCTCTGGTGACTCACTATTCTCTGACTGAAATGTGAAGAAAACCCCTTCCCATTCCTGCTGCCTTTGTCATCTAAGCCTTTTGCCTGTAGTCTCTGTCTCCATAGGCCTAAGATATACAGAGCAAGTGGGTGAGATCTTTGGGAAAGCAGAAGAAAAAAAAAAAGAAAGAAAAAAGACAAGAGGGCACATAACAGACATCACTAAATTCTACTTCCTAAACTTTGCTCACCAGGAGTTCCTATCTCAAGCCTTGTCCAGATAACACAATCAAAAGTCCTTTATGTAAATCAGCCTTTACAGATCAAGGCCTACTTTACCCAACCCGTCCTCCAACACAGCAAAGCTGGGATGGCAGCTCACGATCAACCAATTCCCCACCCCAACCAACCAACCGCACACAAACACGTGTGTGTGTGTGTGTGTGTGTGTGTGTGTACACACACACTGAACTAAAAACAGTATTTACCTCTGGGTGGGATTATGGGGGATTTTTGTTTCTTTTTTATTATTTACACTTTATGCTTTTCCTACGAAGAATGTCGATAATTTGTAAGTTACCTAACTTAAATTTTAAAATCGCACTCAAGGCCACACATATAATATTAACAGTGTTTCTCTTTGGGTGGTCAGACTATTGGGAAATTCTTTTTGTTTTTAACTTCTGAAAATGTGCAAATTTTTCTGGAATAACTATAATCCCTTTTTAAGTGAAAATGAAAATACATGCCTTTAGTTTCCTGAGATATTTAACTGTAGATTTTTCTTAGAGATTTAATTATGGATAGAGATGTGAACTAAAAGTGGGGTTGGTTCTTAGAAGTGAGTATTGAAATTCTGGTAAAGGATAAGGTCCTTTCAGAAAGAACAAACATGGGTAGGTTGGTTGGGAAAAGAACATGGGGTGGGAGGAGAGCAGAAGAATGAATTAGAGACTGAATAGGTGGATTGGGAACAAAGAGGAAGACTGATAATGAAGACGCAGGGGAGGCAGACAATCCATTGGTGTGGCCGCATACTTGCATTTTAGTGGTAAACAGGCCTTGAGATCAGTCATCTTCAAAGTGAAGTTCTTGAATTTTACAACTCTTAATCAAGCTTCACCTAGCTAGCCAGGATGGGAAAACCACAAGTAAAACACTGAGATGAAAGGTGTAGTTTTAAAAGGACAGCCATAGTTTCCATTCACTGAATGAAAGGATAGGGTAGGTGTCTGTCATTGTACTGTGATGGAGCAGTAGAGACGCAAGTGGAAAGAGAACACAAAGAAAGGGCAGTCAGGAGCCAGCTCACTAAAACCTGTCTCTTCTGATGACTACAATGACAAAGTCCAGATGAAGTACAAAAAGCAGCAACCTAAAGAATCTGAAAAGCAAAGAAACTCGATTAAGGAGGGGATACAAAAGCCGTAAAAGCAATTTGTGCAGGGGTGGGGTTCTCATTTTATTTCCTCTTTTGCTCACAGTTTTGAGCCCAGGGCAGTCATGCAGTGGAGCTGCAATGGCGGTGCCGCAGACAGCTAACGCCTCAAGAAAAGTTCCTCTCTCTGGAAAGACTGGGAACGATGGCCGCGTGAGCCGGAGAATATGGGTGAGAATCTGGGTTTTTTTTTCTGTGTGTGTGTGTGTGTGTGTGTGTGTGTGTGTGTGTGTCCCTTCTTTCAGAGCTCGCCAAGGGTGGTACTTTAGCAGAGTCAGCCAGGGTGTCAAATGGCATGGTCAGCTAAAATCCCAATAAAACCTTGTCTTTCTGGTCAAACAACCTGGGAAACAAAAAGGCTCTTGTGGTCCAAAGAGAATTGGAGTAAATTACTGGGTAAATTTTCTCTTTTTTCACTCTCCCTGTAGCACCAAAAGCGGTCCTGGTCACAGGAACTACATAGCGTCACAGGCAGCCAAGTCTCCAAGAAAATCCCACCTATCTGGCCAGAGGACCAAGAACAGGAGGCTCTGCAGGTGGGGGAATGTGGAAGCATCCTGGATAGCAGGGAGTTAGAGAACTAGAGAAAGCACTCTCCTGATTCTGGGTATGAACTGGCACAGGGACAGTCTTAACCCTGAGCTGCAAATGCATGGAACATACACGAGTCAACCTAGCAAAGGTTCCAAAAATTGAGGTGAAATTGGAACTATCACCCACAGAATATAGCCAGACAGTCTGAAATAACCCAAGTGGATTACCTGTTAAAATAATCCAACAAGTCAACATTCTCTGAAGGATTTTAATGGGAATCATTCATATTCAATATTCAAAATGTGTAAGATACAATCTAAAATTACTCAACACACAAAGAACCAAGAAAAGATGACCAATTTGCAAGGGAAAGACAATCAATAAATGCCACTCACTGAGATGCCCAAGATAGTAGAATAATTAGATACAGACCTTAAGCAGCTATTATAACTATGGTACAGGAAGTAAGGATTAACATTGTGTTTTTTTTTTTTTTAAAGATTTTATTTATTTATTTGACAGAGATAGAGACAGCCAGCGAGAGAGGGAACACAAGCACGGGGAGTGGGAGAGAAAGAAGCAGGCTCATAGCGGAGGAGCCTGATGTGGGGCTCGATCCCATAACGCCGGGATCACGCCCTGAGCTGAAGGCAGACGCTTAACCACTGTGCCACCCAGGCGCCCCAAGGATTAACATTGTTGAACAAATGGGGAAAAACCAGAAAATAGGAGCAGAGAAACAGAAACTGTAAAAAAAAAACAAAACCTTAAAAAACTAAACATATGCATAACATGTGATCCAGTAAGTGCACTCCTAGTCATTTCTCGAAATGAGTTAAAAATTTATGTCCACACAAAAATGCACAAGAATGTTTATAGCAGCTTTTTTATAATTGCTAAATTAGAAGCAATCAAGGTGCCCTTTAGCTGATGAATGGATAAACAAACTGTGGCACATCCATACAATGGAATATTATTCAGCACTAAAAAGAAATAAGTTCTAAAACCATGAATACACATGGAAGAAACTTAATTAAGTGCATATTTCTAAGTGAAAGAAGCCCATCTAAAAAAATGACATACTATATTATTTCAACCAGAAGACATTCTGGAAAAGGCAAATCTTTAGACATAGGAAAAAGATCAGTGGTTACCAAGGGCTGAGAGGAGAGGGAGGGTTGAATAAGTAGAGCACAGAGGATTTTTAGGGCAGCAAAACTATTCTATATGAGGGTATAATGGTGGGTACATGTCATTATACATTTGTCAAAACCTATGAAATGTGCAACACCAAGAGTGAACCTTAATGTAAACTATGGACTTTGGATGATAAAGATGAGTCAGTGTAGATTCATCAGCTGTAACAAAAGTCCTACTCTGGTGCTAGATGCTGATAGTGGGGAAGTCTGTGCTTGTATATGGGTGGAGGCATATGGGAGTTCTCTGTACTTTCCTCTCAATTTTGCTGTGAACCTAAAATTGCTCGAAAAAATCAAAACTATTTTTAAAAAAGTTTTAAAGAACCAAATGAAGATTTTAGATGTGAAAAAAAACATCTGAAATTAATATTTCAATTGAAGACTCAATAGCAAAATTGAGAAGAAAAGAATGAAAAGAGCCGGTGAACATAATGAAAGATCAAAACAGAAGAAAAAACAGAGGGACAACTAGAAAATAAATAATAAAACAAACTAAGCATATCCATAAATACATTAAATGTAAATGGTCTGAGCATACTAATTAATAGATGGTTTGTCATATTGGATTAAAAATAAACAATACCACAATATATCTATCTATAAGAAACCTACTTTAAGAATAAAAGCATAGGGGCGCCTGGGTGGCACAGCGGTTAAGCGTCTGCCTTCGGCTCAGGGTGTGATCCTGTAGTTATGGGATCGAGCCCCACATCAGTCTCCTCCGCTATGAGCCTGCTTCTTCCTCTCCCACTCCCCCTGCTTGTGTTCCCTCTCTCGCTGGCTGTCTCTCTCTCTGTCGAATAAATAAATAAAATCTTTAAAAAAAAAAAGAATAAAAGCATAAATGGGTTAAATGTGAAATGATGGAAAAAGAGACAGCATGCAAACATTAATCTGAAGAAAAAGAGTGGCTATATTAGTATCAAAGTAGACTGTAAAACAAGCAATATTATCAGGGACAAAAAAAAAAGATATTTCATAATGAGAAAAGGGTCAATTCACACACATACACAAATAATAATAGCAACAATCTTAAATATGTATGTACCTAATAAGAGAACTTCTGAAAACTTAAAATAGACACAAAAGTGAAAAGAGAAGTAGATATAAATACACAATTATATTTAGAGACTTCAACATTCTTCCTACAGTAATTGATAGAAGTGGACAGAAAACTAGTCATTGCCAATGTAGAAAAACTGAACAACATTATAAACCAGTTGACATAATTTACCTTTATAGAACTGTACCCCAAAATAGAAGAAAACAAATATTTTTTAAGTGTACATGGAATATTCACCATGAAAGATCATAATCTGGGCCAAAAACAAACCTTAACAAATTTAGAATAATTGAAATCATACAAAATATCTTCTCGGATCATATGGGATTAAATTAGAAATTAATATAAGAAATATCTAGTAAACCTCCAAAATACTTGGAAATCAAACAACATACTTCTAAATTACCCACGGGTCAAAGGGAAAGCCACATGGGAAATTGGGGGAGAAACTGAATGAAAATGAAATACAACATATCAAAATTTTGGAGGGACACCTAAAGCAGTGATCCAAAGGAAATTTAGAGCATTAAATGCTTATGTTGGAAAAGCAGAATGTCTTAAATCAATGATTGAATCTCACATTTTAAAAATCTAAAACAAAAAAAAGAGAGAGAGAGCAAAATAAATCCAAAGCAAGTAGAAAGAAGGGAATTTTGAAGGTAAGAGCAGAAATCAACTAAAATTGAAAATAGAAAAGGAATTAGAAAATAGAAAAGGAGAAAATTAATAAAACCCAAAGCTAGTTCTTTGAAAACTTCAGTATAATTGATAAGCCCTCTAGGTAAGCTGACCAAGAATAATAGAAAGGATATGAGTAACCAAAATAAAGAATGAAGGAAGGTAAATTACTACTGATCCCATAGACATTAAAAAGATAATAAGGGAAATTCTATGAAAAACTCTGTGTTTATAAATTTAACAACATAGATGAAATGGACCGATTCTTTAATAAACAAACTATCATACTCATTCAGGAAGAAATAGATGTATTTCTCCTTATTTTAAAAAGGTTTTATTTATTTATTCACAAGAGACAGAGAGAGCACAAGCAGGGGGAGCAGCAGGCAGAGGGAGAAGCAGGCTCCCTGCTGAGCAGGGTGTCTGATGTGGGTCTCAATCCTAGGACCCTGGGATCATGACCTGAGCCGAAGTCAGTCACTTAACAGACTGAGCCACCCAGGTCCCCAAAATAGATGTATTTCTATTAAAGAAATCTATGTTTCTTATGTATATATTTTTATCTATTAAAGTAATTGAATTTGTAGTTTTAAGCCTTCTAAAAAGGATACTCCAGGCCCAGATGGTGAAGTTGACCAAATACTGATGGAAAAAGTAATAATTCTATAAAATCTCTTCTTGAAAAAGAAGACAAAGGAACATTTCTCAATTCATTTTATGAGGTTGGTATTACCCAATAAAACCACATGAAGACACTACAACCAAGAAAACATCAAAACAATATTCCTATTGAATAAAGATACAAAAATCTTATAAAATATTAACAAATTGAATCCAACAATATATGAAAAGGATAATATGACACAACCAAGTGGGGTTTATCCCAGTAATGCAAGGCTTATTCAACATTTGAAAAGCAACTGATGCAACTCACCATATGAACAGTCTAAAGAAGAATAACCACATGAGTATCTTACTGGATGCAGGAAACACATTAGAATAAATTCAATATCCATTCATGATAACAACTGTCAGCAAACTGGGAATGGAAGGGAACTTCCTTAACCTAATAAAAGGCATCTATGAAAAACCTGCAACTAACTTCATACTTAATGATGAGACAATAGAGAGCAGCCAAATATATAAAGCAATTAATAACAAACTTAAAAAACTTATTGATAATAATAAAATAATAGTAGGGGAGTTTAACACCCCACTCTCTAAAATGGACAGATCATCTAAGCAGAAGATCACCAAGGACACAAGGGCTTTGAATGACACACTGGACCAGATGGACTTCGCAGATGTATTCAGAGCATTTCCTCCTAAAACAGCAGAATACACATTCTTTTGAGGCCACAGGGAACATTCTCCAGCATAGATCACATACTGGGTCATAATCAGGCCTTAACCAGTACAAAAAGACTGGGATCATACCATGCATATTTTCGGACCACAGTGCAGTGAAACTTGAAGTCAACCACAAGAAAACATTTGAAAAGGCCACAAATACATGGAAGTTACAGAACATCCTACTAAAGAATGAATGAGTGAACCAGTAAATTAAAGAATCAACAAAATACATTGAAGCAAATGAAAATGAAAACACAACAGTCCAAAACCTTTGGGATGCAGCAAAGGTGGTCCTAAGAGGAAAGTATATAGCAATACAGGCCTTCCTCAAGAAGCAAGAAACGTCTCAAATATTGAACCTAACCTTACACCTAAAAGGGCTGGAAAAAGAATAGCAAATAAAGCCTAAACCAGCAGGAGAAAGGAAATAATAAAGACTAGAGCAGAAATAAATGATACAGAAGTCAAAACAACAACAACAACAACAACAACAACAGCAACAGAACAGATCAACAAAACTAGGCACTTGTTCTTTGAAAGAATTAATAAAATTGGAAAACCTCTAGCCGGACTTATCAAGAAGAAAAGAGAAAGGACCCAAATAAATAAAATCATGAATGAAAGAGGAGAGATCATAACTAACACTGCAGAAATGCAAACAATTGTAAGAGAATATAATGAGCAATTACATGCCAATAAATTAGGCAATCTGGAAGAAATGGATAAATTCCTAGAAACATTTAAACTACCAAAACTGAAACGTGAAGAAGAAATAGAAAATTGAACAGACCCATAACCAGCAAAGAAATTGAATCAGTAATCAAAAATCTCCCAAGGGAATTCTGCCAAACATTTAGAGAAGAATTAATACCCATTCTTCTGAAGCTATTTTAAAAAATAGAAAGGGAAGGAAAAATTTCCACTCTTTCTATGAGGCCAGCATTACCTTGATCCAAAAACCAGACAAAGAGCCCATCAAAAAGGGGAATTACAGACCAATCCCCCATGATGAACATGGATGCAAAAATTCTCAACAAGACACTAGCCAATAGGATCCAACAGTACATTACAGGAATTATTCACCATGACCAAGTGGGATTTATTCCTGGGCTGCCAGGTTGGTTCAGTATCTGCAAATCAATCAACGTGATACACTGTGTTAATAAAAGAAAGGATAAGAACTATACGATTCTCTCAATAGATGCAGAAAAGCATTTGACAAAATACAGTATCCTTTCTTGATAAAAACCCTCAAGAGGGGCGCCTGGGTAGCGCAGTCGTTAAGTGTCTGCCTTCGGCTCAGGGCGTGATCCCGGCATTCCAGGATCGAGTCCCACATCGGGCTCCTCCGCTGGGAGCCTGCTTCTTCCTCTCCCACTCCCCTGCTGTGTTCCCTCTCTCGCTGGCTGTCTCTCTGTCGCATAAAAAAAAAAAACAACCCTCAAGAAAGTAGGGATAGATGGACCGTACCTCAACATCATAAAGGCCATATACAAAAGACTCACAGCAAATACCATTCTCAATGGGAAAAAACTGAGAGCTTTTCCCCCAAGGTCAGGAACATGACAGGGATGTCTGCTCTCACCTCTGTTGTTCTACATAGTATTGGAAGCCCTAGCCTCAGCAATCCGACAACAAAAAGAGGTAAAAGTCATCCAAATTGGCAAGGAAGCAGTCAAACTTAGTCTGCAGGCTATATGATACTCTATGTAGAAAACCCAAAAGACTCCACCAAAAAATTGCTACAACTAATAAAGGAATTCAATAATGTCACACAATATAAAATCAATGCACAGAAATCTGTTGCATTTCTATATGGAAGCAGCAGGAAAAAAAATCAAGAAATTGATCCCACTTAAAATTGCACCAAAAACCATTAAGACACCTAGGAATAAACCTAACCAAAGAGGTAAAAGATCTGTACTCTGAGAACTATAGAACATTTATGAAAGTAATTGAGGAGGACATGAAGAAATGGAAAAACCTTCCTTGCTCACGGATTGGAAGAACAAATATCGTTAAAATGTCTATCCTACCCAAAGCAATCTACACAGTGAATGCAATACCTATCAAAATAACGCCAGCATTTTTCACAGAGCTGGAACAAACAATCCTAAAATTTATATGGAATCAGAAAAGACTCCCAATAGCCCAAGGAACGTTGAAAAAGAAAACCAAAGCTGGAGGCATCACAATACTGGACTTCAAGCTCTATTGCAAAGCTGTTATCATGAAGAGAGTAGGTAGTGGAACAAAAACAGATACATAGATCAATGGAACAGAATAGAGAACCCAGAAATGGACCCTCGACTCTGGTCAACTAATTCTTAACAAAGCAGAAAGAATATCCAATGGAAAAAAGACAAGTTTTTCAACAAATGGTTTTGGGAATATTGGACAGCGACCTGCAGAAGAATGAAACTGGAGCACTTTCTTACACCATACATAAAAATAAATTCAAAATGGATGAAAGACATAAATGTGAGATAGGAAACCCTCAAAATCCTAGAGGAGAACACAGACAGCAACCTCTTTGACCTTGGCCATAGCAACTTCTTACTACACATGTGTAGAGGCAAGGGAAATGAAAGCAAAAATGAACTATTGGGAATTCATCAAGATAAAAAGCTTTTGCCCAGCAAAGGAAACAATCAACAAAACTAAAAGGCGACATACAGAATGAGAGAAGATATTTGCAAATGACATATCAGATAAAGGGCTAGTATCCAAAATCTATAAAGAACTTACCAAGGGGCACAGGGGTAGTGCAGTCGGTTAAGTATCCAACTCTTGGTTTCAGCTCAGGTCGTGATCTCAGGGTCATGAGATCAAGCCCTGCATTAGGCCCTGCACTCAGCATGGAGTCTGCCTGGGACTCTCCCTCACTCTGGCTTTCCCCCTTCTCTAAAATAAAATTTAAAAATCTTTAAAAAAAATAACTTACCAAACTCAACACCCAAAAAAGCAAAAAAACCAGTCAAGAAATGGGCAGAAGACATGAACAGATGTTTCTCCAAAGAAGACGTCCAGATGGCTAATAGACACATGAAAAAATGCTCAACATCGCTCATCATCAGGGGAATATAAATCAAAACCACAATGAGATACCACCTCACACTGGTCAGAATGGCTAAAATGAACAACTCAGGAAACAACAGATGTTGGCAAGGATGCAGAGAAAGGGGAGCCCTCTTACACTGTTGGTGGGAATGCAAACTGGTGCAACCATCCTGGAAAACAGTGTGGAGATTCCTCAAAAATTTAAAAATAGAACTACCCTAGACATAGTAATAGTACTACTAAGTATTTATCCAAAGGAAACAAAAATGCTGATTTGAAGGGGAACCTGCACCCCAATGTTTATAGCAGCATTGTCCACAATAGCCAAATTATGGAAAGAGCCCAGATGTCCATCAACTGATGAATGGATAGAGAAGATGTGGTGTATATACACAATGGAATATTACTCAACCATCAAAAAGAATGAAACCTTGCCATTTGCAGTGACATATATTATGCTAAGCAAAATAAGTCAGCCAGAGAAAGACAAATATCATATGATTTCACTCATATGTGGAGTTTAAGACACCAAGCAGCTGAACATAGGGGAAGGGAAGGGAAGGAAAAAATAGAATAAGATAAAAACAGAAAGGGAGGCAAACCATTAGAGACTCTTAACTATAGGGAACAAACTGAGGGTTGCTGGAGGGGAGATGGGTGGGGTGACGGGGTAGTGGGGTGATGGGCATTAAGGAGGGCGCTTGTGATGAGCAGTGGGTGTTATATGTAACTGATGATTCACTAAATTCTATCCCTGAAACTAATAATACGATATATGTTAACTAACTTGAATTTAAATAAATCTTAAAAAAAAAATGTTGAGAGACTAAATGCTTTCCTCCTAAGATTGGGAATGAGGTAAGGATGCCCTCTTACCACTCCTGCTCAACATTGTACCAAAAGTCCTAACCAGTATAGTAACCCAATAAAAAGAAGTAAAGGACATATACGTTGGAAGGGAAAAACAAAAAATATTTTTATTTACAGATAACATGATCGTATACAGCAAAAATTTCAGAGAATTGACAAAATGTTCTTGAAACTAGTGAGTTAGCAAGGTGACTGGAGACAGGTCAATATACAAAAGTCAATCTGATTCCTATATCCCAGCAATGAACAATTGAAATTTCAAATTTAAAAAAATACCATCTACAGTATAGATAGTACCCAAAATAAGCAAAGTACCCAGGTATAAACCTAACAAAATATGTGCAGAATCTATCTGCTAAAATCTACAAAAGATTGATGGAAAAAAAACGAAGAAAATCTAAATAAATTCTGAGACATACAATAGTCATGGACTGGAAGATTCAGTATTGTTAAGATGTCAATTCTCCCCATTCCAATGTATAGAGTCAGTGCAATCCCAATCAAAATCCTGCAGGATTTTTTTACTGATACAGACAGCTGGCTCAAAAATTTATGTAGAGAGCCAAAGGAACCAGAATAGCCAACAACAACAAACAAACAAACAAACAAAAAATAGAAAAAGAATAAAGTTAGAGGTCTCATACTACCTAATTTCAAGACTTAACAGCAGTCAAGACACTGTGATATTAGCAAAGGATAGCAATATAGATCAATGAAATAGAATTGAGGGTCCAGAAATAAACCCTCCTATTTATGGACAATTGTTCTTTGCTAAAGCTGCAAAAGCAATTCAGTGGAGAGACTATGGTATTTTTAGCAAATAATTTGGATATTCGGACACAAATAAAGGCATACATACATAAGAAATATAGGCCTTGACCTATTCCTCACACCTCATACAAAATCAACTTGAAATGGATCATAGACCTAAATGCAAATTAATTTCTAGAAAAAGATGTAGCTTGCTCTTCTGTCTATGAGGAGTCTTTCCACCCCCACAAAAGCCCTGCAATTACCAAACCTGGAATAGATACTTCACAGAAGAGAGGCTGTCCATGTTCCTTAAAACCTACCCCAATCAGCCTTATTGCCACTAGACCCATAACTAGGGTCAACTTTCAGACTTTCAGTGTGTTCCAGTGGCCTGTTAGTAGCAGCAGGTCCCTAAGTATAACTCTGATGCTGAGTCCAGATTCCCAGGTTTGCCCCTTCCAGGGAGTCACTACTTGCTCTGCAGAGTGTGTATGGGCCAAGATAATCTAAAGATCATGTCCTCCCTACGTACGTGTTATGAAATAGCCTAAGATAAGCATAGCTCCCACCTCTTGCTTTGTCTATTTTCAGTGGTTGTCTCCTCCTTTGACCCACAGTTTCTGGCTCCAATTTAGGACCCAAGATTGAAGTACAAAACAAACCCAAGTTTGGAAAGGAAAGAGGAAAAGTTTGTTCTAACAGAATTTGTCCACCTGACCACTGAAATACCAAGCCTAGCTTCTTAGTTTTTATTCATTGCTAACATTAAATATTTATTAAGCAATCACAACACACCCAGTGGGCAAGAAAAACAGATCATATGCTATGCAGCTACAAGAAAATACAAAGCCAGAGTCCCCGACCCTCAAGAGTCCATTCTAGATGAAGAGTAAACACACGCCTTTCTATTTTCACAGATTGTGCTTACTGGGGCATTCCCAAACTGCCTTCAATGCGTGACATACCTCTAGGTGACAAAATTTCCCAGACCCCACATGGGCAAGATAGTGGTAGCTGTGTGGAGAGAATACCCTAAGACTCAAAGTGTTTCTGAGGGAAGTAGGGGTTGTACTCATGCTGGAGGAGGACAAGGTAGTTGAAATCTTGGGGGGGAGCAGATGGTTAGAGCTTCAAGTCCAGCCCTAGAGAACTGATCTCAGTAGGGCAGCTAGGGTAGCTTGTATCAACCCCATGCCTCCAGGCGTCCCACAAGTAGGTATTGTTAGTGACGTGATAAAATGGAGTGTGGCCCACCATGGTTAAAGAAGGACGCAAATCTCCCGGATTTGAATTAGCTGTATCTTAATAGGCAGCAAACTATTTTTATTATATGCTTGAATAATAATGTAAAAGAAAAAGGGGTTGGGAGAGGAGAAATGTTTAGAGGAAAAAGGATGGAAAAAATTGAGAAGAGGTAAAGAAAAAGCATTATCCTATAAGCTCACCGAGGCCTTATCCCAGCACCCTGCACGATGGCTTGCACATAAAGAGGCAAATCCTTGCTGAATGGATGAACAAGAGAATGAGGAAGGAAAAGAGGAGGGAAACAACATATATGAATAATTTAACTTTGTAACTAGTTTTAAATATTCAGTCTCTTTAAATAGTAAGTAAATCTGCCTTTATAGAAAAAGGCAACACCAATGATATTTCAGCTTCTTCCAGCTCCTCCAGTCAGAAGTGTGTATTTCTAATTGTTTATCCTCTATTGTAGATGAATCAGCCATCTATCCCACCCTGCTCCCTTTATGATCAGAGTATTGATCCCAGAGATAGGACCATGGAACAAAGCAAAATTAATGGGTTCCCAATTAGTCCTGAACCCATGGTTTGGCTTGCCCTGGAATTGTGTTCTCAACTAACATGAGATGAAGGCTGAATGCTCATTGGCAAGAACTGACTACATACCTAAGTGGTATGCAATATAATAAAGCTGTCTGTCCACTGGGAGTTCTGGAAGAGTGTCACTGACTGAATAATACATGTAAATACTTTGTTGATATAGTTTTAATTGTCTAGCTGCCTGGAAGATGAAAGAATTTAGTTTCGAGACACTTGAACTCAGTATCTAAGGAACTACAACAAGCCCACGTTCCTTCCCTGTGGAACGTAGGGGTCTTCTCTTTCAATGGGTAAATCCCAGCCACTTGCTAAAGTTGGCTCACTGCTCAGAAAGCTCAGGAGAACAAATATCAGAGAAAGAGAGCACTGCCTCTGCCAAACACCGCATTTCTCCCACCCAAGATTTATATGCCACCTAAGTTATCACACAAAGAGTCTGGAAGCTAAGGAAGGGGACAATGATGACAGGTCCAGAATTGAACAACAGTTGTCATAGATATGTTTCTTTAAGGAGAATTCTTCTATTTAGGAGACTGAAAATTACTTCTCAAATTGAGTTTTTGAAACCATGGTGTTGAAAAACACTGGTTGAGAATCTGGATTCTAGTGTTTATTGAGTTTATCTTGGCCCTTCCACACTCTGCCAAGCAAGCAGTGACTCTCTGGAAGAAGGGGAAAATCTGGGAACCTAGGCTCAGCACCAGGTAGAGACCCACTGCCACTTCCATGCCATTAGAACACAAAGAAACTTTTTTTTTTTTTAAAGAATTTATTTATTTATTTGACAGAGATAGAGACAGCCAGCGAGAGAGGGATCACAAGCAGGGGGAGTGGGAGAGGAAGAAGCAGGCTCATGGCAGAGGAGCCTGATGTGGGGCTCGATCCCATAACGCCGGGATCACGCCCTGAGCCGAAGGCAGACGCTTAACCGCTGTGCCACCCAGGCGCCCCAGAACACAAAGAAACTTAACCCTCATTATGGGTCTCATGGCAATAAGGGGTATTTGGTATAGGTTTTAAGGAGCATGGACATCCTCTCTTTTGTGACGTGTCAGTTCCAGGTGAGAGAATTACAGGGTTTTGGGGGAGGGCAGTCTCCTCAGAGACAGAAAGTCAGGCAAAGAAGACTCAGAGTGACTCAAGATTCTGTTTCATTTGAGTCTAACCAGAACTTCCTATTTCAAGTTGGAGTATCCTATTCTCTTCTGATCCTTCCTGGTTCCTTTCACACTGGAAACTTGTCAAGGCAGTGAATTCAAACTGATGTAATTCTGCAACCAACAAAATTAAGTTTTGCGTTTGATTTTCAACAATATCAGCCCTACGACTATAAGAAATAAACATCCTTTTAGGGCTGCCACGGAAGTTCTCTGAATCTCAGACCAAAAATTGAACCAAGAGTTTAGGGACCGGAGATCTTCACTTTCTGTAACCATTCCACTATACTACCATCCTGCCCTGTGGTCCTTGCAGGGATCACTACTGCCAAGTACAGCAGCCACTGGGGCCCCCAAAGCACATGCTTCAGTTGACATTTCATCACAATTAACCATGTGTGATTGTCTGATTATGATGTCATTGAGTGTCATGTATTACCAGCATTGTATTTCCCATAGGCAAGGGGCTCAGACCCAACCAACCCCCAAAAGACAATCACTGAGTTTTTCTCTGAGGATATTCCTGGTACCAATTTCCATTTCAATCAGGGTCCAGTCAAGAGACAGAAACTACCAGTAATTCAAACAGGGAAAGCATAATATAAAGAACTATTCACACCGGTAAAAGGCGGCTAGCTACTGAAAAAGGTAAAAGAGAAATTTATGTTGTAATCGAGGTGGCAGCCACAGACTATGGCTATCACACTTAGGGCTGAAGGAATGGTAAACAAGGAAGAAACTTCAAAACATAGAGAAGGGATGTTCCAGGCAAAGACTCAGGCCTCTCTGGGATGGCTTAGCTGCTAAAGAAACATGCCACCCACCATTGGGATGAAGAAGAAACCTTCTAGAAGACATTTACTCGCTAGGGCCATGGAAGCAATCCATCACTACAAAGAATACTGCTGGGGCCAGCTGTATGCTGATCCATTCACAGTCATGTGAAGGCAGAAAAAAAAACAGGAAGAAGAGAAGTCCCTTCCAACCTTGAGAATCCCGTCAGCATCCCCTTCACCCTCAGGCTGAGCCTAACATCAACCCCACTGGCAGAGGAAAACTACCATTTGCAGACTACAGCTCCAGGATCATAAAGTAGGACAAAGACAAAGGTGGATTTGGATCTAAAGGAAAATGAATTAATAACTGAAACGCCTGAATACAGGGGCTGGGAGTAAGGATGGAGGGAGGTGAACAACTACAAGACATACATGGGAGGCAAAATCACTGGACTTGGACTTACTCCTGGGACGTAAGTAAAGGAGTCAGGATGACTTTCTTCTAGAGAGAAGGGGGAAACTGGGGATGTCTAGTCTTGTATCAAATGAGCTTTTGTGGGGAAGAAAGGGAATTAAGAATTACCCTAACTGAAAAGAAAATTCAGAGCTTTAGTGATCTTACTAATATATATAGAAGACTGAAAATAAATGCTCCAAGCATTCAATTCAAGAAACTTAAAAAAATCAAAATAAACCAACAGAAAATGGGAGAAAGTAATAAAAATAAAAGGAGAAATTAATGAACTAGAAAGCACAGCAAAACAGAACTGCATAGACCTGATAAATAAAGCAATAGGGTTTTTTTTGTTTCTGCCACCATACAAAAATCATTAGAAGTCTGAGCAAGTAAAAAAAAAGAGCAAGAAAACACAAATATATGTAATGAGAAAGGGAATATAACCAAAAATAGAGTTTTTTAATTCTAAGATTTCTAATATATGCCAGTAAATCAGAAAATCTACATGAAATAGATTTTTTTTTTAAGTAAGCTCTGTGTTCAATGTGGGGCTTGAACTCACAACCCACAGATCAAGAGTCACATCTCCACCCAACTGAGCTAGATGCCCTGAAATAGATTTTTTTAAGAATATAAATTACTAATATTGGCTCATAGAAGAAAATTAGCCAAATAATCAAAGAACTTGAAAATGTGGCAAAAGATCTAACTTCAATAAAAGTACTAGTTTCAGATTATTTTACCAGAAAATCTAACATACCTTAAAGAACAGCTAACTTCTTAGTTATTTAAATTATTCAGATAATAAAAATTATGACAAGCTTCCCAATTTACTTTATTAAGAATTTTAATCCTGATAGTAAGAGTTAGCAATGCTAGCAAAAATAAAATAAATCTTGGTTCATTACTAATGAATATACATTTAAAAATCTAAAATGAAAATAAATAAATAAAAATCTAAAATAAAGGGGCTCCTGGGTGGCTCAGTTGATTAAGCATCTGACTCTTGATTTGGGCTCAAGTCATGACCTCAGGGTCGTGAGATCAAGCCCTGTGTAGGGGTGGGTGTGGAGCCTGCTTAAGATTCTCTCTCTCCCTCTGCCCCCCACCCCCGTTCCCCCCACCCCCCCCACCCCTGCTCATGTGCACTCTCTCTCTCTTTTTCTAAAATAAAATTTTTTAAAAAAATCTAAAGTAAAATATTAGCAAGTCTAATGTATCAGACTATCAGATATATTTGATGGCAACTAACAGAAATCCTGACTCAAATTCTCTTTAAAAATAAGGGTATTTCTTGACACAGAAGTATGTCTAGGGGTAAGAATAAGTTTCAGAGCAGGCTGCAGTTCAATGATGCTATTAAGAAACCAGATATTTTCCATCGTTCTGCTCTGCTGCCCTTGGTATTATTTCACTCTTGGTTTTGCAGCAACAGAACCTCAATATTTATAAGACTCCGGGCACAATTTCCAGAGGAAGATGAAAAATTCACTTCCTTTGATTTTCACTCAAGAGCGAGAACAGTTTGCCCAGAAGTTCTCCTAGTGGACGTTATGTCTCAAAAACAAGTATTGGATCCAATGCCCATTCCTGAACCAATCCCAGGAAATGACACCGTACTATTTTAGTCCGGAGCATCAGAATCCCCTGGAAGACTTGTTAAAACTCATGTTGCTCGGTCCCATCCCCCGAGTTCCTGATTCAGCAGGTCTGACATGGGGCTAGATAATCTGCATTTCTAATAAATCCTGTGGGAAGGTAAATGTGCAGCAGGAAACAAAGGGAGTGAAGTTTGTGGTTCTCTGGTGCCATCTCTAAACTGTAAAGAGTCTGTCTCCAGCAAAAGGAGGATTTGTGTCCTGCCTTTTATGAAGAAGAGGAGCTTTTTCTGGCTTTGCTGACTTGCCTTCAGCTCAAAATACATTTTATGTCAAAGAGGCATACATGGGAATGACACTCTGGTTTCCTTGCATAGGTATGCCATGGATATTAAAGCTTATTTTTTAAACCTTTATAATAAATTCATTTAATTTTAGCCAACTTGACAACACAAGGTAAGATTTTCTCTCTCTCCTTCTTTGTCTTCTTCCCAACTTTCTATATCTACTTAATTTTTGTCCTTTATCCTCCTTTTTTTTAAAAATTGGAAACAAACTTTAAATAACCTCTAACCTAGGACAAGATTACTTTCCATTTTCCTTAACAAAAACACATCATACCTCATCTTTCTTTTCTTTTTTTTTACCAAAAACATATCCTGCCTTATTTGTATATTTTGCCTACAGAATTTTTTCTTTATTATTTCTAGCATTTTTAGTTACATATATTGATTAGAATTTTTAAGTCTTAGAACCCTATCTTAGTGAAATCTAGGAAGCTACCGGTTGTGAAGTGTTTGTTACATACCAACATTCTGTAGTAGGTTGGCAAATGTATAAATACATCATTTCAGAATTTCTAGAAGCCCTATGCTTTTTTTACAAGTAATTTTTTCAATGTGGTCAGAAGAATGTATTATTAACAGACCCAAATATGTTTTGCCTCCCTGTAAGAAAAAGCCTAAGTAGAAAAATTTATATTTAGCATTTAATGTTTCAGCATGTTATCTTATTGGAAATTATCTAAATATTCAATAAATATCTAGTATGTTAATTTATCTTAACTTAGTAAAACTTTAAGGATTCAAGTTACCAAAAAGATTTTGGAAACTATTTTTAAGCAGCCATATTTTATAAAAACATAATTGTTGTTGAAAAATTCATTTAAGAACCTAATCTGTTTACATGTATTTAATTCCCATTTCTAAACAATTACGTTTAATTACTCATGAAAATTTCATGAGACATTGGACAAAGTTAGCCCCCATCTTAAGTTATTTTTCTTGCTGACAATTTTTGTAACATCGAGCATCGTAGAAGCAAAGCATCTGTTAAGGCATCTGTATGGCTTCTCTCTCTCCTTCTGTGCTTGACATACATTAAGCAATTTATTTTAATTATATGTGTTTTTTTATTATAGGTTTTGTTCTTAGGATGATTTCAAAATTTTATCATCTTAAATATCTAATAGAGACAACATAAGCTCATTTGAGTAATCTTGATTTATGTAAGTGCTTATTTTTTTAAGCCAATTAAATCGAGCCCTTTTACAACTTACTTTTGGCAATAGCATCTGGAGGTCGAAAAGTGTCACATACGCAACATACGTATGTAGACATATACAAACATATAGACACAAACAGAAATCTTATAGCTCTGATTCAAAAATTTTAGCCATGAGTCAGGTATGATAACACAAAACTCACTAGTTTATAAAAGAACAGTTGAATCCAATCGTATTTCTGATGGATGGAACAAGTTAAGAATACCTACTTGGATTGCTAAAGCTTTTTTACTAGTATTTGTGCAGAAGACTTTTAGGATTTGTATTTGGCCTCCACTGGTAATCTTATGGAGGCTGTGGACTAAATTTGGGCAAGGAAGTTTTCATAGTGGTTTGTTTTTTCAAAAAGCTCCCCCCTTTTTTGTATAAGGTGTAAGTAAGGATCCTCCTTCATTCTTTTACATGCACCTGTCCAGTTTTCCCAATAGCACTTGTTGAAGGGACTGTCTTTCTTCATTGAGTGGTCTTGGCACCTGTCAAAGATTATTTGACCATGTACTTAAGGGTTTATTTCTGGGCCGTCTATTCTGTTTCATTGGTCTATATGTCTGTGTTTATGCCAGTACCACACTGTTCTGATAACTGTAACTTTATAATATTTTTTAAAATCAGAAATGTGTAAGACCTCCAAATTTGTTCTTTTTCAAGATAATTTTGAGGCTATTCCGAGTTCCTCAGCATCCCATATGAATCTTGGGATGGATTTTTTTATTTCTGCAAGAAATAACTCTGGGATTTTGATAGGAATTACATTGAATCTGTAAATTGCTTTGGGTTAGTGTTAACACCTTAATAATATTAAGTCTTCTAATCCATGAATATGGGATATTTTTCCGTTAATTTTTGTTTTCTTTAACTTCTTCAAGTAATGTTTTATAATTTTCAGTGTACCTACGATTTAAATTTTAAACAAAAATTTTAAGCGGTCACTCATAGGAAAAGAACTTAAGTTCTCTTACTTTAACTTTATAACCACTGAGCTATCGTCATTACTTCAAATCTACTATTTAAATGCAGCAATTACTAAATGCAGGATTATAGACAGAAACTGTGCTGGAAGACAGCTTGACCCGCAATCATTTCACTCTTGAGATGAATGAGGTGCACATATACAGAAAGGTAACGATATAATGGAGAATTCTCCAAGTTAGCTTGTATGCAGAATACTTTTTTCCCTAGAGGATAAGTAATTACAACGTGCTAAGTTGGAGCTTGTGTACACATTATTAAAACTCCACAAGAACTGTAGCAGTTGTTGACGATTTAGGCCAACATCAAGATTTTTCTGGGAGGAGTATTTTATTACTAACATTGCTTTGAAGTGCCAGATTTTGTTGATAATAACGTGCAGACTGATATCGTTGTTGTTGTTGTTGTTGTTGTCGTCGTCTTTGAATTCTCAGGAAATGTAGAACTTGATTCCCTGCACCTGGAGAGGGCTTCTCCCACTACTGACCTCTAGCTCCCTCCTGGCACTAGGCCTCAACAAGTTTGAGTTTGGAAGCTAGCCGCCACTAGGTCCCAGTGTAGCTTTGGTGACTCGGGGCTTATCTTGCTCCCTTCAGCATCAGCACCTGCTTCTTGAGTTCCTGCTACTCTCCACATGCTCACAGCCGGCTCGTGGCTCTGCCCCATACCTTACCCGACCCCTGCCGTGAACTGCTGACTGCCTCTGCTGTCTTGCATTGCCTTCCCCGAGAGAGGATCCCACAATCAACCACTTCAGGCCAGGCTCCCTCAGGGGCTGTTAGCCAGTTTGGAGGCCGACTGCCTTTGGGCCAACACCAGCCCTGAGCAATCCCCGATGGCCAGAGTGGCAGGGCCATGTGGTCAGCTTTCCTTTGGAGGGAGCCCAGGCAAGGCAGGCAGGCATTCAAATGGGTTCCTCTCCAAACTCCCCTTTCTTCCTGTTTTCCTTCTTTCTTCTGCCTGCCAGCTCTTGTGCCTTCTCTGCTCTCTGCTTTCTCTCTTTTTTCTCCCTCTTCCCCTTTCCCCTCTTTCTCTGACAGTTTCTGTGTTTTTACAGATATGGAACTTCACAAATTTATATTCACTGCCCACTCTGTAACAGTAATAAATAAACCTGGGGCCTCTTAGGCTTAACTAAAAGCAGATACAAGAGCTGGTTCACTTACCTCACCACCCCTCAAACAATTCTAAGTTGGCCTGTGGTCTTTAGTTACCCAGTTATTATGGGATGTCTCTAAATCTAATCCTTAACCACTTACGAACAACCCCCCCCCCCCCCGGAAAATCACTATTTGTGAAACTTCGTAAGCAGTCTCTTTCAGGGTAAACAGTCAATTTTCAGGGTGCTTTATTTGGGAAAATAAGTGTCAGAATTTATGACTCCAGAGCCCTGCTGAGTTATTATTCATCATTCTAGCATTTTAACAGCTGTTGTCTCTTCATTTTCACTCCCACATTGGTTTCCTTCCAGATTGCAGACGTCCTGTAGTAGCTACAATAGGGAGGAGTGACGGCATTACACAAGACGGGGAAGAGCAGTGGAGCGATGAGCAGCCCCCTCATGCGGGCAGGGGGGCGGCACTGTCCTGATCAGCACACCTTTCCTGTGCACCAGCCTTCTTTCTATTTTTATTTCTGAAAAGACAACCAGATTTAACAAGAAACCTTATAAGAATTGCTTTTAAAAACCGAATTCCACCTTCCTAACATTAATTTCAGGTTTTATATATCTCCTCCCACACGCATAAGAACTTTTCCCTAGCTACAGTTATTGCTAGGGACACACTGCTCTTTATTCCCAGCTGCAGGCAGACAAACTTTGCTGTTGCGGCTGCAGAAGGTAACTAACTGCTTCTCCAACACTTCGTGTAACCTAGCTCCATGCCCCCCATGTCTAATGGGTCACAAATATTTATCAGTAAAATATGGTCAAGCCTTTTGGAGTTCACAACCTAGTGAGACAACGAGAGAGAGAGACAGTAAGGCACCGTTGGTCTTTCAAATGGCCGTTGCCAAGCCTTTCACCTTTTCGTTCAGTCTATCCAGAGTGGTAAAGCAAGAGCCTATCAATCAGACCGGAGTCATAGCCCTCTGAAAATCCCAGCAATCTCTTCTTTCCTGTCACCCAGGAGTTACTTCTGATTCTCCCCAGCCCTGCCAGCTGCCAGAAAACATTTTTCCCCTTGTTTTCAGAGCCTCTAACCTCTCTGCAAAGTAAATCCCTCCCTTAGCCTAGTCTCCCTTTGCCACATTCTCGTCTCTCCCAGGAATGCCTTCCTTGCCCGCCCTCCTTCCCTCCTTCCCATGGCACTTCCTGCTAGATTTTGGGAAAAGAATTCTAACTTCTGTAGCTCCAACTCTTACTCAGCTGTGTCTTGGTTGGGCTCCTGAGTTTTCATAAGCAAACGTCATGCTTACCTCAGCTCTCCTGACTCTTATAGGTATGGCTCTGCTGTCAGTTTAAAAATATCTACACTCCCAAGTATTTGTTCTCTTTGATGCTCTGTGTTTATGGTTGGTTGTAAAAAAATATCTGGGATGAATGAGCTGAAGAATATGAAGTCTTTCTTTAATCTGTTCTAAAAAAAAAAAGAAGAAAAAAGAATTCTAACTTCTTCCCTCTGGAATGGACTCAGCCCGTGGAGCACGTACCTTCAGTGTAGCAGAGGTTATTAAACTAATTCCCTACAAGGGCCAGGCCGGACAGATGGTATTCTCTCAATTTTGCATAGCAAGTATACGGGACTATTCTTCACTTTGACAAAGAAATATGCTCTATCTTATTCCTCCTTGAAACATATGGCCCTTGGTCAACCTTTCATTTTCACAATTTTGACAGAGATAGGGATACATTAGGATAGGATTCATTTTCCTCCTACTTCTGTTCTAAGAAAAGTAACAGTGTAAGGGTGGGATTAACATGACAATAGACACGAATGTCGGTATGTTGTGGGGAGGGACCTTCTGAATAACAGGGAACATATGTCCTCTTAGTAGGCTACTGTCCAGCCATTGTTCACCCACATTCAACATGGGCCTAGTGTAGCTAGATCCTCTCTTTCCAGGAGACAGAAATGCAGATATTTTTGTAAAAAGTTCTGTTTTCAAATGTTGTCAGCTAATTCAAAAGAATGTAAGATGCTGCAGAGGCTAGAGTGAATAAGCATGCCAGGTGCAAGAAAACTTCCCAGTGTGCAGTCTCTGGCACTGCAAATCCTAACAGGCGTTTATCTTATTTTATCATATTTGCTTAATTTACAACAGACAGTTCCATAATTATGCTTTTTATAGCAATCAATAGTCTATTTCTGTATTAATTCTCCGTATTTGTGGTATGTCTGTGTTTTCTATCCTATCTCCATGGCATTAATAATAGTGCATTAAAGTCAAATTACCCTCCTTTCCCTCCCCTTTTTCTCCCTCCCCTGCCAAAGGAGTTAAGACATAGCTCTTTTAAAACCAAAGCTTGGAGTCAAATTAGTTTAGATATCAAATTACAGTAGCTTTATAGAGTTCTCTAGAGTTGCTAGAAATGTTACCAGTAATCTTACTGTAAATCCTTGTTCAGGGGGAGAACTGAGTAAATATGGTTAGCGTGCGTGCACGCACACACACCCCCACAGCACTATGATGAAAACTGAAATCACAGTGAGTCACTTCTTTTAACACTCTTATGTGCCTTCCTTAAGTCTAAGGAGCTCCATGCAGAGGATTTTCCCACTTCTGAACTCCCAACCATTTAGCACGCTCCCCCATCAGCATTTCCTCTGTATTTTTATCATAACTGTACGTACATCTGCCTTCCCTGTAAGAGCAGGGACTGTAGCTGTTGACTGCATCACCAGGCCTGGAACAGTGCCTTGCACACAGTTGGCAAAGCAAAACGTATTGCATAAGCCATTATCATCATCCAAATAATAGCTACCATTTCCAGAGCACTTACTATGTGCTAGGTAGTTTACCTACATTATCCTAAAGGCTCTCCCAAACCAGACCATCCAATCCAAAGCAGCACCCCAGCCACCCTCAAGCACAGAACCTTATTTTTATTTTTCCAAATAGGATTTACTGCTATCTAATATATTCTTATTTAATCCTGTCTCCCCTACTAGAAAGAAAGCTCCAAGAGAACAGTCATTTTATCTACCTCATGCTTGGCACCTAGCAAATAAATGAATCTAAACTTCCCAGTTCCTTGGGTGGCAGAGTTCACTTGCACACAGATCGCAGTAAGTATGCTTTAAAATGCATATGCAGATTTCAGGGGCACCTGGGTGGCTCAGTCCAGTGAGCAACTATCTCCTGGTTTATGCTCAGGTCATGATCTCATGGGCTGTGGGATAGAGTCCCTCCTGGGGGGGGGCGCTCATGCTCAGCAGGGAGTCCGCTTCAGATTCCCTCTCCCTCTGCCTCCCCCCCCCAATAAATAAATAAATCTTTAAAAAATGTGTATCTAGATTTCAGGATAATTGCGTTGAATATTTTATGGTTCACAATAACGGGAGAGGGGAGTGAAATAAAAGTTTAGTCACATTTCCCCAAGCAGTGACTGATGACACAGGTGCTGGAATTTTTGCTGCAATATGAAAGCCACTTCCTCTGACATAAGGTCCTCTACATGTCTGGGTCTTGCCACATCCTCTAATACAGAGTTCATAATGGCTAGGCTGGCTGGGGTGGTCAGGATTCCAGAGCTCGGACTTATAGAGGGGTAAATGGAGGGGTCAGGCGACAAAGCGTGAGTGTACAGGAGGATCTCCGCGGATTCGGCAGCCCCCACACCGATTCCCGCCTTAGGGGTTCCCTTCTACTGCGTTCCGCTTCCTTGCACTTTCAAAGGTCGGCCGCACTGCAGGATAAAACCTTGCTCACCCCCAAGCCTCCAGGGGGTGAGGTCAACTGAGTCTCACGTCACGTGGGTGGAGACGCACGCGGGTGCCCACAGGCTCCTGGCAGGCTCGGACGCAGCAGACGAGTACCCAGAGGTCCCCCACCGTTGGCCCGCCCCTCGCTCGGCCTGGTCGGACCCTCCCTCGCATCCGCGCAGACTTTGGCGCGGTCCAGTCCGCGGGCGGCCAAGTCCGGCCCCGCCCCTCGCTCCGCCACGGCCCCGCCCACCTAGTCTCCGCCTCTGGCCCCGCCCACTCCGCCCGCGTCCCGCCCCTCGTGGCCGCGCTTACTCTGCCGCCCGCAGCTACACCGCCGGAGTCGGCAAGCTGGTGGCTGTCGCGGCTGCGTATCTTCGTCTTCCCGCGTCACCGCTGCCGCCATGCCCGGAGGTCTCCTTCTCGGGGACGAGGCTCCCAACTTCGAGGCCAATACTACCATAGGCCGCATCCGTTTCCACGACTTTCTAGGAGACTCGTAAGTGGCCGTCTCGTAGCCCTGCCCTGCCCTCGGGTTACGCCCGGCCTCGGAGGTGCCTTCCTTATTTCTTCTCCCTTCCGTCCTCCTTCTTGCTCAGCCTCCTGCTCGCCCCCGCCTCCTCCCCGCACCGGTTCCTGCACGTGCCTGTGGCTGAGTGGCGCCTGCCCCGCGTCGGTAGAGCGCTGCTGGGGGCCGGCCTCTGCCCCCCCCCCCCGCCGTCCCGCTGGCGGGCCCCGCGTGGCTGAGCTAGTTCCGCGGCGGGAAAGGGGGAGGGGAAAGAAATCGGGTTCCCGCAGGCCCGGGAACCGGAGGCGAATGCGGAGGGCTGGTTGCTTGTCTCGGTTTCGTAAGCGGTGCCAAGAAGCGCGGTCAAGCCGAGGCCCAGCGGGGGGCAAGGGCCGGGCGGCATCAGCGGTCACGTCCCGGGATGCGTGCCCAGGGTCGCACCTCCCTCCCTCCCTCGATTCTGGAATTTGTTCCCTGGGGAAGGTGGGTGTTTAAGGCCAGAGTCTGAGGACACTCTGCTGGCTAAAGGCTCGGGACGGCCCAGCGCTTTATCTGAAGTCCTGCTTGCTGCAGTGGCATTTGCAGGCTTCTCGACACAAAACGTAAAATTTAAAACCACCAGCTCCCAAATAACTGGCTGAAAGACGTGCTGTCCAGAGCCTCCCCCAGTGGCTGGGATATGATTCGATAACAGCTCTGGGAGGAACCGAGAACACTCTGTATGTAGGTGTGTCCTTCATTCCAGAACTTGCAACACTGTGAGGGGAGGGCTTTCTGAGGTTGCTCCGTCGCACTGGCTGGTTCTTGCCTTCTAGCCGCGGCAGGCTCTTGCGGGCGCCTGGATGTTTGTACCTCCCCGCTTTGGAGACCCTTTTGTTTCCCTGTCGTGTGGCCCTCACCGCTTCCTGCCCCCTGCTGCCTTGATTCCCGCACGTGGCCTTGCTGGTGATAGCCAAATCTGGCCTGGCAGTCATACCATTATGACTAGGAGTAAATCGGTGTTGGCCTGTTTTTACATTTTACAGCTCCTGATTCAGCAAGCTTTCAGGTTGCTTAGTTTTAATCTGAAACATTCCAGAGATGTGTCATTATATTATGGTTCCGTAGTTCCAGCAGCCGCACCACGTAGTTCCTTTTTTTTTTTTTAAATTATTGAAGGATAATTGACATACGGTGTTTATTAGTTTCAGGCGTACAGCAGAGTAATGAGACAATTCAGTACATTACTCAGTGCTCATCACAGTGAGTGTAGTCGCCGTCTGTCACCATACATTGCAACATTATTGACTGTGTTCCCCATGCTGTACTTTTTATATCCATGACTTATATATTCTGTAACTGCAAGTCTGTACCTCTTAATTCCCCTTCGTCTATTTCACCCCCACCCCCTCTGGCAGCCACTGGTTCTTTGTATTTATGAGTCTGTTCCTGGCTTTTTGTGTGTTCGTTTTGCAACCTTTACAAAGGTTGTAAGGCTTAACAATTCCTCCATGATTTGTGTCCTTTTTATTACAGCATCCAGGTATATGTGTGTATAGACAGAGAGGGAAGTTGATGAGATTAATCAATAACTAGACGGGGCTGCACAGAGAACCTGGGAGAGATTCTTAGATTTTAGGCATACACATCCCCTGACAACCCCTTAAATCCATTGTCCAGCCACTGATTAAGGGAAAAACTAAGCTTTGTGAAAGAGAGGACTAGGCTAGAAAAAAAAAGATGAGAAATAAAACATTCAGACCTTAAAGGTAGGAAAAGACCTCAGAAATACAGACTGTGTCCAGTCTCATAATCTAGGTATTAGTATTTCTCTAAAAGTCCATGGGATTTTCAGAGTATGTTCCTTCCCATTCCCATCTATAGCCCTCACCCCCATACAACAAAATCTTACCAGAACTCTTAGATTGTGTAGATTAAAGATACATACTGACACATTATAGCAATAATTACAAATGCTGTCACTATTTAAGCTAACCCTACTTTTTTGGGTTTCTTGTTGTTGTTTATTGGCCCCTAGACCTATCTTGAGTTCATTAAAAGTGGTACCTTCTCAGAGAGCCACGGGTAGGAAGATGAGAAAAATACCTGCATCTATAAAGAAGTAGGATAACAAATCCGCCTCACGTCAGGCATGGGGTAGTATTCCCTTCCCTACCCCAGAAAGAAGCTCTTTATGTAACAGATTAATTTTGCCTAATACAATTTTTCCCAACTCCATTTTGTGTGTGATCTCAATTCAGATGCCAGTTTTTGATCCAGGTATTTTGTGAAGGAAAAAAAATAAAATAATTTCAGACATTAGAGGTATCTGCCCTACCTCTGACAATTGGAAACAACTAAGGGGTTTGGGTCCTGCATTTGGTGAATGTAATGAGCTTTATCCTTGTGTTTGTAGGTATGTGCTAGAAGCAGCTACTTGACATTTTCACCAAACAAAACATGTTTTCCTGGGGTTTTCTGGGGGTGAGTGGGGACCCTTCCTTTAAAGGAGGAAACCTTTTGTCTTTTGAAAATAAGAAAGAAAATGGGAAAATGTAATTGAACTGCTCTTAAGAGCACAGTAGGGAGACTTAGAGGGGGAAGGCAGGCCGTAGTAAGACATTCTCAGAGTTATCCTATTCCTAGCCACATGGCAAACTGGAGTTTGGCTTCTGAGGGGGGCAGGATGTGAAACGGTTTAAACTCAGTTCCTTAGCATGATTCAGCAAAACCTTCTTGACATACAGTGGAAAGAATACGTCTCACACCTGACATTCATCAACCCTGTAACAACACAGGAAGAAAGGTCCTGTTTATTTTTTTCTCAGCTCCTGGAGACTTTCGCTTAAGTCTCATCTGACCCTTAAGCCAATCCTTTTCCATAGACTCTAAGGCCTAGATTGTACCCATGCCTAGATTATTTCTTTCAAAAGATGTATGTCCCTCTTACTGCCTATTTATAAAAAAGTAAACATACCACAATCCTCCAGAATCTTAAAAATATTACCTCTCTCTTCCCAGTCTTGCCATAGGGCCTTCTGTCCTTTTGTGAGAAGGCGTTTCCTTTCCTGAAGCCTTGGGAGTCCAAGTGGCAGATGTAGATGGGAGGAAGAGGAACCCCTGTCTCTGCTTTTGTTCTTTGTGCTTCAGGAAACTTTGCAAACTTTGAGAGGTCAGCTTGGCATCTAGGCTAGGTTTAGTAAGCTACTAGTTTAGGATCCTGGTTTAACATACCTCAACAAAGGTTGTGGAAAGCCAAGTGTTAAATTTTCCTTTTCAGTCAGAAGAGTAGTTTCTGTTGCCACAGAGAAGGAAATGATAGTCCAAAAGTTCTTGGTGACTTTTAGCTTGAAATATGCTTAAAATCTATACGTAAAGTTTTACGTTAGGTTATGATAATTTAGATACTAGGATTTACCTAAGAATCTGTAGTTGTAAAAATCTGTTGTTGGCTCTGTTTTCTGCCCACTTGGTCTAAAGCAAGAAGAAAAGAAACTGCAAACGAAGAGACAGGTGAAACTTACACAGGGTGCAAAGATTGGGTGTCCTGTTTGGCAGGCTAGGTCAGGAAAGTCGAATTACAAAAGTTTTTATATCCATTCACTGCAAAGAAGCCAAGTGTCAACTTTAATTTTACATATAAATAGGGGATAGAAGCCTGTTAATTTCAGATTACATAACCTGCTTATTATTGCAATCAGGCAGTCGGATTGGGGCACATCCGGGACATCCATTGTTGAAGCTGAATGTCACCATCTCTGTGCCTAGGAAAAAAAATTGAAGTGAGTAAGCAGGGTGGGGAAAGTTATTTCAATAAGCTTGTTGGTTTGAGTAGCACAGATTTTATGAGCTGAGAAGAGTCAGGGTGGCCCTAGAGTTATTAAAGGAAGCAACACCCTTAAATTAGTCTTTTAAGACATTTATCATGTGGAACTTCATATGTTTGGTTGAATTGAGCTTTAAACATGGGCTTTTCTGGAGTAAGACGTAAGATGATCAGAAAGTATTCCTTGACAAAAATCTAAAAGTAATTGTCCTCATAAGCATTCATTTAAAAAAGAAAGTCATTTTTGACCTAGGATTTGTGATATCTCATCCTACGTGATGGTGATAACCTCTCCAGTAAGTTGTGACTTCCTTTTGCTTTCTTTCAGATGGGGCATTCTCTTCTCCCACCCTCGGGATTTTACCCCTGTGTGTACCACGGAGCTTGGCAGAGCTGCAAAGCTGGCACCAGAATTTGCCAAGAAGAACGTTAAGATGATTGCCCTTTCAGTGGACAGTGTTGAAGACCATCTTGCCTGGAGCAAGGTATGGTACCAGTTGGCATGTGCTTTGAAATTATAGATCAAGTTAATAAATCATATGGAGTAGCTTGGTTTTGGTTTTGTTTTTTTAATTTTTACTTAAATTCAATTTCATTAACATATAGTGTATTATTAATTTCAGGGATAGAATTTAGTGTTTCATTAGTTAGGTGTAACACCCAGTGCTCATTACATCAAGTGCCCTCCTTAATGCCAGTCACCCAGTTACCCCATCCTTCCACCCCTCTCCCCTCCAGCAGCACTCAGTTTGTTCCCTATAGTTAAGAGTCTGTTACGGTTTGCTTCCCTCTCTGTTTTATCTTACTTTTTTTTTCCTTCCCTTCCCCTATGTTCATCTGTTTTGTTTCTTAAATTCCACATGTGAGTGAAATCATATGGTATTTGTCTTTCTCTGACTGACCTATTTCACTTAGCATAAAACCTTCTAGTTCTATCCACATTGTTGCAAATGGCAAGATTTCATTCTTTTTGATGGCTGAGTAATATTCCTCTGTGTGTGTGTGTGTGTGTGTGTATGTGTGTGTGTGTACACACCACATCCCTTCATCTGTCAATGGACATCTGGGCTCTTTCCATATTTTGGCTATTGTAGACATTGTTGCTGTAAACACTGGGGTGGTGTGTGCCCCTTTGAATCATTTTTTTTTTTTAAGATTTTATTTATTCATTTGACAGAGGTAGAGATAGCCAGCAAGAGAGGGAACATAAGCAGGGGGAGTGGGAGAGGAAGAAGCAGGTTTCCAGCGGAGGAGCCTGATGTGGGGCTCGAACCCATAATGCCGGGATCACGCCCTGAGCCGAAGGCAGATGCTTAGTGACTGAGCCACCCAGGCGCCCCTGAATCATTATTTTTGTGTCCTTTGGGTAAACACCCAGTAGTGCAATTGCTGGGTCATAGGGTAGTTCTATTTTTAACTTTTTGAGTAACCTCCATACTGTTTTCCAGAGTGACTGCACCACTTTGCATTCCCACCAATAGTGTAGGAAGGTTCCCCTTTCTCCCAACATCTGTTGTTTCCTGAGTTACTAATTTTTAGAGTAGCTTGGTTTTTTGAGGTAAAGGTACAAGTAACCTCAGATTCACTGATTTTTTTTTTTTTTAAGATTTTATTGATTTATTTGAGAGGTAGGGGGGCACAGAGGGAGAGTGAGAGGAAGAAGCAGACTTCCAGCCAAGCAGAGAACCCGACTCGGGACTTAATCCCAAGACCCTGAGATCATGATCTGAGCTGTAGGCAGACGCTTAACTGACTGAGCCATCCAGGTGCCCCTCAGATTCACTGATTATCTGAAACTCTGACCTAGACCACACTGTGACCTCCACCTTATTAAATGCAATGCTCGGTTCTCAGCCCTAAAGTTTTTTGGCCTACTAGCAGCCTTCAACCCACTGATCACTGTACATTCTGAAACATTTTCCTCTCTTGGCTTCCAGACACATCTCTAGCTGTTCCTGCTTATGCTCAGACTGAGCTCCATCATCTCCCAACTCCTAATTTCTGCTGAATTTGCCCTTGACGCATTTCTTGGACACCTTCTCTTTTTATCTACACCCTTCCCCTTGGTGAACTCATCCACTTACAGCTAAATGCTGTGATTACCAAATTTCCATCTGTAGGCCAGACTCTGCTGGCTTCCAGACTGATAAAACCATTGCCAATTCAGCCTCTCTCCTGGGTTGTCCCATCATCTCACACCTCGTATATCTAACACAGGGTTCCTTTTCTTAATCCAAGGTCTTACTCGTCTTAGTTAATGGACACTGCATTTTCATAGTTGCTCAGGCCAAAAAGCCAGGCGTCATCCTTAATTCCTCTCGTTTTTGCATATCCATGTCTGATTCATCAGTAAACTCGTCTACTCCACCTTAAAATTATACAGAATCCTGTTTGGCAGACGCTTTACCCAGGGGTCTTTTGGGTTTGCCCTCACCTCTTTCTGGTCTTGACTCAAATGACACCTCATTAAAGCCTTCCCATGGCCTCCTAATCTAAGATTATAACTCCCCTCCATGCTCCTAGCCCCCTCTGATTAATTTTCTCCTTAGCACTTGTCACTTTCTAAAAGAAAATGCCCTGCACATTGCTAGTTTCATTTGTTCATTTGTCTGCACCCGGTGGAGGAGAGGCGCAGTGGGGCCGACTCCCGTTCTGTGCACTGCTGAACAATGCTTGGTACCCAGTACGTCCTGGGTGGTGGGTCTGTGTGTGTGGAATGCACGAACTGAAGGACTTGCCTACTTGCAACAGAAGGATTTACTTGGGCAATAAACGTGGTGGTCTAGGCTTAACTCAGCGTTTTGATGACTTTGCTACGATGTGCCACTAAATAACGCTGATAGGTAAGCTTGGAGGGCCGCTTACCAGGTACCATGCACTATGTCAACTGAAGAAAAGATGTGGTCCTGGGACCACATGTCAACTGAAGAAAAGATGTGGTCCTGGGACGCCTGCGTGGCTCAGTTGTTAAGCATCTGCCTTCGGCTCAGGTCATGATCCCAGGATCCTGGGATCGAGCCCCGCATTGGGCTCCCTGCTCAGCAAGAAGCCTACTTCTCCCTATCCTAGTCCCCCTGCTTGTGTTCCCTCTCTCGCTCTCTGTCAAATAAATAAATAAAATCTTTAAAAAAAGAACAAAAAAAGATGTGGTCCTGACTTGTGAGTTGGCCACCTGGGGCTGCATTCTTTGGCCGTTTCATGCTTGTTGATTCTCAGTGTCTGAGATGAGAAGAACCGTGTGCAGGAGAAAAGAGAAGGGCATTGCTCTTTCTTGGGTTAGAATGTTTTTCCATTCCTTACATCTGGCTGTGAATAGTGGCTACGTTCCTATAGCGGCCTCACTGGTTGTTTCTCGTTTGTTTCTGGGAGCGGCCCTTTAAGGGAGATGTATAGTTTGCGCCTCGTGTTTGCTCATGAGAATACCTTTTCCTTCCACAGAGTTGGAGGGACTTGCTCAAGATCGTCCTGCTGGGAAATGATGTAGTGCAGTTGGAACCTCACACCGGTGCTGTTTGTGATGCTAGGTGCTAGAGGACAGGCACTGGCCTGATTCAGGGTAGAATAAAGCCAAAGTATGTGGTTCTTTGGTGTTCGTGGATGTCACGGAATGCCCATTGAGCAAGTGGCCGTGTTGACAATTGTTACGGTATAGCGATCATTAAAATGAGAAGTCACCGAAGGAAGAGTGTATCACCTGTTGTATAAGACCTCGGAAAGCATAGCAGCGCTCCCGGCTTCATCGTAGCTGGTGAGCTTCTGCTTGCGAATTTTCACAGTTGCGACTGCATTCAATAGGAGACACGTCCCAACCATCAGGAGCAGTGCCAGACCTTGACATTCAGCTGGTTAGATAGGAAACCTCAGAGCGCCTCTCGCTTGAAGTCATACGGATCATTTTTTAGTTGTGATGACTTGATAGGGAGCCAGTGACAAGAGAAGGGAAGTGAAGATGATACAGCTAAGGGTCGTGTCAGAGTGTGCTGTTTCCCAGTTCAGAGTTCATCGATACCACTCTGACCCTGTCTCATCTCTGTGGAGAAATTAAAGATTCTGTAACTACCATGACATCTACCCATTTTACTTTCAGGGCTCCACATAATAAACAGACCTCATTCCAACTTTAAATCCTCTTTTCCACTACTTCCTAAAACTCTGCACAGCTAAGTGACTCACTCTCTTCTCAGTTCTTTATGCTCAGACTTACCTGCATGTTTCATTAATATTGGCCTCTTACCTGTGAAGATCTGAGCAATCCTCCAAGGCCCTAGGTTGAAGTCTTTCCTGAAGTCTCGACTCCCTCCGCAGACCTATAAATGGGGACGTCAGTATGCCTCAGCAGTCACAGTCTGCCACGTACACGGTGTAGGCTTGCATCTGCTGCTACTCCACAGGGGAGTCGTCTGAACCAAAGAAGACGTTTCTCCGAAGGCAGGAGCCATGCCTTTACTCATCCACCCTGCTGACCCCGCTTTAAGTGCTGTACGATGCTTGATCTAATAAGGAAGCTGGGTTTTTTTCCCCAAGGCTTCTAAGGATAGGAAAAGTAGAAGTGCATGAGTGACTGAGTGGCTCATTGCATTTGCCTTTGGCTCAGGTTGTGATCCTAGGGTCCTGGGATCAAGCCCCGCATCGGGCTCCTCCGCTGGGAGCCTGCTTCTCCCTCTCCCACTCCCCCTGCTTGTATTCCTCTCACTGTGTCTCTCTTTGTCAAATAAATAAAGTCTTAAAAAAAAAAAATAGTGCATTTAACTAGGGGAAGAGAGCAGGGTAGGGAGGAGAGGACATTATTGTCTTTCAGCTCAGACCTGAAATGCTTTGTTTTCTCTGTGGATTTCACCCTACTGTAAATTTACCTCTGCCTTTTCACCCATAAAAATTTTACCTTTTACTTGTCCTTAAAGTATCTATTCAACTCTCTATTCTTGGGTTTGCTTTAACTTTTGTGATTTTTTTCCCCCCATTTCTTAATAGCCTTCCAGTAGTGTCATGACTGGGTCAGGGTACTTAGCAGGTGGGGGCCAGATCTATAGAATTGTCTCTGCATGCGGCATTATTTCTAGATGTGATGGACTTAATGAACCCATTATTTCTGATGGTATTTACTTGTTGGGTATCCAAAAGTACCTTGGATTGGGATCTAACTCTATAGTATTCGACTTTTAAAGCTGCTTTCTTGCTGCTTCAAGTAATAAAAGCATGACAAATTTTGAGAGAACTGGGCAGGGAAAGGGTCTATGGTTATAACGTAAATACTGTGCTCTCCTGTTCTGTCAGTGACTGATTGGGATGAGGAGTGTTCATTCATTCATTCTCTTATTCAGATTGCTTAAGAGAAAATGATGACTGTGGTCCTCTTCCCTGTCTTGCAAGTTGATAGCCATTAACAGATTGAATTCAGAAGATGTGCTTGGTCTAGATTTCTTTTTCCTCTCTCACCTGCATTTCAGGATATCAATGCTTACAACGGTCAGGAGCCCACAGAAACATTACCTTTCCCCATCATTGATGACAAGAATCGGGACCTTGCCATCCTATTAGGCATGCTGGACCCAGCAGAGAAGGATGAAAAGGGCATGCCTGTGACAGCACGTGTGGTGAGTCGTAGAAATCCATGAAGGAGTCCTCATGACCGGCTAGGCCCTATGTCAAATTGAGTGCTTGCACCAACTCCAGGAAACAGGGGAATATCCCCAGTTACAAAATAACTGTATTGATGGCAATTTCACTGATCACCTGTACTGTTAATGCAAAGTAAAACTTTCAGCTAAATTTTTAAGTTGCTGAATTTGACAGCTTTTGGAAATCTGCATAAAATAAGTAGTTATCCTGAGATGTCATCTAGAAGTGAGAAATCTTTTCTCCAGCTCTCCTGACAGCCCTCTCTTCAAAGTGGTAGGCCACACCCTTCTCCATCAGGCAGCTCTGGTTTGGAATTTCTTTTTTTTTTTTTTTTTAAGATTTTATTTATTTATTCAACAGAGATAGAGACAGCCAGCGAGAGAGGGAACACAAGCAGGGGGAGTGGGAGAGGAAGAAGCAGGCTCATAGCAGAAGAGCCTGATGTGGGGCTCGATCCCAGATCGCCGGGATCACGCCCTGAGCCAAAGGCAGACGCTTAACCGCTGTGCCACCCAGGCGCCCCTGGTTTGGAATTTCTATTTGTTCTGTCCTTACCCACTAGAGAGCAAGCTTAGTCCCTCATCTGCAAAAATGTACAACTATTTGAGGACCAGTATCAGCTCCGATTAGTATATTTTTAAGATAACTGTCCCTAGTGAACATAGTACCTTCCTGAGGCCTTTCCTGGATTCAATTTGCGTATCAGTTTTTTGTACTGAGACAGCCAGAGCCAATAGAATTCCCTTCTAAGTTTAGAAAAATAACGCGGAGGGGCACCTGGCTCGCTCAGTCAGTAGAGCATGCGACTCTTGATCGTGGGGTTGTGAGTTCAAGCCCCACACTGGGTGTTGAGATCACTTAAAAGCCACCCAGATTAACAGTTTGATGTATCCTTCTAGATGTTTGGGGGGGCGGGGAGGTGTTTTGTTTGTTTTTGCTTTTTATTTTAACACCCTTGAACATTGCTAATGACTGAAGAGCTTTCAAAGAGGCTTTAGTATAAAAAACACTTAAAGAATTCTGTTTATGCTTTTGTTTGCTTTACAGGTGTTTGTTTTTGGCCCTGATAAGAAACTGAAGCTGTCTATCCTCTACCCAGCAACAACTGGCAGGAACTTTGATGAGATTCTCAGAGTGATTACCTCTCTCCAGCTAACGGCAGAAAAGAGGGTTGCCACCCCGGTTGATTGGAAGGTAAAGGTGTTAAAAGGGCAGATATTTACCTTCCCTGCAAGGCTTAAGGGGCTGGTCTCTAAATGGCTATCTTCAGGGTCTTTGCTTCCTGGGCTCTTTTTCTGGCATGCACATACATGGGCTGGACTTCTCCTTGTGGCTGAGTTTCAGATTTGCTGTGAGGCCATTGTCAAGGTCTTTAACACCTTTTATATAAAATACAAATTCATATATTGCTTTCTAACTTTTAGATCATTTGATCAAATTAATTGGTCAGAGTGATGCCTTTTAATAAAAGAATTTTTTAAAAAACCTTTAACCCTTCCCAAAACTAGCAAAATGATGGCAAAATATTTATTTATAGCTAGACTTAGATTGGCCACTTAAGTCATGGTTATAAAACGCTGTGGTGTATTAATGTCATGGAGCATTTCATTTCTCTTAAGCTTCTTTCAGTCTTTTAAACTCATGTAGAATTCTTGGAATCTTGTTCATAAACTTTTAATCTCTAGGATTTCTGCAAAAGGTAGGACAGGGCTATCACAAGGGTTTCTTCATGTAGCCGCATTTTTAAAATATCCTAACCTGAATACCAGGTGGTGGTGTTTTGTTTTTCTGACAGGCAAATCATTTAAATTCTGTATATCCATCCCCCGAACATGTGTCTACTGAGCCCGGGCAGAGGGCGCTGGGATACAGCAGCAAACAGTATAAATATAAACACAAATAGAAGTGCCTCCCCTCCTAGAGCTTACACTCCAGTGGGTGGAGACAAACAGTAGGCAGGTTTACTGTGTGTTAGGTGACAATGAGGGTGACAGAATAATCAAGCAGAGGTGCGGAATGCAGGGGTGGGAGGGTTGCTTTTATAATTGGCTGCCAAGGAAGGCCTTTCTCTGAAGGGACCTTTGGGAAGGACACGAAGAAAGCAAGGGACCAAGTCATGCGTATTTATGAGCGAAGAGCACTGCAGGCAGAAGGAACAGCTAACGAAAACGAGCTTGGTGGTTTCAAGAAACAGAAGAAAAGCCAGCGTTCCTGGAAGAGAAGGAGCAGGAAGTGGGGTGAGGAGCCAGGGATGAGAGAGGAAGCAGGATTCATTCACACAGGTCAGCCATAAGGACTTAGAATTCACATTTTAAAGTGTGATGCCAAGCCATCAGTGGGTTTGAAATAAGACTGTACTTCTTGTTAAGAGAGGGAAATCGTTCCCTCATGAAAGTGTCGAAGATCAGCCTGTGAAAACAGAATTCCTCAGAGGAGAGAGAGTAACCAATACTGAGTTCTCATGAGCACCTGTAGCTGCTTTTTCTAAAGTCAACTCTTGCCTTTAGGCTTCCCTAATAAGATTGGATTTCACCATTGTCAATGTCTTTCAATAGGATGGAGATAGCGTGATGGTTCTTCCCACCATCCCTGAAGATGAAGCCAAAAAACTCTTCCCTAAAGGAGTCTTCACCAAAGAGCTCCCATCTGGCAAGAAGTACCTCCGCTACACGCCCCAGCCATAGTCTCTCCGCGGAGCTGGTGCTGGAGCTGTTGGCTTAGCTCAGTGAGCCGGACGATGCCGGCTGCCAGTCATGTTCTCCGGCAACTGTTCCATTAAAACATCCTGGTGTGATCGCAGCCAAGGTCTTTAGGTTGCTCTACTACTGGCTTATTAAATGAAAATGGCACTAAAAATTTCTTGGGATCCTTTCCTCTGTGCCTTCACCAGCATTCAACTCTGTTCATATACTTAGTTCATATATTCTCGTCCGCTGACTCTGTGAAAAATAGTCCGTATGGGAGGCTCAGATCTTGGATCTCTACGGGATTTGGGATCAGTGGGGTAGTACGGTTGAAAAAGCCTGCTTTGCTCCATCATAGAATGACTACCCGCTTTTCAGCTGTTCTAATCAAATCCAGAACTTGAGGTTGAGATTCCTCTGTGATAGGTGAGTATATAACCCCAAAACTGAGAATATCCAGGTGTTCTTCACGGTTCAGTGTTTGGACCACAATGGGGGCCAAAAACCTTTCAGTTCTGTGCTTTTTCATTAGATAACTGAAGTAGGATGAACAGGGGGAAAGATCTTTAAATATTTTCTTATAAAGAAAATGTTTCAATAAATTTCTCTCAAAAGAGGGAGGCTGTGGAGAAGGCTCCACTTGCGTGCCAGGGCGGTGTACCGGCTGCCGGGTGCCTTTCGAACAAAGTAATTCCGTCTGTGGTCTACTCTGTGCTGAGAGACGCAAGCAAGGGCACACCTCGGGAAGAGAGGAGAAGATGACGGAAAACGTTTTATTATAGAACTCTTCTTGCAGTGAGGGGGTGGGACTGTTTTCTGATTCTGGCTTTTTGGGGATCAGCAAATAAATTCTTTGTTAAAACTGGATCAGAGAATTCTGTCGTCACGTTTCGAAGCCCTGGTTTAGACCCTGCCCTGCAGGGCAGTGGTTTGCTTGCTGGAATTGGCATTGGTACTTCTCTCCACAGGCAGATCCATAAAATTTAATGGAATGAAAATGGAGGAGCAGCTGACAAGTGATTTTACCACAACTCTGGCTCAATTTGCTCCTTCCTGTTACTTCCCTGGGTCCTTGAGTTTGTGACTCTTGCTGTAAAGATCTCTCCTATTACTTTACTTGGATTACTAGACTTAAGAATATGAATCTTGAGGAGAATAGTACAGCTGTGCTTATTGGGAAAAAATACTAACTACTCTGAACTCATGCTCTCTCAGACTTTTATTAGACTATGCTAATAATGTCGTGGGTTTAGAAAGAAGTGTCCCATACTTGGTATAGTCTCTTGCATGTAGCCCTTTATATTTTTTTTGCATGTAATAATATAAAACATGATGCCAGGTGTTAGACAAGTCATTAAGTCTTTAGTTTCCTTGAATTCTCCACATGTAAAATTCTAGTGACACCAGGAAGGTTGAGAATGGAGTGAAAATTCCCAGGTTACCCAATATCCTGAAGAATGGTGGTCTGAAAGACAAGAGGACTGGTGTCCTGCTCTTGTCTCTTCAAGTCACAGTAAATTTTGCCCTTAAAGAACTAATACCTGGTCCTAACTAATCCCTAGATCCTTAGTCCCCTGTCACTTCCCGAGCTATTCGATTCCTTGCTGTTCTCTTCTGTTGGCTTTTTGACTCCCCTAGTCCTTGTCTCTTGGAGAGGCTGGCTTCAACTTTCTTCCATGGTGACAGTTCAAAATCTAAATCTCCCAACAGTAATTAGCCAGACCTGAGTGTTGGTCTTTACTGACCGATGGAACATGTCCCATTGAATTTGCAAATTCAGAATCAAATTCATCAACTTTTCCCCCAGTAAATCTATCACCTCTCCCCCATCTCTCCCTCAGGCACCCAAACCTTGGAGTTTTGTTTGGCCATCTCTACTCTATCCATATACATGATGTCAATATAAAGACAGTGAAAAAGCTCAAAGAAAAGGAGGGCATGTACCCCCCAAATCAAGCTCTGGCTCTGTCACCAAGCAGCCATGAGACTTTGTGAAAGTATTCTTTTCCAGTTATAAAATATTACATAATAAGTACTCATTTCCAGGGTAGAAGTGATCCTAAGTACATCTTTAATACGCTAGTGGGCATGGAGAGTAGAGCTCCCCTATCGAAAGTTGCTGCTTTCAGTTTTCATGGGAGAACAGAATAAATTGCATCATGCATTCAAAGATTTATTACTTGGAAGTGAATTGATACATGACCATCGTGACTAAGAAGCATGAGTCTGAGAGGTGCCCATAGGACTTTGGCGGGAATACACAGGCATCTAAGATTCTCAAAGTGGTGAGCATGTGACTCCTGTGTGGTCTTGCCACAAGTCTGATCTCACCTTTAACCTGCACCCTAAGTGTAGGAATCTTCATTGAGGAGATGCTCGGCGTAGGGGGAAGGAGCCAGAACGGCTGTGTCTAAGTGGCCAAGTCAAGATGCCACTGGGTGCAGCGAACTGGCTGACGTAGAGGTTTACTCCCTCCTACTCCACCCCTCGGGGTAAGGCAAATTGAAATACAACTTTAATTTTAGCTTAAAGGGTGTGCTAACTAGATATGAGGTCATTACCACTTTCTTGGCAGTAACTGATTCAGAAATGGGCAAGTGATTTCCGTTCTTGTGAACAGGACACAAATGGAGGGTCATTGGAGTTGCTAGAAGAATTCAGTCTCCTGACAGCAACTGGAAGCAGCATCTCACACCCCGGGAGTGGCGAACCACAGAATGAGGCTGTAAAGGTGAACAGCGAAGTGGAGAGAAAAATCTGATTCTCCTTCATCTTCGGAGTCCACCAACCAGGAACCTGTCCTACCTCTTGACTTCCATAGTGTATAAAATAGTAAATTTCCTTAAGATTTAAGCCTTTTTGAGTTGGGTTTAGGCCAAAAGCATCCTAACATATATATGGAATGAAGTCGTGCCCTCTAGTTCTTTCACATACGTGGTGAAGTCCCTCCTACGCAAGACTGCGGAGGAGATAAGGGCATCTCAGGTGTCAGAGGTAATCACATGAGGAGTGTTCAACTGCAGAGCCCGGGGGCTACCCCCAGAGACTGACTGTCCAGGTGGCCAGATGTTCTTGTTGGTAACAACCCAGATGATTGTGATGCGGAGTCCAGCAGATACTGGGGTTGTTAACCCAATATGCATTTACCCCTTATTTTTCACTGAAACACCCAGATTGTATTAAGGGTGGCAAAGTGAGGTGCCAGTTAAAATTCATCTTAAGGTGGTAGGTTTGAGCGCCTGACAGTGCCGGCCCGGGATGAGGTCCATTCCTGACAAAAAGGCAAGAACCTCATAAAGAGAAAAACTCCTTGCCCTACTGAAAAGCCAGTAGGCTGCCTGGAGGCACAGGTGTCATTTTGCCAGCCCAAGGCTCCAAGTCCCAGGCCAAGGAGGAGGGAAGAGGCTGCAGCCTAGCTCCATGATAACGTCCTCAAGCAGCCGCACCCGCCCTCCTCGGCCTGTTTCCAGACATGCTGTTACCATAAGAAAAATGAAGCCCTTAGTAGAATACGTCATAGAAAAGCGTTGTGTAGTGACAGATGGTAGGTGCCCTTGTGGTGAGCACAGCATAACGTTTAGAGAAATTGAATCACTGTGTTGTATACCTGAAACTAATGTAGCATTGTGTGTCAACATTTTTCTATAATGAAAAAAAGGAAAATGCAGCCTATGTGGCTCAGTCACAGTGGCCCAGTGCCTGTATCTGCAGCCACATCCAGAATTTGCTGACACACTGGTGATCCACAGTCCCTGCTGAAATACTGCCCTGTTACGCTAGGTACCCAGAAGGTTCTAATAATTAGGACTGACTTTCTCACCTTTTCTTCTATTCTTGCTTCTATTCTGGTTTTCCCGAAAGTAGATAACTGAATATCCTTTCAAAATCTTGTTGAAATGAAAAGGGGCAATGGATTCCAAATAATAAACAACCAGCCCATAAAACTGAACTTAATATTTGACTTTTAAAAAGAAATTGAAAAATGATACCAAGCAGTATTATGCAATGTAAGATTGTTAATTTCTCCTAAACTTTGCTTTCAGTAACTAAGATAGTGGAACATCGTCCCATTTTTCAACATTTACCAAATCGGGGAGGGAGGGAATAACTTTTCTCTGGAAAATGTTAGGGAGGCGCTAGCAACGTATCAAATTATAGGTCATATGCTTCAGTCAGTAATATATTAATTGTACAATGCTCTTGGTAACTTTTACTCTCATAAGTTGGTATAGCTGTTTGGTTTTGTTTGATAGGCCATGAATTGTATTATTATCCCGATGAATTTCTGAACATCTCTAGTAATAATGTAACTGCTTAAAATCAGAGCTCTTTTACAGCAGTCCATCAGTTGTGAAATAAATACAGCAGTTCAGTGTTCCAGCACCTTCTAAAGAACCTCCTTGTCAGGTCATCCTTCTGCGCTTGGGCCAGGAGGTGAGCTCAGTCTTTAACCTGACTCCTCATGTTACATTAGCAACATTAGTATTCTTTTCTAAAATGGGATCCGCTTTCCAACTCTACAAGAAACTCAAAAGTAAAATACTAGATGATGAGCATTTCAGGAAAACATTAACTATTCAATGCGATCAGAAAACTTATTGAGAAGTTCCTATTTTATCACCCGGAACATTCCCTCTAAAAGATCTTCTATATTAAGGGCTTCGAGAGAGACATGTACATCCCTGTTCCATCAGACATCCTCTTGTGAAGAGAGAGCGTGTTAATTCAGTAAGAGCAGTCCGACAAAGGTGCTCCTCAGGAAAAGAGAAATGTCAGGTGAGTTGAATTCCAGTTAACTTTGTGACCAATTCCAGGATGACTGGAAACCTCTCTCCTAAAAAACGAGAAAATTTTTTTAAAATAACGGGGCCTGGGAAAGACAGTGACAATGAGGAGTCAGTGAAGTCAATTCCTTGACTCCCAGTTAGGCTTCCCATCTGTGAAACAGGGTCCTTTTAAGAAAGAGGAGAGGATGACCCTAGGAAGGCTGCTTAGAAAGAACTACGTTGCTTTTACTTTCAAGAAACCATAAATCTTGGGGCGCCTGGGTGGCACAGCGGTTAAGCATCTGCCTTCGGCTCAGGGCGTGATCCCGGTGTTATGGGATCGAGCCCCACATCAGGCTCCTCTGCTGGAAGCCTGCTTCTTCCTTTCCCACTCCCCCTGCTTGTGTTCCCTCTCTCGCTGGCTGTCTCTATCTCTGTCAAATAAATAAATAAAATCTTAAAAAAAAAAAAAAGAAACCATAAACCATATGTTTGGTCAATGCAACTTTCCTTCCCCTGGCAAACACTCTGTACACCACTGACCACCACAGATGTCAGTGCAGGCCCAGAATTTCTATTAGAAGGCTTTTAGGGTGACTCTGGTTGGGGCTGTGGTAGGCCATAGGACTTCTCCTGAAACTGCACTTACACAACATGGCATTTTCCCTTGGAAAGCATATTTATTTGGGGTGATTTCACAACTGGGAGAGAGGGTGCTGACGGGCCCTGAAGCCCATCCCCGGCATCATTTATTGTTCCCTGGCCCACTTGTGCATTTGCTTAGCGCACTATTGCCCCGTCAGAGTGTCTCCTCCATTCAGCCCTGGGCTCCGGCCCCATGAGCTCTGTTAGGGGCCCTGACAGAGACCCCTTGAGCAACTAGGCTTGAAGGTCCCCCAGTTCCAGAGTTACCTCCACTCTGTCCCGGCCCCATGTGACCAGCCCTCCCCTCTCCCACTCTACACATGCTGTCCAGGACTTCTCAAGCTTTTCCAAATTTGCCCCGATTGCTGAGGAAAGCAGGAAAAGATGTCAGGGCAGAACTTCAGTGATTCTCCATAATAAAATGGTTTGAAGTCTCCTGGTTTATCTTAAAAAGTCATGCAAATTTGTCACCCTACTTCCTAATATGCTTGTTTTAATATGAAACATTTCAAATAACCCAATGGTTAAATGAGTTTCCTCCCTTTAAAAGGGCACCGAGTGAAAGTGATATTCTAGGAAGGTTCCCTGATCCACCTGTGGCTGCACATACCCCAGGCACACCACCCACAAATCCTCAGGGAGTGCACACTCCAAAGAGAGAGGCACAGGCATTTAGATGCTAGTGTCTGATCCTGCACCGTGGCCTGACGCTCGCCATCCGTAACGTGCCCTGTATGTAGATCCCCACTATTGAGCCATCACTGGAAGGAGGTCAAGAGGCAGGAAATTGGGATGGGGACCTGGGGCAAAATCACATCTTTCAAAAACATTCTATCATTTTAATTGTTAAATAATTCAGGTGAGCTTTATTCCAATTTTTCCGAATCAATGAGCTGACATTAAGAGTCTCTTTTCTCACCACCTCACCACCTACATTCTTCTACTTGGCCTTGCAACTCATTCCAGCTATGTAGTTTAATATTCACAGTACGAAAAATTGAATCTAAGTGTCAGGCTTGTTACCTCATTTTTTCTCTTCCAGTTATATTCTCTCTGGGTCGTTCGAAGACCAGTGTTGACTGGGCCAATCCAAGTACATGCATCAGACAGAAAAACTAAATTAGGAATTTAAGAGTAAAGGTAGCAGAAGGATATTCTGAAATATCAATTTGCTTTCTCCCAATAGTCTCCTCTTTCCCTACTCCCCTTTCAAATGGGCTATTTAGTTACTTCCCTCAAGGAGGTTTGTTATTAGGCTCCCAAGAATCCCATGCAAGGGCTGACAAACTCAACTCAGAATAGGCAGGTCACACAGACAAGGAAGTGGGCCATATCTAAGACAAGAGGGCAGGGTGTGGACTGCGGCAAACTGCACAGCATATGCTTCCCCTATATTCAGCTCTAAGTGTTGCCATATATATGAATGAGGACCGAGTATTGGTACGCTTTCTGGGTTTTTCAAGAAAAGCTCAAAATCTGGATTTTTTTTAATGTGAAATTTTTAGATGTTCATATTTTGCAACTTACTTTATTTTTTAAATTATGCTATGTTAATCACCATACAGTACATCATTAGTTTTTAACGTAGTATTCCACGATTCATTGTTTGCATATAACAACCAGTTCTCCATGCGATACGTGCCCTCCTTAATACCAAACACCAGGCTAACCCATCCGCCGACTCCTCCACCCCTCTAAAACCCTCAGTTTGTATCCCCAAGTCCATAGTCTCTCATGGTTTGTCTCCCCCTCTGACTCGCCCCCTTCATTTTTCCCTTCCTTCTCCTAATGTTCTCTGTGCTATTCCTTATGTTCCACATACAAATGAAACCATATGATAACTGTCTTTCTCTGCTTGACTTATTTCACTTAGCATAATCTCCAGTTCCATCCATGTTGATGTAAATGTTGGGTAATCATCCTTTCTGATGGCTGAGTAATATTCCATTGTATATAGGGACCACATCTTCTTTATGCATTTGTCTGTTGAAGGGCATCTTGGCTCCTTCTAGAGTTTGGCTATTGTGGGTATTGCTGCTATGAACTTTGGGGTGCACATGGCCCTTCATTTCACTACATCTGTATCCTTGGAGTAAATACCCAGTAGTGCAATTGCTGAATCATCGGGTAGCTCTATTTTTAACTTTTTGAGGAACCTCCACACTGTTTTCCAAAGTGGCTGCACCAGCTTGCATTCCCACCAACAGTGTAAGAGGGATCCCCTTTCTCCACTACCTCTCCAACATTTGTCAATGTGGTTTTGATTTGAATTTCCCTGATGGCTAATGATGTTGAACATTTTTTCATGTGTCTGTTAGCCACTCGTATGTCTTCATTGGAAAAGTGTCCATTCTTACCTTCTGCCCATTTTTTGACTTATTTGTATTTTGGGTGCTGAGTTTAAGAAGTTCTTTATAGATCTTGGATAGCAGCCCTTTATCTGTAGTGCCATTTGCAAATATCTTCTCCCGTTCCGTGGGCTGCCTCTTTGTTTTGTTGACTGTTTCCTTTGCTGTGCAGAAGCTTTTTATCTTGATGAAGGCCCAAAAGTTCATTTTTGCTTTTGTTTCCCTGCCTTTGGAGATGTGTCATGAAAGCAGTTGCTGTGGCCGATGTCAAAGAGGTTACAGCCTATGTTATCCTCTGTGATTTTGATGGATTCCTATCTCACATCGAGGTCTTTCATCCATTTAGAATTTATCTTTGTGTATGGTGTAAGAGAATGGTCCAGTTTCATTCTTCTGTATATAGCTGTCCAATTTTCCCCAGCACCATTTATTGAAGAGACTGTCTTTTTCCCATTGGATATTTTTTCCTGTTTTGTCAAAGATAAGGTGATCATAGAGTTGAGGGTCCATTTCTGGAGTCTCTATTCTGTTCCATTGATCTATGTGTCTGTTTTTGTGCCAGTACCGTGCTGTCTTGGTGATCACAGCTTTGTAATACAGCTTGAAATCAGGCAACATGATGCCCCAGCTTTGTTTTCCTTTTTCAACATCTTCTTGGTGTTTCAGGAGCTTTTCAGGTTCCACACGAATTTTATGATTGTTTGTTCCAGCACTTTGAAAACTGGCCTTGGTATTTTGATCGAGATGTCATTGAAAGTATAGATTGCTCTGGGTAGCATAGACATTTTAACAATGTTTATTCTTCCGATCCATAAGCATGGTATGTTTTTCCATCTTTTTGTGTCTTCTTCATGTCTTTCATCAGTGTTCTGTAGTTTCTAGAGTATAGATCGTTTACCTCTTTGATTAGGTTTATTCGAAGGTATCTTATGGTTTTTGGTGCTATTGTAAATGGAATCTATTCCCTAATTTTTCTTTCTACAGTTACATTGTTAATGTATAAGACAGCAATTGATTTTGTATCCTGCCACATTACTGAATTGCTGTATGAGTTCTAGTAATTTGGGGGTGGAGTCTTTTGGGTTTTCCATATAAAGTATCATGTCATCTGCAAAGAGAGAGAGTTTGACTTCTTCTTTGCCAATTAGAATACCTTTTATTTCTTTTTGTTGTCTGACTGCTGTTGCTAGGACTTCTAGTACTATGTTGAACAATAGTGTCAAGAATGGGCATCCTTGCCATGTTTCTGATCTTAAGGGAAAGGGTCTCAGCTTTTCCCCATTGAGAATGATATTCACTGTGGGCTTTTCATAGATGGTCTTAATGAAATTGAGGAACGTACCCTCTGTCCCTACACTCTGCAGTGTTTTAATCAGGAAAGGATGCTGTATTTTGTCAAATGCTTTTTCTGCATCAATTGAGAGGACCATATGGCTCTTGTCTCTTCTCTTACTAATGTGATCTATCACACTGATTGATTTGCGAATGCTGAACCAGGCTTGCATCCAAGGGATGAATCCCATCTGGTCGTGATGGATAATTCTTTTAATGTACCGTTGGGTCCTATTAGCTAGGTTCCTGTTAAGAATTTTGGCATCCATAGTCATCAGGGATATTGGTCTGTATTTCTCCTTTTTGATGGGGTCTTGCCTGGTTTTGGGATCAGGGTAATGCTGGCCTTGTAGAATAAGTTTGGAAATTTTCTTCTGTTTCTATTTTTTGAAACAGCTTCAGGAGAATAGCTATTATTTCTTCATTGAATGTTTGATAGAATTCCCTAGGGAATCCATCAGGCCCTGGATTCTTGCTTTTTGGGAGGTTTTTGATCACTGCTTCAATTTCATTCCTGGTTATTGGTCTATTTAGGTTGTCAATTTCTTCCTGTTTCAGTCTTGGCAGTTTATAGGTTTCAAGGAAGGCATCCATTTCTTCCAGGTTCCTTAATTTGTTGGCATATAGTCGTTGATAGTAATTTCTAATAATTGTTTCTATTTCCTTGGTGTTAGTTGTGATCTCTCCCCCTTTCATTCATAAGTTTATTAATTTGGGACCTTTCTCTTTTTTCTTTTGGATAAGTCTGGCCAGTGGTATATCGATCTTTTTAATTCTTTCAAAGAACCAGCTTCTAGTTTCATTGATCTGCTCTACTGTATTTCTGGTTTCTAATTCATTGATGTCTTTTCTAATCTTAATTAATTATCTTCTTGTGCGTGGCTTAGTCCTCCTTTGTTGTTCCATCTCTGGTTGTTTAAGGTGTAAATATAGAGACTGTATTCTAGATTTTTCTATTTTTTTGAGTGAGGATTGGATGGCTATGTATTTCCCCCTTAGGACCACCTTTGCAGTATCCTATAGGCTTTGGACCAATGTGCTTTTGTTCTCATTGGTTTCCATAAATTGTTTAAGTTCTTCTTTAATTTCCTTGTTGACACAAACATTCTTAAGCAGGATGGTCTTTAGCTCCCAAGTGTTTGTGTTTCTTCCAAATTTTTCCTTGTGATTGACTTCCAATTTCAAAGCACTGTCGTCTGAGAATATGCAGGGAATAATCTCAATCTTTTGGTATCAGTTGAGATCTGATTTGTGACCCAGTATGTGGTCTATTCTGGAGAAAGTTCCATGTGCGTTCAAGAAGAATGAGTATTCAGTTGTTTTAGGGTGGAATGTTCTGTATATATCTATGAGGTCCATCTGGTCCAGTGTGTCATTCAAAGCTCTTGTTTCTTTGTGGATTTTCTGCTTAGATGATCTGTCTATTGCTGAAAGTGGAGTGTTGAGGTCCCCTACTATTAACATATTATTAACAATATGTCTCTTTATTTTGGTTAACAGTTGGCTTATGTAGTTGGCTGCTCCCACATCAGGGGCATAGATATTTATAATTGTTAGAGCCGCTTGTTGGATACACCCTTTAAGAATGATATAGTGTCCTTCTGTATCTCTAACTACAGTCTTCAGCTTAAAATCTAATTTGTCTGATATAAGAGTTGCTACCCCAGCTTTTGAGGTCCGTTGGCATGAAAAATTGTTCTCCATCCCTTCACTTTCAGTCTGGAGGTATCTTTAGGTTCAAAATGAGTCTCTTGTAGATAGCGTATGGATGGGTCATGTTTTTTTATCCAATCTGCTACCCTGTGGCATTATGGGAGCATTTAGGCCATTCATATTGAGAGTGATTATTGAGAGATATGATTTTAATGTCATCATATTGCCTGCAAAGTCCTTGTTTTTATAGACTGTCTCTGTCGATTTCTGTTCTGTATCACTCTTGGGGTCTTTCTCCTTTTATAGAACCCCTCTTAATATTTCTAGCAGAGCTGGCGTGGTGGTCACATATTCTTTCAGTTTCTGCCAGTCGTCTAAGCTTCTTGTCTCTCCATCCATTCTGAATGACAGCCTTGCTGGATACAGTATCCTTGGCTGCATGTTCTTCTCATTTAGTACCCTGGATATGTCTTGCCAGCCCTTTCTGGCTTGCCAGGTCTCTGTAGACATGTCTGACATTATTCTGATGATCCTCCCTCTGTATGTAAGGAATCTCTTCCTCCTTGCTGCTATCAAGATTGTTTCCTTGGATCTAAGATTTGCAAATTGTACTATTAGATGTCGTGGGGTCGGTCTGTTCTCATCAATCTTGGGAGGGGTCCTCTTTGCCTCTTGGACATGAATGCTTGTTTCCTTCCCCAGATTAGGGAAGTTCTCAGCTATGATTTGCTCAAATATATCTTCTAGACCTCTTTCTTTCTCCACCCACTCAGGGATCCCAATAATTCTGATATTGGAACATTTCACTGAGTCAGTAATCTCTCTCAGCTTAATTTCTTGAAATTAAATTTGTTTTTCCCGTGGCGCCTTGTTTTCCTTCTTTTCTATCTTCTTATCCTCTAACTCACTAATTCGTTCTTCTGCCTCGTTTACCCTGGCAGTCAGAACATCCAGTTTAGACTACATTTCATTCATAGCATTTTTAAGTTCAGCCTGATTAGATCTCATTTCTGCCCTTAGAGATTCTGTATTTTTGTTAATGTTTTTCTCAAGCCTAGATATCGCCTTGATAATTGTTACTCTGAAATCCATTTCTGACATCTTGGTTATATCCATATCCATTAGTTCTGGGGCAGAGGCCACTTTGTCATTCTGATGAGGTGTGGTTGCAGGAATGTACAGAGTCCAAATTATTGACCAGGACTCAAGCAAGATGCACCTGTTTCATAGGGACCTTAGGGATGTGGGCCTCTTGTTCTTCCAGCCTGCCTTCTGGGGGAGGGGCCTGCCGTGCTGTTACTCAGGCAATCCTGTTTGGGCAGAGTTGCCCTGCCCCCTGTGGGGAGGAGGAGGGATGGGCTCAGTGAAAACCGGTTTTGGGGGGGCTTTTGTTCTCTGGCAGCTTTCCCTGGGGGCTTTCCATGTCTCTTCTGAGAGAGCAGAAGTGACTATATCCAAACCTCTGCTGAGCTCTCCAGGCCGCACTGTCTCCATTTCTGTCTGTGCTGCTAAAAACCCACAATGTCCTGGGTTGTGCACACCACAGCAGCTCTCCTAGCCCTCTCTCCCAGAGTTGGGCACATCTCTGCCCTTTGTGCTTCTAAAACTGCCAGCTGCCCCCAGTTCTCACCCATGCCCCGGTAGCTCCAGCTTTCAGTTTGGGGGGCTGCCCTAAAATCCTTTCCCCGCTGCTACTGGCCTGTGAGTCTGTGCCGCATCCCCAGCACAGGAGGCTTTTGTCTTCCCAGCATAAATTCACGGAGGCTTCCTCCCCCTTCCATTTATCTTCCGATATCCACCTGCAGAATTTGGCTCCCTGCTTCATACCTCAAGACCAACCGCCAGAGATGTTCTGTTTGTAGGATCCAGATATATCTTCTTACATCTCAGGCTGATTTCATGGGTGTTCAGAATGTTCTGGTAGATATCCAGCTCGATTCAGGGGACTGGTTGAAATAGGGTCCCCTACTCTTCCGCCATCTTTAAACCTCCTGCAACTTACTTTAAATTTTTAAAACAAAACATGTAGGTGGATCAAATCCAGTGCACTGGCTGAATCCAGTCCATGAGCCTACCATGTGACTTTTGTCCCAAATTCACTGGGGAATACAGAGTGATATAGTACCATCCATCTAAAAATTATTGATTGCAGAGAGACTAAAGAAGGAGAGAGGCCTTCAGGCCCAGGACCAGTGGGGACCTGTGTCCTGCTTCCTGGCAGTGCTAAGATCTCTGACTCAGTGCCCCTCAGGGTACCCCAAGGGGGTTCACACCAGGCCCTGAGCTCCAAACCCTGATATAGACTCCCATGCCCCAAGAGAGCTGTGGAAGCTGCAGAGTGGCAGACTGAAGACTCTGAGGGCTGGAGTAAGGATTCCTTCAATGTTCACCAGCTTGAGCAGGAGACCTGGAGCAGAGGGGGCTCCCCAAAATCGGGTGCTGCATATGACCCCAGCACAGAGCTTAGAAACTAAGCCATGGCAACGACTGAGGTTGAATTTGCTTCTAGGGGAGACGTGGAATTACTTATTGAATGTCTTTCCTCCTCACAAGGGCAGAGACCTTGTTTGGCTTGCTCCCCATCTAGCACTGGGCACAGAGCCCAGCACACAGTGGGGCTGCATTTTATGAGAATTGTGCAAATGAGAAATGAGATATAAAATTATTAATAAAATGTCACTTTCTGCACACAATTTGAAATCATGTAAACCCCGCCTCCCCGATTTAACAATTCATGAAGAATTGCATGACCTCTAAGCTGGCCAATCGTGTGACTTGGAAACGCCAGGATGGTGCTAGTTGGAAAAACATACTAAGGATGACTGTTTTCAAGCTGGGGCAGTTGGGGAGATGACAACACGGCTGTAGAGCAGGGGTACTAAGCATTAAATGAAAGAAGGGAATGCATTTTCTCTAGAGCAAGGCTTTCCTACCTCATCTTCTCAGTGTTCTGCTTAGCACTATGACACATGCAATGGGGCACTAATACACATTTAGTGACTGTAATTACTTAGTAACTGTCAAAGTGCCCTTCAGGCAAGACAGTTGAGTTGTGGCTGCGACTGTGGTTTGGAATATTCAAAGAGCATGGGTCAGGTTCCACATTTCCTTTGGTTGTTGGGAGCACACCAGCCGTCCCCACCTGGACCCATTGTGAGAGAGTCTCTGCCCTCCCCATTCTTACCCTGCCTCCAACAGCACTCTGTGACTCCGGCCTGCCAGGACTGGAACAGGGTACAACACAGAAGCTGCTCTCTACCAGCAAGGGTGTGAAGGAAGGGACATGAGAGAGAAAGGAGCCGCCTGGAAGCCATCTGGAAGACTCTGTAGATGACCTCCCAGAAGCAATATGGCAGCCAGGGTGGGCCCAAAGATGGGGAATGATAATAAACCCACACAACACCCTCAAGTCATTTTCTTAGAATTAACTGAATTTTGCATGGTTTTCCTATCACTAACGGGCTACCTCTTACCCATGACTTTGGAGTCATCAGTATTTTTGGCAGGCTTGGATGCTTGGACAACCAGCAGTTTGCTTAAATCTGAAGTTCCCTGAACCTAAAGGGAAAAAGTCAAAATTAGTCAGAAGAGCATCCTTTGATCTCTAAGCTGCCTCCTTCCTAACGTTTTCAAAGAATATAAGAAATAAGCCAAAACCCAGAACTGGGCTTCCAGCCTAAGCTCTCCATCTTTTTCATTTCAAACCCCCTTTAAAAATGTTGTTTCAAGAAGTCTTGGACCGGAAAATTATCTTTTGCATATTTATAGAAACATCAGAAAGGAACTTTCTACACCTTACTTGTAACCAGACCAGACATTCCCAGTTTGGAAAACAGGGAATTCCCCAACATCCACAGAGTTACTTGTACCCCTGTGCTGATGTTCGAGGGCTCAGGCTTCCCAGGCGGCGGGACTGTCTTCTTTTCTTAGAACTTTTGCCCTGTGTGCCAGCCAAAATCTGTCCTCCCAGAAGGCAAGTAGTGTACAAGTAACAATTTTAACTCTCATTTCTAGAGACCAGATACCATCTCCCTCAATCCTCACAATAGCCTTACCAGATGGGTGCTGCTGTCAGCCTCATCGCACTAATGGGAAACGGAGGGTCAGAAGGCAGCTTGCCTTTGCTCATACACTAGTGGGCACAGGGCTCGGGCTTTAAACCCAAGTAGGCCTGATTCCAAACCCTGGTGTCTTAAACCAAACTGTGAGCATTGCTCCTGCTGTTCCCTGCCTCACCTCACCCGTAGCTTCAAAGCTAAAGAGATTTTCATTTTCTATTAGAAAAGCATTTAGATTACCATCATCCTCTGAATTACTGAGAGATACAAAGATAAGAATGCTACAAAAGGGACAAATGTACCCCCATCCCTCAAGAGGCACATTCCCACTCCAGGGCAAATGGGTTGGCAAGCAGAGAGCAGGTGGATTCCAGCCCCCTGTGCCCCCTGGGTTACACTCCTGTGTAGGGCACAAACTGCTTAATGGTATAGAAGCCCTGGGCATGTTTTGACTGTTTTGTTAAAGGTGGTGAGAACGGCAGGGTCCTTCCCGGTTACATTTCTTTTTAAGGTGATCAGTTGAGTTTTCAAGTCGCTTGTGGGGCACCAGGGAAAGCAAATGACTCTTTAGAAATAACTGTCCTTACCTGCTCACAGGTTTTAGGCAAAATGCAAGGTGCAAGATATGGTACCTCTGTCTGAGTATCAATGACACTACCGTACACAATGATAACGAATTTCATGGTCACATTATCAATAGTCATTTCATTATAGCTTGATAAAGTCTCCACGTATGCCAGATTGAATGCCACGCACTTCTGAAAGTTTAAGTCCTACAATAAAATTACATTTTTTTTTTCTATAAATCGTGACAAATGACACATGGAATCAAGAAGAAAGCAAATTCACTGATTGAGCTGAGTTCTTTGAGGGTGCCAAAAGGCATTTAGACCCTAGGACCAACAGGCAGAATGAGTTCAGAACGACCTCAGACAAGATGGTGAACTCAGAGTTTTTATGTTGTTACTATTAGTGACCCTGGTTATAGATGCCCAGCCTGATTTACAGGTTTGCATGAGCTCTCAATCAGCCTCAGCAGGGTGGTCAGCTATGCCTTGTGGATTCGGTTTTACCTGGCAGTAAGGAAACACACCACTGGGCAAGTGAACGAACAACAGCAAAAAGCCAAAACAAAACAAAGCAACACACTGAGGCTGAGTCATACTTCAAAGGTCAGTATAACAGTCTTTAGAGCTGGAAGGAAGATATTATGTATGGGCTGAGTTGTGTCCCCCCCTAAAATTCTTATGTTGAAGTTCTGAGCCCCAGTACATTAGAATGTGACTTTATTTGGAAACAGGGTCATTGCAGCCATAATCGTTTAAGTTAAGTTGAGGTCATACTGGAGTAGGGTAGGCAAATAATCCAATATGACTGGTGTCCTTATAAAAAGGGGAGGAGGCACCTGGCTGGCTCAGTTGGTTAAGCATCGGACCCTTGGTTTCAGCTCAGGTCATGATCTCTGGGTTGGGAGATTGAGCCCCGTCTGGGGCTCCATGTTCAGTCGGGAGTTGGCTTCCCCTCTCCCTCTCCCTGTGCCCCTCCCCTGCTTGTGCTCTAATGTGCACTCTCATACATACATACATACGGGAGATCTCTCTCATAAATAAATAAATAAGGGAGATTTGGGGGTACCTGGATGGCTCAGTCAGTAGAGCACATGACTCTTGATCTCATCATGGTCATGAGTTCAAGTCCCACACTGGGCATAGAGCTTCTTTAAAAAGGGGGAAGTGAGGGACACTTCAGTTGGTTAAGCATCTGCCTTCGGCTCAGGTCCTGGAATCGAATCATGTACCGGGCTCCTTGCTCAGCGGAGAGCCTGCTTCTCCCTCTGACTACAGCTCCCCCTGCTTGTGCTCTCTCTCTCTCTCTGACAAATAGTAAGTAAAATCTTAAAAAAAGAAAAAAACAAAAACAAAAAACGGGGCAGAGATTTGGACACAGACACACATACAGGGAGAATTCCGTGTGGGATGAAGACAGTCATCTGCAAGCCAAGGATGAGGCCTGGACCAGATTCCCTCCCTCACTGATCTTAATTGGATCCAACCCTACTGACACCTGATTTATTGCCTCAAGAACTGGGAGACGATGAATTTCTGTCGTTTAAGCACCCAGCTTGTGACACTTCATTACAGCAGCTCCAGCAAACGAATACAAGCACTTAGAGGTCAGGCCCGTGGTAGGAATCTCCTGGACAGTGACCTCACTCTGAATTTCTCCATGCACAACTATGAGACCCAGCCCTCGGACCTGGGTCCCTAATGGGCAAACTGAACACTTAACTGCTGAGAGCACCAGCTCAGCTGGGTCGTGAAAAACAAGATAACTAGCAAATATCTAAAGTTTTGGAAGGAGAAAAATCTAAAAAAAAAGCTATTTTGGTCTTTAAATGCATGTAAATTTTGAGTTATATGGTTTAGAGAAAGGGTTGCAATATAAGCTTATCAGTGGTTCTAATCCCTTTTTTCAGGGTTCTAAAAAGTCTTAATTGGCTACTTCTTTGATGGGAAAAGACTAGAAGGAAATAAGCCAAAGTGTTAAATAGAGATTCTCTGGGTTCTGTTAAGCATCTGCCTTCAGCTCAGGTCATGATCTCAGGGTCCTGGGATTGAGTCCCAGGGTCAGCCTCCCTGCTCAGTGGGAAGCCTGCTTCTCCCTCTCCCTGTGTCCCTCCCCCCACTAGTGTGCACATGCACTTTCTCTCTCTCTCTCAAATAAATAAATAAAATCTTTTTAAAAATGAAAGTTTATTCACCTTATTATTGAGTCCAATCTAACTCCCTACAGTTTCGACCTGTTGTCCTAATCCTCTGCTCTGCAGTTTCATACTGCACTCATACTAGACATACTGAATGTGTCCCACTTCTCACAAAGAGAAGAATCTAAATCTTTTTACCCTTCTGCTATAATTTTTCTGAAAATTATTGCCACCTAGTGAAAGAAACGTGACTTCCTTAGTACAACATGCTATTTTTTAAGACAACGTTTTTAGAGCGGTTTTGGATTCACAGCAAAATAGAGAGGAAGGGACAGAGATTTCCCATAGAGTCCAGCCTCCACACGGGCACAGCCTCTCCCATTATCAGCGTCCCACACCAGAGTGGTACATTTATTACAAGTGATGAGCCTACGCTGACACAGCATAATCACCCAAAGTCCATAGTTTACTTCAGGGTTCACTCTTGGTGCTGTAAATTTTATGGATAGATGCGTAATGCCGTGTATCCATTATCATAGTATCATGCAGAGTGGTTTCACCATCCTAAAATCCTCTGTGCTCCGTCTATTTATTCCTCCTGCCCCAACTCTCAGCAACCACTGATCTCATTATTGTGTCCATAGTTTTACTTTTTCCAGAATGCCCTGTCGTTGAAATCATACAGTGTGGAGCCCTTTCCGATTGGCTTCCTTCACTTCATAATATATTGCAGTTTTTTCCATGTCTTTTCATGGCCTGGTAGCTCATTTCTTTTTAGCGCTGAATCATATTCCACTGTCTGGACGTGCCACACTTTATTTATCCATTTGTCTACGAAAGGACATCTTGGTTGGTTGTTTCCAAGTTTTGGCAATTATGAATAAAACTGCTAAAATATCTGTGTTCAGATTTCTGCATGAACATAAGTTTTCAACTTCCTTTTCTTAAAAGATATTATTTATTTATTTGAGAGAGAGAGACAGCACAAGTAGGGGGGGAGGGGAGGGACAGAGGGAGAAGCAGACTCCCTGCTGAGCAAGGAGCCCCACACGGGGCTCCATCCCAGGACCCTGAGACCAGGACCCAAGCGGAAAGCAGCCGCTTAACCGACTGAGCCACCCAGGCGCCCCAAGTTTTCAACTTCTTTGGATAAATATCAATCATACTGATTTACTGGATCATACGGTAAGAGTACGTTCAGTTTTGTAAGAAACCTCCAGACTTTCTCACGTGCCTGTACCATTTTGCATTCCTACCAGCAATGAATGAGAGTTCCTGCTGCTCCGTATCCTCACCAGCATTTGGGGTTGTCAGTGTTCCAAATGTTGGCTATTCTAAAAGGTGCGGAATGGAATCACACTGTTATATTTTTCTGAGGACATACGATTGTAGAACATGTTTATTTGCCATCGATATATCTTCTTTGGTGAGATGTCTGTTAAGATCTTTGGCCCTTTTTTTTTTTTAGCTTAAATGTATTTTACTTTTAGACAACCTACATCACATGGTTTTTTTTTCCTTAAAAACAATACCTCTGCTCCAAATATATCAAGGTCACAATAAATGAAGAGCTCAAGATGACATCAGTCCCATTTGTCTAAGTCCTGGTGTTATGTGGATGAAGAGCAGCAGCTGGTTATGACAACAGGCGATACATTCAAAGTAATAGCCAAATTCATTAACATTTTTCCACTTCTGAACCATCCTTAAAGAAAATCATACAGGGGGTCACCACAGATTCCAGTCCAGAATCCATCTGGATTCATGTTTTCACCAATAAAGAACTGGTCGTTTTTGAAACGAACAAGGATGTGCTTCATTTGTTCTGCAGCCCCTGTTATAAAAATATTTACTCTTTTTGGGGGCGCCTGGGTGGCTCAGTCGTTAAGCGTCTGCCTTCAGCTCAGGGCATGATCCCAGCGTTATGGGATCGAGCCCCACATCGGGCTTCTCCGCTGGGAGCCTGCTTCTTCCTCTCCCACTCCCCCTGGTTGTGTTCCCTCTCTCGCTGGCTGTCTCTCTCTCTCTCTCTCAAATAAACAAATAAAATATTTTTTAAAAAAAGTATTTACTCTTTCTGGCCTCTATTCTTCAAGTTTGCCTTTGATTGATTTCATGCAATCTTTGATGTACTTCTTGTAGGCTTCTTTTGTGAAGCTGGGTTCCTGCAAGTGATGGTTCATGACAATATCAACACCAGTGATGACTGTGCTTTTGATAGTTTCACCCTCTGGGCCTTCAGTGGAGGCACTTCCACCAATGAGCGAGTCATTAATGTTACCCTCTGTCCTACTGACCATCTTCCCCTCCACCTCCAGGCCCAGCCTGTCCCTGATCTCCTGGAAATTGTAAATGTTGGAGAACATCTCATCATGGCTGATGAGGTCCCGGTCGATGATCATGATGACAGCTGGAGAGAGATGTCAGGGGCGCTAGCTTAGTAGGAGCTGGGAGCTCTGAAAGAGCTTGGTGCAGCTGGAGGGGCACTTGCGGAGGCGGGGGGAGGTGGAAACCTGGTCCATTTTTTAATTGGGTGGTTTGTTTTCCTATTATTGAGTATTAAGAGTTCTTTGTATATTTTGGATAACAGTCCTTTATCAGATGTGTCTTTTGCAAATATGCTCTCCCACTCTGTGACTTGTCTTCTCATTCTCCTGAGACATGCTAATTTTTTAACCAAACATTCGTATCCAGTTTCTCAATGCAATGAATATTGTTGAACTCCAGGTCTGTCACTTCCCCAGTTCCTAACTTATAATAGGGGCTCAACTAACAACCCAAGAACAGACTTGAGCCACTACTTGTTAGAGAAAAAGTTTGTAAAAGTCTTTTGAATAAAGATTTTGAAGAGGCAGGAGATTTATATTAACATAGGTAGAATAGACTATAATAAACACCGCCCCAAACAGTCCTCATGCAGGTCGTGGGAAAAGCCAACAGGCACTGAGCCCAAAGAGGAAACTCAATTGGCATCTACCTGGGCCTACATAGATTGTCTCATAATGCTGGGAGTTTTGAGCTTGAAAGCAGAAGTCATTATGTTTCTGCATATTAGTGAAAAGGGATCATTATTTCCTCCGGAAACCTGCTATTCCTCTTTTATTCTCTGTTGACAGAATCTAGAGCAGTGGATACTGCTTGTGTGTATCCCATCCTTGGATACACATTAGAAACACCCAGGGGGCTTCTTTTAAAAATGCCAAAGCCCTGGGGGCTCCCAGGTGGCTCAGTTGGTTAAGCAGTTGCCTTCGGCTCAGATCATGATCCCGGAGTCCTGGGATCGAGTCCTGGGATTGAGCCCTGCATTGGGCTCCCTGCTCAGTGGGGAGCCTACTTCTCCCTCTCCCTCTGTTCCTCCCTCCTGCTTGTGCTCTCTTTCTTTCAAATAAATAAATCAAATCTTTTTAAAAATGCCAAAGCCCAGACACACACACACAATGAATAAACACCAAACTTCATTAACTCATTCCGATTAATGCTAATTTGTTTCCTGGGAATCTACTTATTTAATAATTGCTGAATCTACTCCTTTTTTTTTAAAGATGTGACTGCAGGTAGCCTGGAAAATTAGCTGTGACAAGAGGATTAAAGATCTGCAGGAAGCTAGGACATGAGTGGTTAAAATTCTAGAATCTCATTTTATTTTTTTTTTAATTTTATTTATTTAAGTATTCTCTACACCCAACATGGGGCTTAAACCCATAACCCCAAGATCAAGAGTCACACGCTCTTCCAACTGAGCAAGCCAGGAACCCATAGAATCTAATTTTAGAAGGTCAGACACAACCTTCCCTTCTCTGTCTCAAAAATATGAAATGCATTTTGTAAAAAGTAAATAAAAGTTCATTCATACTTGAATCATTTAACTTACCTCATCAGTGAGACTTGATTCAAAATACTGACAGGCAATACCGAGTGCAAGCTTTAGCCATATTTTATATTCCAAGGATGGCCAGAAGACATCAAAACCTTCATACAAGTCCTCCAGGGAGATAAAGCAGGCCTAAAACCATAAGGTATCAAGCAGCAAACTTGATTCAGAACTAAATTACAAGGCTATCAGAAAACAGGGTGCCTGTAAGAGTTAATCTTCCCCTAGTACTATCATATCTAGTACAATTCGGATGCTCCCCCATTTAAAAGCATTGCATTATGGAGAAATTGTTTTAATAAAATTTACAGTTGAATTAAAGCATACACTTAGTAATAGCCAGGACAATTTATAGCAGTCAAGAGCTATGATAAAGAATATTTATCATACGAACTTATCTATTTTTATTGATTGCCACAGTAGGTGAAGGAGGCTCAAAAGAGGACTTCAGCTGCCTCCATTTTGACCTCAAATTTTCTAGTTGGATTTTTCTTTCCAGCTTGTCTCTTGGCTCAGGCAGAAGACCCTGAGGGCAAAGCATCCCCAGATGGGAAGGAAACTATCTCCGCCAGCAGGAAGGACTGCCTTAAGCCAGCAAGACCCTGCCGGTGACTCCAACACAGTGATCAGTTTGACCTTCACTGCCCACCTGCACGCAGTCACTCACCTTTGCCCCACATTTTCCTTACTTCCTAAACCTGAAGTATTTTCAGCATGTTGAAGAGTCTTTCAGCTTCTAGTCAGCTGTCTTCCCACTGCTGACCTCACTGAAACAAATTCCTTTCTTGTTTCACCACCACTCGTGTCTCTTCCATTGGATTTTGTCAGCGGTGAGTGGCCAAACCTGGTCTGTTGGGGATCCCCGGAGCCAGGTGCTCTTGTACCCTGCATGCCGGCCACAGGCTGATCCACAGTACTTGTTTCCAGAGGTCAACTTCCCTGAATAAGGAAGACTGCTCTTTCAGAATTCGAGCTACATGAACTTCAATGACTTCAGTTCAGCCTTGTGACTAAATTATACCTCATGTCCTCTTCTGGAAATGAAACAGTATACAAAGCAACATTGCCTTCTGTCCCACACACCCATAAAAACTCTGGACCGGGCTTGATTGCATGTAACAGTCCCAAAAGCTGGAGAATTCCTTGTAAGCAGCAACTCTGGCTCATTTCTGTTTGAATCCCCCACATCTAGTGGGGTATCAGGCTACTTATTTGTTGAATAGATACCTTCTTACTTAAGCTAGTGAAAAATGGAAGAAAGGGAGTTTACAAGCACGTATTCTTTAGAAATGTCGCTCTCATAATGGTGGTCCTTCGTTGAATGCCTATACATTCCAGGCACTTCACTTAGATATTTTCCTAATCTTCAGAACGTCAAAAGTTAGATATTCCCTCTCTTAATAAACAAGGACACTAAGACACAAAGAGGTCAAAATATCTCACTCCAGATCCCCCAGCCAGGACGTGAGACACTAATTCTCTTCTCAGCTAGTCAAAACTACATCACAATAGCTGGGTGCGCCACTGCATAAGATATCAGAACCCAAAGGAAGAAAAGATGCTGGCATTCCTTATTTACTTCAGGAAGAATTAACTAGTAGCCCACAACATAGACAGAACCAGTTTCTTACCTGTAAAATAGTTTCACAGATGGCGGTATATTCAATTTCACGCTTAAGCAGACAGCTCAGCTCTCCAATTATGTCCCCACTGGTACAGTATTCTGTAAACATGGTTTGGGAAACTCTATCCGACTTTAGGCTACTGTCTATTCCGAAGGTAGGAGGTGAGCTATGCAACTGCAAAGGGAAATACAAAATGAAAAAATCCTTGACCAAATCGTAGGAACTCCCACTGTTTCCTGCAATTATTAACAATGGAAGGAAAAGATTCTTTATGAAAGCTTTTAGATGTGAAATAGGTATTAAGGTTTCAAAAAAAAAAAAAATCACAGTTTCTTTCACATTTCAATTCTCCAAGGGAAGGATTGTTTCTAATCTTTATCTTTACAGATTACCCCATTTACAACTTTCTACCCACGAAATCCCACCAAAAATTCTGATTGCAGTCTGCAACTAATGCGCCCACCCACTCCGAGTCTATTAGAAAGCCTTATCATAATGGGCTATTGTCTTGGGTGGAAAAAGACCTTTGATTGCATGGGTGCAGAAATCAGATGCCATGAATTAATATGCCGCCAAACCAAGCCATGATTTCCGCCAACCTTATCGTCCTTTAAAATGCTTAAGAAAAATTTCCATGGGGGGCACCTGGCTGGCTCAATCCATGGAGTGTGTGACTCTTGATCTCAGGGTCTTGAGTTTGAGCCCCATGTTGACTAGAGATTACTTTAAAAAAATAATAATTTCCATGGGCCATCAACAGAAAAAGTTTTTAGGGTGAATACAGGAAGATTGAGTCACTTCAGGAAAAGAATGGATAGGCATGGATGGGGGAAATAAGAAAGCTATCAGATTTCAGGAGGAAGCTGCAGGAATCAACCAGAAGGATTACAGAATTTTTCAGAAAGTGTATTTGTGAACATCAAAGAGGAAGGCTATTGTTCAGGAAACAAGAAACAGGGAACAAAGGGTCACTGAAGTTGCTGTGAAACTGCCCCCAGTGATTACCATTCAGATATTTAGAGGCATTCATGCTTCAAAGGCCTTGACATTTGTCTAATTTAATTTTGAATGCAATTCAAAGACTCTTTGAGCAACGAAGAATATCTCTGCTCTTTACAAACCAAGAAAAGAAGGTAACATCTACAGGCAGAATTTAAAGAAGTCCTTCCAAGATTCCTGTCTCTTCGTTATTCAATCAAACATTAATCTAGGTAATGCTGGGAAAGGGCTTTGCAGATGGAATGAAGGTCACTAATCAGCAGACTTTAAAGAGATGATTCTGGATTATCCTGGTGGGCCAATGTAATCAATCACAAGGGCCCTCAAAAGTAGAAAAGGAAGTAGAATTGATCAGAGAGATGTGGCATCAAGAGAGGAATTGCCTGTACTTGGGCTCTGAGATGAGTATCTGCCTGCAAGGATAGAGGAGGAGCTCTGGGAGCTGGAGGTGGGTCCCAGCTGAGAGGATGCAAAGAAGCAAGGAGTCTGTCCTATAGCCGTAAGGAACTAGATTCTACCAACAACCTCAAAGAATCTGGATATGGATTCTGCCCTTGGAGCTTCCAGAAGGGAACATTGCCCTGCTGACCCTTTGATATTGGCCTTGTGAGACTCAAGCAGAGAAACCAGGACTGCTGAACTAAGAACTCTGAGATAATCAATCTAAGCCACTAAATGTATGCTGAGTTGCTATGGCAGCAATTGAACACTAACATAACATCTTCAGCCCAAATACTGTTGGACTTATTCTTTAAGAAGACTTAACTAGGCCAGTAATTGCAGGAAAATTCCCCAAAGGAAAATATATGTTGCAGCTCTTAAATGTTAGAGTTGACATATCTAATAAATGCGGGTAGCAGTGTATTTTTGTTATGATTCTAATGGGAGCATAGCACAAGGATTCTATTGGAAGCAGCATAGAATAATGGCTAAGGACATGGATAGTGAGGCCAACTCCATGGGTTCAAAGCCCTTCTTGACCTTTTACTGTGTGCCCTTGGGAGACAAGTGAATTCATTTCTCTGTGCACCAGTTTTCCCATGTGAAAAGTAAGGCTGTTATAAGGATTGAATGTCATAATATATTGCCATTTTGACCACCCTTTAAAAAATTACAACTAACTTCTTCATCTGTCAATCATTTCTAACATACTGTATATTTAACTTATTTATTTTGCGCATTGTCCCATCTCCTTCCATGCCTCTATTAGAAAGTAAGCTCTAAGAAGGCAGGGATTTTTGTCTGTTTTGTCAATTCCGTGCCTAGAATGAGCAGTGCCTGCTGCAGTGTAGTAATGAAGTAAACATTTGTTGAGTGAATAAGTGAACGAATGAACAGCACCAGACATTTAATAAGTGCTACACGTGTGTTAGTATTATCATATGCTTATCAAAATAGTTCATTTCCATGATCAGTTGGATATTTTTAAGGTCTGAAATACCCCTTCTAAAAATAGAAAGCCAAATATATTATGTGCACTATAATGAGGGTTGTCACTTCTTTTTTTTTTTTTTTTTTTTTAAAGATTTTATTTATTTATTCGACAGAAATAGAGACAGCCAGTGAGAGAGGGAACACAAGCACGGGGAGTGGGAGAGGAAGAAGCAGGCTCATAGCGGAGGAGCCTGATGTGGGGCTCGATCCCATAACGCCGGGATCACGCCCTAAGCCGAAGGCAGACGCTTAACCGCTGTGCCACCCAGGCGCCCCTGAGGGTTGTCACTTCTGAGCATCATTTAGGACCTAGGAATTATTTGGGCCATAAGCTGGGGCTCACCCATGTATTCTACTAGCATTCAGACTCCAAAGGATTTTTTTTTTTTTTTATAGATTTTATTTATTTATTTGACAGAGATAGGGACAGCCAGTGAGAGAGGGAACACAAGCAGGGGAAGCGGGAGAGGAAGAAGCAGGCTCCCAGCAGAAGAGCCTGACGTGGGTCTTGATCCCAGAACACCGGGATCACACCCTGAGCCGAAGGCAGACGCCCAACGACTGAGCCACCCAGGCGCCCCCAAAGGATTCTTGTTCTCCATACTCTACTAACATCTTTCTCTCTCTGGTCACCAAAAGTCTCCTATTGGTTAGGTGAAGCTGTATTTTCAATCCTCATTCTATTTGACCTCTGTAGGGATCTGACATTGCAGTCCATCCCCTTATTCTTGACTCTCATTTCCTTTAGCTAACTCAACCATTCCAAGTATTGGGTTCCTTATCTGAACTTCATGGAAAAGACCACTTCCTCCTGGGATTGCTGAGAGGAATAAGTAATGACTACAAAAGCGTTTTGTTAAATCGGAAGCACCTTTCAGATATTCAGCTGTAGTGTTCACTCTGAGCAGAAATTGTTTCATTTAGAAATTATGTTAAAAATTTAAAACTTTCAAGGCATCTGGGTGGCTCAGTTAGTTAAGCATCCAACTCTTGATTTCAGCTCAGGTCATGATCTCAGGGTCCTGGGATCGAGCCCCAGTCCGGGCTCCATGGTCAGCATGGAGTCTATTTGAGTTTCTCTCCCTTTGCACTCCCCCTGCCCAGTCACGCTCATGCTCTCTCTCTCTCTCTCTCTCAAAATAAATAAATAAATCTTTAAAAAAGAATTTAAAACTTTCCTGGTTCCTAAATTTCTCCTTATGTTAAAATCATATATTTCAAAATACATTTTCAGTAAAAAGTAAATAGTCTCTTACAATTGCCATTCCTGAAATAATTAAGTAGATTCCTTGTGGCATTTCACCTTCTCTACAAATGACATCTCCATAGTCAAAATAGGCAAGTTTGGCTCTCTCCTGTGAGAAAAATAAAAAGGGAGTCAACACAAAGTTTTCAGTCTACTCTTCTAAATAGAAATAAGATTTTTAAAGCTAAAATGGCTTTCAAGTAGGAAAAAAAAAACCCACAAATTATATTCTTTGGTTTGTTAATTAATTATAACATGCTGACGTACCTCATCATTTTTTTTAAAAGAAAGGGACAAGCAAGCAAACTGTAGACTTTATGATTAGCACCAGGCACAGTGACTGGTGGAAACATCCGATAAATGATGAGTTGAATAGATGTTTATAATAAACTGTGATACTTCTGACAAAGGAGACAGAGACAGGATGCTCAGGAAAAATCCAGGAAGTCCACAGGACCCTGTCTTGGATGTCCAGGGAAGACTTTAAAGAGGAAGGAATAGCTAAGCTGAGGCCTGAAGGAGGGTTAACAGGTAGCCAGGATACAATGAGTTGAACATCATTCAGGGCAGAGGGTTCAGTATATGCAAAGACCCAGAGGCAAATAGAACATCTGCACTTGGGGTAACCACAGAAGATGCAGTAGGTCTTAGACACAGAGGGGTGGGGACCAGGACTGGGTTATCAATTAGGCTTCAATAGGCATAGTGTGTAGGATTCCCAATACTTTAGGGACTCACAACAACATTCTGGTTTCTTCTAAAATCAGAAGGGAATAAAACAACTTCTGGTAGAGGAAAATGTTTTAATACTAAAACATTTAATACTAAATATTCCTCTTTATACTAACACAGTCATAAAGTATAATTTTTTGTACTTTTTGATGGGGGAAGAGGCCCACTACGGCAAATGTGCCAGGGCTCATGAAAGTTATCATGCAGCCCCAGTGAAGTAAGGACTGGAGAGGAGAGCCAGAGCCAGAGCCAGACCTTGAAGGGTCTCATAGGCACATTAAAGAGTTTGGGCTTTTTCCCAAAACCAAGGAGGAGCCACTGACGGGTTTGTAACAGGAAAATCAGGGGGACAGATTTGCATTTTACAAAGATATGTAGGAAACATATTTCTAAATCATTCATAGTGGTCATTTCTAAGTGTGGGCTGAGTGACATGTTTTCACTTTTCACTTCATGTACTTCTGAATTATTTGACAGTGTTGAAACCAGCAGGGATGACTTCACAATGTTTTTTAGAGTCACCTAAAGCCAATTATCCAGCTTATGTATTATTCAGACCTTGGTTTTCTACCATTGACTTCTGGATTATCATTATAGACCATTACGTTTTTAATTAACCACACCAGTTGGAGGATGAAAGAAGGGAGGAGTAGTTTAAATTAACTATTGTAGCTGTGATGGAAACCAAGATTGAAATTATAGTCTACAATAAGGGGTGTTTGTTTTGTTTCCTATGTGGATTTTAGTTAATCACATAATCCCTGGATTGTCCCTAATGAGAAGAATGCCTGTGTGTTTCCAATTCATCACAGTTTTTATCCTGGTAAAATCTGATTGAAATGGCTATCAAGAACCAACACATTAAGGAAAGGGTGCACTTAGACTGATGGGAGAGGGTAAAGAACGTCAACAGCCTTGCAGAGGTATGGCAAGTTAGGGACGGGAAGAAGTTTGTACCCCAGTGACAGGTTCACCTCAGGTGTCTGTAAATCACTAATTTATAGAGTTATCTTCTCATTGGTTTCCCATTCCTTCCCATTCACTGCCAAATGGTTAATTACACTTGTGAAAATTACTACCTATAAAGAACCAAATTCTAATTTTATCTTAAATTGGATTTTGACAAAACTAAGCAGAAAACAAATTATAAGAAACACTTTTGAGATACCTTCTTCCCAGTCCAAGCCCACCTTCCACTCCCATTTTTTTGAGATCTATTTCCCTAACTAACCCCTATGGCCCCTGGCCATCCCATCAGGTTTCCTTCTCCTTCTTGCAGCCACACTTGTACTTGCCAAAGCAGAACATCACATCCAAGCTAAGCCAGGTAGGTTTCTCTCTCAAGAATTTGAACTGAGAGACAAAGAGCCTGAGAATTGAGAATTGAGCCATGATATCCAAGTGCTAAAAGAAAGGTCCACAGATGCCCATCAATGATATTCCTGAGCTGGCCTGAATCCCACCTTACATGGCTAGTAGCTAACTGTTTCTTAGCAGCGTCTATACACCCCATTGTCTTTTCAGTCAACTTCCCCTTTGCTTAAACTAGTTCAAGTTGGGGCTCCTGGGTGGCTCAGTTGTTAAGTGTCTGCCTTCGGTTGAGGGCGTGATCCTGGTGTTCTGGGATCGAGCCTCACATCGGGCTCCTCTGCTGGGAGCCTGCTTCTTCCTCTCCCACTCCCCCTGCTTGTGTTCCCTCTCTTGCTGGCTGTCTCTATCTCTGTCAAATGAATAAATAAAATCTTGACAAAAAAAAGACTTCTTTGCTTGAAATTAACAAAAGCTTTTGAGAGAGAGGGAGCATGAGTGGGGGAGGGGCAGAGGGAGAAGAAGATGCATCACTAAGCAGGGAGCCCGATGTGGGGCTCAATCCCAGGACCTGGGGATCATGACCTGAGCTGAAGGCAGACACCTAACCGACTGAACCACCCAGGCACCCCACAACCAAAGGAGTCTTAATTCAAGTAAGCTTGATATCAATTTCAAAAGAAAAAATTCAAAAGTTTCTGGCATGAAGAAAACATTAATATAGCAAAAAAGAAATCAACTATTGAAAGCTCAGTAGAACCTCATTATGCTTGCTGTCTTTCTAGAAAAGAAGGAAAATGTTCTCATTATGGACAGATGCCTTATATATCTATGTACCTAGATCACAAAGTATGGTACAACCGGATTTGTGGTAAAGCAAACACCATTCTTTGTCACAGAGTTTTCCTGATTCTACAAATCTAACAGAGGTTTTAACAGGTTGATGAGAAAGTTATAAACCTTATAATTCATACAAGAGCCACTTAAAACCAATGCCACAAACTGGTATCTATGAGTCACATCTAATCCAAGGATGTACTTTGTTTGGCCTGCATGGTATTTTCAAAATTTTGAGTTCATGCCAAATTTTTAAAATTTGGAAATTTCACATAAAAATTCAGATCTATGGCTTTTCTTTAAAAAAAAAATCTGACTGCTACATTATTAAATCTAATGGTCAATTTTCAATCTTCATCTTATTTGATCTCAGCCTCATTTGACATAGTTGCTTATGTTCTCCTTTATGAAATCTTTTCTGCACTCAGCTTCTGGAACACCACTCTCTTCTAGTTTTCCTCCCACCTGATGGATTGCTCCTCAATTCTTCTTTTTTCCCCAGTTTTACTGAGATGTAATTGACACACAGCACTGCTCAAGTTTAAGGTATACAGCATAATGACGCAACATACATATATTATGAAACAATTACCAAAAGTTTAGTTAACATCCATTACCTCATCCAGTTACCAAAAAAATTCTTTTTCTTGTGATCAGAACTTTTAGGATTTAATCTCTTCGCAACTTTCAAATATACCATGCAGCAGTGTCAAATATCTCATCATCATGTCGTATAGCACATTCCTAGCACTCATTTATCTTATAACTTGGAAGTTTGTACCTTTTGACCATCTTCCTTCAATCCCCCTTCCCCCTCTGCCTCTGGTAACCACAAATCTGATCTCTTTTTCTATTCTTTTCACTAATTCCTCCTCTTCTCCCCTCTAAATGTTGGATAGCCCAGGACTCAATCCTTGGATGTCCATAATGATTCCTTAAATTATGTCATCAAGTCTCTATGCGGACAACTCCAAAATCTCTATCTCCCATTTGGCCTCCCATTTGAATTCCAGTCACATATCCTACTGCCTACTCAGCATCTTCATTTGGCTGTTTAATGGCTTTCTCAAATTTAAGTCATTCAGAATTGAATGCTTGTGCCCTCCATATAAATCTTCTCTTCTCCATCTAAGTCAACAGAAACTCCATTCTATTTTCAGACTAAAATTCCAGAACTCATCCTCTCTCTCTAACACTCCTTGCATCACACCTATCAGCTCTACCTTCGAAATACATCAAGGCCACTTACCACTTGCTCTAATCAAAGTCACCATCCCCTCTTGCCTCCATTACAGTCATCATCTCCCTGGCTTGCCCTTGTCCCCTTACAGCCTATTCTGAACATAGCAGCAAGGTGGTAATTTTTAAATGTAAGTTAGATCATATCACTTCTTCGTTCAAAAACTTTCGTAAGTTCCCATTTAATTCAGAGTAAAAAAAAGCCAAAGTCCTGGCCTACAGAGTTGTACAAACTCAGGCTCTACGACTACTCCAACTTCGGCCCCTGCCATCATTGCTTCTGCCAAGGGGCTTTGGGGATGTTCCTTAAACAAACCGAGCACACTCCACACCAGCGCTTTGCACTTGCCTGGAATGCTCTTCTCCCAGATCATCTCCCTGGTATGCAACTGCTTGCAGATCTCTCTTCAAATGTCACCTTATTAGAGCAGTCTTCCCTAATGGCCCCATATAAACTAGCTCCCGAACTCTATTCCCTTTTCTCCCTTTCTCTCCATAGCATTGACAATCATCTAATAGACTATATGTTTGTGTGTTGGTGTGTTTATTGTCCAACTCTAGCCATATAATATAAAATCCAAAGCAGGGACTTCATTTACTTTGTTCACAGGCATTATCCCCAAACCTGAAACAGTCTCCTACACAAAGAGGATATTCAATAAATATTTCTTGAAAGAGTCCAAATTCCAATAATAGCACTCAGCTGACTTTAGACAGACCATGAACTCTGGAATATACCACAGTTCTCACTGCTCCCTATAATACTATACAGAGCTTGTTTTACTTTTATATCATCTGCCTGGACTGTATAGTAATTTAAACTTGAGACCTTTGCTCTAAAAAAAGTATTTTCCGGAGGGTGTATCTAGAAGTCCAGAACTCTACAACATAAAATAAGATGAGATTGGTAATAATCAGGTCGCACAGATAGCTTATCCTAAGCAGATGAGCCATTGTGAAAAATCATCTTTGCCCTGTAGGCTCAAAATGAAATCTACTCTTCTGGATCTTGCTGGGCCTCCATTTTGGCTTACCCTTTATTGGCCATCACAGGATTCTTGCTTGGAATATGCTTTTTGTTAGTCTTGTATTATGGAGTGGAAAATAATTATCATCAAACCTGAGCCAGAATAGAAGACAGACTCTTTACCTTGAAGAACTCAATGAGAACATCTTTATTTTCCAGCCAAACAATGTTATGAAGATATTTGTCAGGAGTAGGCGGTGGGATTGCCATTGGAAAGTTATTTAGTGCTTTTATTTTTGCAAGGAATACCTGAAAACAAACAATTAAAATAATGGTGATCAGATCCTGTGATGGAAAAGGGACAGTAGGTAAAAATTAAGGAAATCTAACCAAAACTGTTATGTAAATTTATTTTTCTTTTGATTCACAGTTTCTCTCACCTTACTTGAATTATCCTCTAACCTTTATTGGTCCTATTCTTCCCTTAACTCATTGAATTTATGAACTGATATGTTAACTCAATTTGAATTTATTATCTTAATAATTCAGTTAACACTGTAAGTCACTGTGTCTTAATTTCAAATCATCTAAACTTCACAGTTATCACGGTACAATTTAACGCCACATTTTCTCAAATCTTTTTCATATGTATGAGAAGCATATCTATGCTTTCTAAATTCTTCTTATTTTGAAGGATATGGTTCCAGCTTTGTGGGCTCTCAGAAACCTTCTCTGACTTCCCCCACCAGGTAAGAGATAATCACTTGTCTGCCTTATTCCCATGACATCCCCTATAGCTCTCCCTATGGAACTGATTACATTATAGTATTATTATTTTTACTTATCTGCCTTACCCTCCTATTATGTAACTTCTGTTGATTGGATGAATAAAGGACTAAACGAAAGAACAAGGAAGAGCCCATAGACTTTGGGGGCATTGTTGTATTAAGTATTCCAATCTCCTCAAGAGCCCATGGCACATAGTGGGTATTCAACATATATTTACTCAGTTAAATTGAATTAGCTAGCTAACTCCTATGACTATCTCCCTATGACTTGGAGGATAATTATATCTCTTTGGCTGACAATTAGGCAATCAGTATGCATTCAGTAAGTAAATATTGAATGATTGATTTACCCATTACCTTTCTAAACAAACCTATAGGAAAAAAAAAATATCTCTCTTCCTAAGGGCTGTTATTTATTTATTTTAATTAATGGGTATCAAGCATTCAATTCAATCTTATATAGCCTTCAAAGTGGTAAGTGAAAAAATAGAATAGAAAAAACAGTGTGTGTAGAGGCATAACTTAAAGAATACTGTAAAGTAGCCCTTTTCTTCTGTCTGTCAGACACTAAGGAGAAATCATATTACCCATTTAGTCCTTTGCCATGATTAATTAGTCTAAAGAGATAGAGCCTTAAAGAGGAAAGCTGTCCTGTCCCACACCCACTTCCCTTTGGGGACCATGGAGAGGGGACTATGTCCTGGGAATGACCAGAAGCACAGTGCATGTGACACTTGTCTGGGAGCTGCCAGTGATAAGGAAAAACATGTGACACCCCAAAGCAGCTAATCAGTGGGCAACACAGACAGAACGTGGGACCAGAACTTCCATGTTTCTGCCTTATGCTAGGAAACAGATTCTTGCAAAGGATAGAAAGAACAATCATATTTGCATAAATACACAGTCTAGATGGTAGATGAGATAGAGTGATAGCATTAAATATTAACCATGTTTTCCTCTGTCTTATGTTCCTATTTTTTTTTTGCAAACACATATATCATTTTTCAAAAGTCTGTTTATCAACTAACCATGATGGTGTCTTCCCTGCTCCTCTCCTCTCAGTACTGCCCCCTCCCTTGATCCCCACCAACACACACAAATGCATGCATACACGCACAAGCTGATCTCTCCCTACCATGTTAACATTATGTGATTCCCACCTCCCTTGCCACAGCTGCTAGGACTGGGCAGTGCACATTCTACCAGTAGATAGAGAAGCAGAAAAATGTAGTTGAGTTTGTAGAGGGAGCCAAAAGAAGATGGCGCAGAGGGCAACCCTGATAGGAAATGGAGAATCTGGGAAACTTTCTAGGTCTGTAGTCAAGTCCCTTCCTTAGGCCTGGCCACATGGTCTGGCTACTGTGGGTTCTGTAAGACACCATGTGTCTTTATAATAAATCCCCCAAGCCCATTTCTTGGCTAAGTCGAACTCAGGTTGGTTTCTTTTACTTGCAACCAAACAGTTTTGACAGGGTAGGTACCAGGTAGCATTGGCGCTAGCTGCCACTGGCATTAACGAAGGCTCTAGGCAAATGGCAGAGTTAACACCTGGTGTAATCTCCCTCACTCATGACACTCTGCTCAAGTAACAATGCAGGCTTGGCTGTTTGTCCCATGGAATCAGCCACATGGAAACTTGCTTTATTACCTTATTCATCTCGATGCCCTCATGTTTATCAATAATGCCTCTTGACCAAAGGAAGGTGAGGTTTTTCAGAGCTTTAGCAATCACACTCCGGATTGCCTGCCTAGTCTTCAAAGCAATGACAACATCACGACCCTCATGCTCTATGAGTCCTGAAGCAAATAAAACTATCAGTAAGCAAACAGTGCGATAAGCTCAATAATAACTAATATTTGTGCAGTGGTTTATAATTTCCAAAGTGTTTACAAAATACCTGTCATTCCTGTTTCATACAGAACTTGGGAGGCTGGGAGGACAAGAGTTATTTTCAACTCCATTTTATGGATGAGAACATTGAAAACTGGCTTCCCCTACCAACTAGGAGAAAATGACTTTCTCTGCCTTATTCCTATGGTATGTCCTACATATCTCCATTATGGAACTTATTATATTGTGGTATTTTGATTTTTACTTATTTGTCTCACCCTAAATATCGTACAACTTTTGTTGGGTGAACGAATAAATGACTTAATGAAAGAGCCCCTGGACTTCAGCCGGTGGAGCTTTCTGAGATCAAATCACATATCTTGTCCTCTTTAATGAACAAGAAACGTCACGAACTGGACTGTGAGTCAAGACCAAAACTGCATCTCTTTCATCTTTGTACTCCTAACATGGAGCAAAATGCCTGATATCTGGACGGCACTCAAACTTTGTTTTTTTAACTGGCTGGTAAAATGAAGGACAGTGTGATCAGGAACGTAGGTCAGTGGAGCACTTGTCTCTTGATCTCGGGGTTGTGTGTTCGAGCCCCACGTTGGATGTGGAACCTACTTAAAATTTAAAATTTTTTTTTATAAAAGGAACTTAGGTTTCAATGTCAAGTACACCTGGGCTGGAGATCTAGCTCACCTCTTACCACCCACATAATTTCAGGCAAGTTAACCTTTCTAAACCTCAGCTTCATTATCTATGAGATGAAGATGATAATAGTATTTGCCTCATAGAGTCATCATAAGGATTAAATGAGATAATGCATACAAATCTGTTAACACAGTTCCTGACATAATTAACATTTGACAATCAGTTGTAGTAAACATTTGGGAACAGACACTCCCTTCTACAGGACTGAATCAAGAGCACTCTATAATATTCCGTACTAATCTAAGAGCATAATATGAGACAGCAGCTTCTAGGCCCCTAATCTTTAAAAGCACAGAAATAAAAATCTTCCTATATGTAAAAGCAACCTGAGACAGAGCCAAAATTTCTGGCATATTGTCTCCAAATTCACAATTTCATTCATTCATTCAATTGATTTGGAAAGTATGATCCTTATAAATCCATAAGGCATCTTATAATGTGGTTATGAATACAAAGTGGTTTTACTTGATTTCTTTTATAATAAATTCCCTTTATGCCAGGCTCTCTCCCAGATACTTTTGCATACACGAGAGCCTGGCCTGCAGCCCCTTACAAGGAAGACAGACCCAAGAAGCTTTGAATAAAATCCTAGGACTCCTGCTGTGTGCTTCAACTCAAGCAGAGTGATCATAAATGCTCAAGAAATGACATCCCTTGTAGCCCCACATTCCTGAGTATCCTTGCAAGCAAAGTAAAACAAAACAAAAACACCCTTTGTCAAATGTAATCATCATGTGTCTTTTTCTTACAACTTTAAGGAATCTGATCTTGCCACTTTAATACACTTTCTACCCTCCTAAATCTTTCCTCTATGTTCCTGTAGCAAGTACAAGCCTTCTCTAACTTGATGCAATTATCCATTGATATTCTTATACTCTCCACCGGGCTCTGCATTTTCGGCATACCTGGCCTATTGCATGCATTCAATAAATGCTTGTTGAATGAATAAATGAGTAATTGAAGGAAAGTAGGAACTTGTCTTCCCTCGGTTAAATTATGGGATAATAAGGTGTGATTTCAGGAAATCAGATACTCCCAACTACCTACCTAGTTCTTTGACAGCATCTCGCTTGTTGGTTTCCAAAATTTCATATAATTTCTGTAAAAAGTTAAGAAAGGCATTAATTTGTTATTACACCAACTGCATGTCTGGCTTTAAAATCTGAGAAAAAGAAGAAATCCCACTTAGTTTATGATGTGGGGGAGATGTTTAACTCGATTCTTCTCTCTGTGTCGATTCTGCTGCTTTCCCCGTGCTCCTACTCATATTACAATGAATAGTGTGCAGTCAGTAGCTTGCATAACTACTGGACCCAGCCTTTCTCAGAAAAGATTAGTGTGCATTCCGTTGTGCACCAAGGAGAATTCTCACAGACAGAGCTCTGTCAAGAGAGAGCCAAGTGAGCTGCTGTTTGGGCAGCCAGTCTATCAGGAGCATAAAAACAAGGAGAATAATTAGAAACAATGGTATTGATTAGTTCATGTTTCCTGGGGATAACTCCTGACATAAGTAAGAAATAGCTCTTCTCCAGGGCTAACCGTGGTTTAGGCTGCGTTCAATCACACAATGGGTATTGGTCAAATGCCCGCCATGTCCCAGGCACTGCTCTTTGTGGAGCTTATTCTCCAGCTTTAAATCTTTCTGGAGCTTGCACTGGGCCACACCAAAAGCCCTGGCAGCAAACAACCAACAGTTCCCTGGGATCGTCAGGTACAGATGACTGAAATCCTGTGCCCGAATAACACACAGCAGAGTGTTATTTACAAGGAAGAGTAATAAACACAGTGTTATTTTACTGGCTTGTTTTTTGTGTGTGTGGTTTTTTTTTTTTTAATATTTATCTATCCATTTTAGGGGCTCCTGGGTGGCTCAGTCAGTTAATTATCTGCTTTCAGCTTGGGTTATGATCTTGGGGCCCTGGAGTAGAGCCCCAGGTTGGGCTCCCTGCTCAGTGCTTCTCCCTCTCCCTCTGCCCCTCCCTGTGCTCATGCCCTCTCTTTCTCTCTCTCCCCCTCTGTGCCCCCTCTCGTGCTCTCTCCCTCTTGCTCTATCTCCAATAAATAAAGAAAAATCTTTTTAAAAAAAGATTTACCTATCCATTTTAGAGAGAGAGAGTGTGCATTCATGAGCAGGGTGGGGGGGGGATGGGGAGGGGGAGAGGGAGAGAATCTCCAGCCGACTCCCTACTGAGCACAGAGCCCAACTCAGGGCTCCATCCCAGGACTTTGAGATCATGACCTGAACCAAAATCAAGAGTCTGATGCTTAATCAACTGAATCACCCAGGCACCCCTACTGGCTTGTTATTTAAAGTTTAAGTAGCTAAAGTTAAATTTTTGTTGTTGTTTTGGTCTAGAAAAATCACATGTAATAAATCCCTCATTTTGAATATAAGAATTAGATATACAATTTTTATTAAATCGTTTCTTCTCACCTGACAACACCGAATCAAAATTGGGGAGGTGCCAAATTAATGGCCTGCCCACGGCACCCACACGCCATAGTCCCTCCCTGCTTGCACAGGTATATAGGCAGCTGCAAAGGCCCCCTCAAACCAAACTGCACCGGTAGCAACTCTGTAAAAATGCTATAGGATGACCTGCACGAGAGAGCAGAGGAACCAGCTCCTAGCCACAGATGGAACGGAATCACTAAAGCCTGGGCATACACGTGACTCCTCTAAGTGAGCTGCCACTGGTCAGCTGTTGAACCACGTCACTTTCAGAATAAACACAAGTTTGATATCTAAACACATCTCAGAAAAACATTCAAATCTTTTCCGAAGTCTCCTTTATAAATGCCAAAGGGGAATTCATTTCATCTCTTACACTTTGAGGAAAGCGCCCCCACATGTCGATGCCTTCTTCCAAACTCCTCAAAACACATTATCTCCCGCCACTGACTGCTGCTCTCTTCCCTCCTCTTCCAGTTCCTGAAATCTTTTCTCCTATGAATAGCTCTATCTTCTTTCTGTTGCAGATCCATCTAGACTTTCCGTACGTCTTTTGTCTCCTCTAATAGTCAAAGTAAATCAGCAAGATAGAATTCTGTTGCACATTCGATCCAATAACCAATTCTTCCTTGATAAATCCAGAGAACAGTTCTCTAGCCTATCTATAAAGATGTCATGAAAGATGTTAGATGCCTTGCTAAAATTCAGCTACACTCTTCCTATAGTGGCCCCTGATTATAAAAGAAAATCTTAAAGATATTTAACTTTAATAAAACTTTAATAAAGATATTTAAAAATATCTTTTTACGTTTTTTAGAAATTAAAATTAAGACATTAAGGTAGGTATCTTCACAGCCTCTTTCCCTCTCCTGGATTTAAATAAGGAAAGAGCCTCTCTTTCTTGGCTGAGGGCCTGAGGTAACTAACAGTCGTCATGAAAATTAGGCACAGCAAGCAGAACACATAACCCCCAACCCATTCCTGATTTTATGTATACAGACACAATTGTTAGATCTGGGGCTTTACTAACCAGGATTTAAATTCATTGTCAGATTAAAAATCATGAGTCTCACTTGGGCTGAGAAAACACCCTTCAGCTATTGATACTGTGTTCACTTTGGACCCCTCATCTGCACATCTGAAAATATAGCCAAAAGTCACCAAACATGGGGCAGGAAAAACAGGATGAAAGACAAGAACCAAATGTGACAAGTAGAAGAATGAACCTCAAGGAAGCAGAACTAACATAGGAAACAAAAGAAATTTTAACTAAGGAAATTCAAGGGAATATCACATTTGTTTAAAAAAGAGGTGGGGAACCAGTTTCAATGAAAAGAAGCAATCACAGTACCTGGAGATCAGAAAGTGTTCAATCAAAACAGAGAGAAAATATAATAGATGGGCTGAGTAACAGAATGAACACACCTACAGACTGGATTCAAAACATGGAAAATCAGGCTGGGGGGTTCTCACTGCAAAGAGGAAAGACTTGGAAGTTAGGAGAAAACTTGAAACAAGGGCTAAATCCAGAAATTCAAGAATTTGTTTAAAAGGGTGCTGAAAGGAGAAAGCAGAAACCAAGGGGAGGGAATAATCAAAGAGGTGATGAAAGAAAGAGGGCAATCTTCTGATTATGAAAGCTCCAACAAGTGCTACGTGGGATAATTTTTTTTTAATTTTTTTGTTTTTTAAGTTATGTCTCCCACCCAAGACCCCAAGAAACAAGAGTCCCATGCTCTACCAACTGAGCCAGACACCCTGATAATTTTTTAAAGATTTATTTATTTATTTTAGACCTGTGTGCACTTGAGTGGGGGGAGGGGCAGAATAAGAGAATCCTCGAGCAGACTCCCCCATGAGTGCTGAGCGGGAGATGGGGCTCAACTTCACAATCCTGAGATCATGGCCTGAGCCAAAACCAAGAGTTGGACCCTTAACCAACTGAGCCACCCAGACGCCCCCAAATTTTTTTTAAATCACACCTAAGCATATTCTGGTAAAAATTCAGAACTCTAAGAAGGAAAATCCTATAAGCCTCTAAACAGAGAGAGAAAAAATTCACCTACAAAAGCACAAGTAAAATCAGACTTGTATCATCAAGGCTGAAGACAGATGGCAGTATCTTTAAGAAAATAGTTTTGGACAGTGAAAAGATCAATTATGAGAGCAAAATACAAAGATTTTTGCATGTGTAAGCCCATACATCACCTATGAAAACATTACTTATGCACATAGGCTAGCATGGTAAAAAGGAAAGCAAAAAGGAGGCTCACATGGACTCCGGAAAGGGTGGCTGAGGAGCACAAGCTAAAGGAAGAGAGGAAGATAGTTTAAAAAATATTTTTCAATTAATCCATTTGACTGTTTCGTTTAGAAGAGTCTCTTTCAAGTAGTAGATGTTTAATTATATTGATCATATTTCCTTTGTTATGAGTTGAATCAAATGATAGTTTCTACAGCAATTAATATTTATATAATCATAACAAAGTAAAGGTTGTTTTTTGGTTTTTTATGTATGGAGTCATTTATTGAAAAGAATGAAGACATAGGGGCGCCTGGGTGGCTCAGTCGTTAAGCGTCTGCCTTTGGCCCAGGGCGTGATCCCAGGGTCCTGGGATCGAGCCCCACATCAGGCTCCCTGCTCTGCTGGGAGCTGCTGGGAGCTGCTGGGAGCCTGCTTCTTCCTCTCCCACTCCCCCTGCTGGCTGTCTTTCCTCCCTCTCTCGCTGGCTGTCTTTCTCTCTTTGTCAAATAAATAAATAAAATCTTTAAAAAAAAAAAAGAATGAAGACATAACTATACTTACAGAATAAAATGTAAATGTTATAAAACTTTTCTCTGTAAAAATAATAGCTCCAAAAATTTAAGATGGAGGGAAAAAGAAAAGGCTAAAGCAATATTCTAATCTCTTTATACTTCATGGCAGAGAATAAATAAAGGCCGTTTAGAGATAATAAATCAAGAATAAAATACATGTGCACATTATTAAAATTATTATGGCAAACAGTAGAGGAATTAACACAAGAACATTTACTATGGGGATGCCTGCCTTCAGCTCAGATCACGATCCCAGGGTCCTGGGATTGAGTCCCACATCGGGCTCCTTGCTCAGTGGGTAGTCTGCTTCTGCCTCTGCCTGCTGCACTCACTCTTCTCTCTCTCTCTCTCTCTCTGACAAATAAATAAATAAAATCTTAAAAAAAAAAAAGAATGGTTACTCTGGCACTGTCTCTGGGAAGCAGTAGTGTGAAGGGCAGGCAGGGATAGTTTCACTTCTTGCATTTTATTACTTTCAAGTTGTAAAATTCTTCATGGTTATTCTTTTACCATCTTTTCTGTGTTGTCTCCTCTCTCTCTCTCTCTCTCTCTCTCTATATATATATATATATATATACAGCTACTGAACTACTGAACATTCTTTCTTTTTTTAAATAGGGTCCACATCCAATGTGGAGCCCAACACAGGCTTGAACTCATAACCCTGAGATCAAGACCTGAGCTGAGATCAAGAGTCAGACTCAGCTTAACCAACTGAGCTGCCCAGGTGCCCCACCACTGAATATTCTTAAGCAGAAAGTCACATACGAAACTCGAAACATTACTCTAGTAGCTTGCAGAGGGTCCTGGGTGGACAGCCTGGCACGAGGGAACTGAGTCAGGAAGTGATTCACTCCATCCTTATCTCCCACTTGGTACTTACCTCATGCTGCCTGGAAATAAGGGGGATCTTAAATGAGTAAATAAATAAATAACTACTACTACTACTCAGCCATTCTTCAGCACCAGCATTTTGAGTTTTCACTGTCAAATCTTTGTTCTCTTTCCCTCTTTCTTCCTCTCCACTTCAGACCTACCTTTTCTTTGAAGACTCGTGTGAGCTCTGATTCCTGCATGAAGCCTTTTCCAACTTGCCCTAACCTTTAGAGAGTGTTACAAAGACAGACAAATCTCTAGTCTGCAACCAGAACACAAAAACAAAGGGTAGATTTTCTTCTGTGAAGATCATAAATGAATTTGATAAGATACCTGACATTTAAAGAGCAAAGACCGTCCTCTGCAGCACCTCTTATAACATAATAAATAATCGAATCCCCTTCGCTTGCTGCAATTCATCTGTTGGGTCAAATACACGTAGAAGCAGTCTTAAAAGATACAACTACACACAAGTGATTGTTTTCCCCATCTTGTCTCTCACCTGGTATATTGATTCTCTGCTGGAAATTTGTTTTATTAAAAATTTGGTATCCTCTTGACTTTTGACATACCCTTTCGTAATACTGTACATCAAGCGGAGGCGTTTTTTGATCTGCACATCCACAATATTTATCAGTAGTGGGATTATTATCTGGAACAATGAAGAGAAAAAAAGTCTGAAAATTTGATGAGGAAAAGCACCCTCAAAGGCAGGCATTCTCAGAGTGACATCTTGGGGAGCAGTGGCATTACCCAGAGACTTGTTAGAAATGCAAGTCCTCAGGCCCCCGTCCAGACCTGCTGAACCAGAAATTCTGGAGATGGGGCTCAGAAATCAGTGTCTTAACAAGTCCTCTGGGTGATTCTATGCACACTCAAGCTTGAGAGCCACTCTTTAAAGAAATGAAAGATCAATGACTAACTGGCTCTGTAGCTTTAAGGGGAAGTTCCCACCACTGCCTTTATCCCCCATTCTCCACACTCCCAGATTTCAGGAGATGAGAGGGGTGGTCCCCTAACCTGCATGATCGTCACCAACCAAATCAATCATCCCTCTGCCCCTCAGTTTCTTGACTTGCAAGATAGGAACATAGGATATTAAAGATACTTCTTAGCTCTAAATTTCTCAAATCATAAGCTGAAGCAAGAGAGTGTAGTGACTGAAGAGAATGGGATTTTAAGTATAAACCCTCTGAGGTTCAACTGCCAGCTCTCCTATTCATCAGCTCTATGACATTGAGCAAGTTACTTGTGACCTTGAGGACTCCATCTCCTCATCTGTAAAATGAGGGTAATAATACTTAAGTACCCGAAGTCCAAAGGATCAGCCCCTCACAACTGGTATAGTCAATCACAGAGACTAAATCAGGTTAGAATGCTGGGCAGATGGTGAGGAACCAGGTCACGGAGGAGGAAGGTGCCAAGAGCAAAATAACATCATAGCAAAGGAATTACAAGAGCAGAGAAAGAAGAGATTTTTAGCTGCTCTTATAGTTGGGTCACTTTGGCCAGAGGGACAGATAGTAAAGAGGATTTTTACAAAGTGTTATTCCATGATGCACTGACACCCCCTGAGCTCTTCCTAAGAGGATCTAAAGTAAAAATCTCCAATATTCTTCCAAGCTCTCCAATACAGGTTTCTCTTGAAAGCCACACTGTACTGAGACTGGCTATTAGAGCATCTGACTTTATATAGTGGTAAAATCTACTTCACAGGGCTATTGCAATAATTTAATCAGATAATGTATGTAAAGTGCTCTGCACAGTTCCTGGAACATAGTAAGTGCTCAACAGAAAAAGTTAACCCTGATTATATTAATTTCTTAAGTATACTTGGAGATTTGCCAAAGTGTGCTGGACAGAAGTAGTAACTGGTTCACACTCTGAATAAAGTTGACTTCCACAATAACATGTCTTTAAATTTTTACTTCCCTCAGAGAGACATTTCACAAAGTATTACGTCTACAATAATTATTTTACCTTCATCTTCATCCGGTCTCTGTATAAAAACTGGTTACCTAAGGAAGCTTCTGCCTTCCATTTTAAGACTTAGCCTCGTCCTACACATCCTGATTTCTAGCATACTTTGTGATATGGTGGGGTTATACTTATGTAGACACCTGGCTCTAAGCTCATAAAGCAAAAATCACAAATAATAAAGATTACCCCTCAAAGCAGGGTTTGTGAATACAATTCTGTATAGTAACGCTTTTGAACACCAAAGCTTGGTACCATTTATATAGAATCAAGGAAGGAGCAGCCAATAAAGTCTACAAGTACAAGTCTGAGCTTTCAAACACTTCTGCCTTTAAGATGACTACTAGATTTCACGGAGACTGGGAATAGTTGGAGGAATCTAATAAAACCCTTTTGTCACCTTTTGTCACCAAGGTTTTCAGCTGTTGTTTTTTTTTTTAATATTAATTCTTCATAACTTCAACACATACCAATAAACTTGTTTGACATAATAAGAATTAAACAACCCCAAAAATATGGAGTGGCAAATGAAATCATCTAAAGCTCCCAAGTTAAAAACTTACATAAGACAACTTCATTGGAAAGAAAGGAGGTTTAAGAGCTGAGACTGGAAATCTGAAAATCCACCTTCAGAATCAAAACCAGAGGCATGGAAAGAAGGAATAGCAGCTGTTACAGAGACGGAAAGCCACAGCAAAATTAAGTTCCATAGGCAGTATGCTACATAAAAGTAGCCTGGAGAGAAAATAGTTTCATGCTTCTGCATAGTTAGGCCTTTATGAGCAAATTTTACTAAAACCTGGAGAACTTGTTTCTGGGTCATCATGCTTCAAATAGCACCAACATTTTCATTCTTTCACTCAACAAATATTTGATTAAGAACTCAGGGGCGCCTGGGTGGCACAGCGGTTAAGCGTCTGCCTTCGGCTCAGGGCGTGATCCTGGCGTTATGGGATCGAGCCCCACATCAGGCTCCTCCGCTATGAGCCTGCTTCTTCCTCTCCCACTCCCCTGCTGTGTTCCCTCTCTTGCTGGCTGTTTCTATCTCTGTCGAATAAATAAATAAAATCTTTAAAAAAAAAAAAGAACTTAACTATATGCGAGGCACCATTCTAGAGGCGTAAGTTACATCAGTGACCAATACAAAGATCCCTACCTCATGGAGAGTACATGCAACATACAGTACAAAGGTAATAAGTGCTGAGGAAAAATTAAACCTTAAGCAGGTAGAGGCGGGTCAGGAAGATGGGATGGGAAGCTGGTATGTGTGGGGGAACAGGTTGCTATTTCACACGGGGTGGTGAGGGAAGGCATCCTTTGTGAGAAGGTGAGAGGGTGACCAGGCAGACACCTGTAGAGACAGTACTCCAGAAAAAACAGCTTTTTCTCTTGTTTCCTTCAAAATAGTGAGGTTTCTTAACACATTTAACAAACAGTATAGAAAAAAAATCACCAATATTTAGAAGTGTGATGTTTTACCTTGATGAAAGGAATAAACCTAATTATTCTGAAATATCCTAGTATTACTGTAATCTGAATAAGAACAAAGTTGTCTGGTCTCAATTTGACAAAGTATATACAAAATATATCAATGATTCCGAGAAGCACGATAAGAAAGTCCAAAGTATTCCAATATTGATGAAAATATTTCCTTTTCAAAATTACTATCTATTTAGAAAACAAACAGAACATATGTTATTTCATAGCACCTGTACAATGAGGGGGGAGGGGAATGGCCCTCAAAATTAACAGTTCAATCCTCAACTACAAATGAGTTGTACTCCAAAAGTTGAGTTTTAAGTTATTCATTTGGAATTCCAAAAAAAATATTTTTAATCTCCATCAAAAGCATAATCTGATTCAAAATATATATAATCAATAATGAAGTTGAAATGCCAAAAACAAGCAGTTAAAAATAGCAGTAAACAGAGTCATTGCAACACTATTAATAATAAAGTATGAAAACAGTAATGCTGACAAGTCACCTTTGAAGCATTTATCCTAACGAGTAGTTCTCATCTTATGACAAGAACCTAGCAAACTGGGTTTATTCACTTATTTGCTTTACAGAGAATATTTGAGGGAAACAACCATTTGTATTTTCTATTTGTATTTCCATTTCTCTTGCATGTCATTGGGATTCTCTTCACTTTTAAGATACTTATCTTACCTGATATCCACGACCATGAGTATTATACTGATTTCATTATTAAACTCAGAAAATTCAAAAAAGATTACTAAAATTCCAGGATCCTATCAACTATTACAGCAAATGGCTTCTAGTATCAAATGATATCAATAGGACAAAAATAGATTCAAAGATATCTGAATTGTTCTCTTCATTGGATACATTTTATTTTAAACAGTACCTTTAGTGCTGATCGAAATATGAATAAAAATACAAAATAGTTGTTTACTGATATAAGTGCTGACACATTTAACTCTCTTACGATTGGCCATAGATGCATTATCATAGGATAAATGTACATTACTGTTATAACATGTCCTGCATATTCAAATTCTTCCGAAAATGCAATGTGATATACAAAAAGCAGAAATTTATTATTCCTGGGAAAAAAAGGGATCAATAAAATGTTACATCATTTAAAAAATATAACAATTGAGATCTAAAGTTCAACATTTGCTTTAATGAATCATCAACATTAATTTGAAGAAGAGTATAAAAATATAAAATAAATAGGCAGAAACCTAAAGCATACTTTCTGTACACAATAATCATCATAGAGAAAGACAAAAATGTAGCTTTTATTAATCTATATCAGGATGGGGAGTGTTTTTTAAAATCAAGGCTAAAAGTATATAGGAAACAAGGCAAAGATTCATTCATCAAAAGCAAGAAACAAATAATTATAGAAAAAAACATCAGCATCACTTAAAAGTAAGAACAGGAAAAAATATTCTATTCAGTAATTACCATGACTTTTTTTTTTTAAATTTTCCAATCCATCCTAAGTAGAGCCTAGCAAAAAGTGGTTATCTAGATATATGTTAAGACCCTAGGGTTTTAATTCCTTATATTTCTCTTTAAACTTAATACAGGGAAAAAAGTTAAAAAATTATCACGATTTGTTATGAAAGGTATGTCAACACCCACTTAAAATTTAGTAGCATGAATTTTTCTGGTATTTCTCATTTTTATATCTTTCGTTAATAGAAAAAACTTGTCTTCTAAAAAGTATATAAGTTCACAACTTATAATAAAGTGAAGAGTTTACACAAGTTATGTAAGTATGTATCTTATGATACTTTGGAAAATTGGTTACAGTTATGAGTAAGGCCATGTTGTGTTTTTCCTAGTTACGGACATCAACAGAACCGCCCCATGGCACAGATGAAATTGAGAGGAAAATATAGGCCATGAGTTTGATATTTCTCTCTCCTGCTCAATGTTATACCCAGAAGAATATGAAAGCAGTCCCATTTGAAATATGACCCTAACACATGGCAATTACCACTTAAAAGAGTCCAAATATGACTACTTCTTCCTACCCACTCTCTAATAGAGGTATCAACAAAGTTGCTAAAACAGAAGGGAGAAAGAGAAGCAAGTGCTCTGCTCCTTCACCACTCAATCAATAAGAGTTGACCATAATATTAGTTAATTTTTTTAATAAGGAAAATCAGTGTAATCAATGCTGATAATGTGGAAAAAGTCATATTTCTAGGTATATTGCTATTAAAGGTTTACAAAACTTACCCATACAGAATAAGAGATGCCTTATCTTTATGATATTCCAAGAAAGCTAACATGTTTTTAAACTTCATAAGCCAACTTCTAGCTCTTACATAAGTTGAAACATCATAAATACTCATGAATCTGACAGAGAAAAATATACATATATGTTAAAGTAAAAATCGAGTGCTATACTTTTGGGTTATATAAGAAGGGAAAGTTTATTAAAAGGGTTTATTAAAAATGCTGTGTCCTATTAAAAATGCTCTGTACCCATCCACCCACCCACCCATGGTCAGGTACAGGAAACCCCTGCTGCTTCTGTTCTTGGAACCATTCTTGACTTGAGATAGAGCATAATTAAAGCTTCTCCAGACCAATTCTTTGGAGTTCAGAATCAAGCTCCCCTTTGTCAGGCCTTGCCTAGCTCCAGCCTCTCCAAGGCCCTGAAAGCCCTACTCTTCCCAAACTTTAGGAACTGATGTTAGATCTCCCAGATAGATCACCAGACTGCTGAAATGTTAACTATCACCTGGAAGGATTTCCTATCATTGTTGCCCCCACGAGCTTTGTCTTGGATCATCCATTAAAGAATGCTTGCCAGGACTATGACCAGATATAGACATAGCTCCAAGATACGTGAACTTTTCCCATCAAATTTAATTGCATCTCCCAGGTCCATCGGTTGGGCCAGTTCCTTCAAGGCTTTGTCCACCTGACTAATGGCAGGCTCCAGGTTTCCCTACCTACCCTATCCAGCAACTTAGCAAATATGATACAAAGAAAAGATAAATATTATATGAAATTACATAGGTTCTCTTTCATGACTCCCCTAGTCTCTTATCTAATTCCACTGTAGTCAGATCTTCCTCCAGAATCTCCTAATGACACCAAAATTATGAACTTTCAGGGGAAAAGATGTAAACAAGTAAAATAAGAAGTAGATGGACGATGGATGGATGGACAGATAGATGAAGATAGGTGAGATAAAAAGATTCATCAATCTGGACATTTAACTCTCAGTTTGATTTTTTCCCCCATATACCCATTTGATTTTAGAAATAACAAATTAAGAAGTATTATACTTACTTTCCTTGGATGGGGCAATAGCTTTTGGTTGCACCAATTAATATCCGGGCTGCCTCTACACTGAGGATTCCATCATTACACTGCTTTTCAAAGCTACTCTAAACATACAATTTTAAATAAACATTATAAAGGACCAAATATAATATAATATAATATAATATAATATAATATAATATAATATAATATAATATAATATAATATAATATAATATAATATAATATAATATAATATAATATAATATAATATAATATAATATAATATAATATAATATAATATAATATAATATAATATAATATAATATAATATAATATAATATAATATAATATAATATAATATAATATAATATAATATAATATAATATAATATAATATAATATAATATAATATAATAAACATAATATATTCTGTCTTACCTTTACATAGTCCTCACTATTATTATTGAATTCATTATAGGAAAATATACTTTTACCAGAAAAATCCTGTAGCAGCAAAAAAGTTTCATTCAATTTAAATATTTACTGAATATTCATTTTTTGCAAAGTACCATCCTGGATGCAATAAAAGATACCAAGTTTCCTAGCTTCAGAAACTCAAAATCTCTACAAGTCAAAGAGTTTTCTTCAGTAATATAAATAGCATCATAGAATCATCTTTCTGCAGCAGGATAGTGCAAAGTATTAATTCAAGGTTAACTAATCATCTCAACCTCTTAAAGAACTACCAAGAGAGAAAAGTAAATTGTGTTCCTTTTTTCCCCTTTTTGCCAGGTTTATTGTGATATAATTGGCATATAACATTGTGTAAGTTTAAGGTGTACAGTGTGATGATTTGATGCACTCATATACATTGCAAAATGGTTACCATAAGATTAGTTAACACACCCATTACCTCACATAATTACAACTTTTTTGTGTGTAATTTAAGATACAGTCTCTTAGCACCTTTCAAGTGTATAATACAGAATTGTTACAGTCACCATGCTGTATATTAGAGCCCCAGAACGAATTCATCTTATAACTGAAAGTTTGTACACTTTGATTAACATCTCCTCCATTTCCCCTCCCTCCTAACCCCGGAAACCACCATTTCACTCTGTTCCTATGAGTTTGGCTTTTTCTTTAGATCCCACACATAAGTGAAATCATACAATATTTGTCTTTCTCTGTCTGACTTATTTTACTGAGCATAATGCCCTCAAATCACAAATGGCTGCTCTGTGGTTGAATAATATTCCATTTGATAGATGATTGATAGATAGATAACATTTTCTTTACTCATCCATCAGTGGACACTTAGCTTGTTTCCATTTCTTGGCTATTGTGAATAATGCTGAAACATGGGAGTACAGAGATCTCTTTGAGATCCTATTATCATTTCCTTCTGATGTAGACCAAGAAGTGGGGTTGCTAGAATATATGATAGTTCTAGCTTTAATTTTTTGAGGAATCTTTATATCATTTTCTGTAGTGATTGTACCAATTTATATTCCCACCAACAGTGCACAAGAGTTCCCTTTTCTCCACATCTTAGCCAACATGTATCTCTTGTTTTTTGGGAGATAGTCAGTCTAACAGATGTGATGTGATATCTTATTATACTTTTTTTCAAGTTTTTATTTTAGTCACCCAGCAGTCATCACAAGTGCATTCCTTAATCCCCATCACCTATTACATTCTTCCCCAACCACCTCCCCTGGGTTTGTTCTCTATAGTTTTGTTTCTTGGTTTGTCTCTATGTCTCTCTATTTTCCCTTAACTTGTTTTGTTTCTTAAATTCCATGTATGAGTGAAATTATATGGTATTTGTCTTTCTCTGACTCACTTCACTTAGCATTATACTCTCCAGCTCCATCCATGTTGTTGCAACGTTGTACCACTTCTTTATCTATTCATCAATCAATGGACACTTGGGCTGCTTCCATATTTTGGCTATTATAAATAACATTACTATAAACATACGGGTGCCTGTATCCCTTTAAATTAGGGGTTTTGTATTCTTTGGGTAAATACCCAGTAGCGTGATTCCTGGATCAGAGGGTTGTTCTGTTTTTACATTTTGAGGAACCTCCATACTGTTTTCCACAATGGCCACATCAGTTTGCATGGCCACCAACAGTGCAAGAGTGTTCCCCTTTCTCCACATCCTCACCAACACCTGTTGTTGCCTGTGTTGTTGATTTTAGCCATTCTGACAGGTGTGAGGTGATATCTCTCTGTAGTTTTGATTTGCGTTTCCCTGATGATCAGCGATGATGAGCATCTTTTCATGTATCTGTTTGCCATCTGTATATCTTGCTTGGAGAGGTGTTTTGTGTCTTCTGTCCCATTTTTAATTGGATTATTTGTTTTTTGGTGTTGAGTTTTATAAGTTCTTTATATATCTTGCATATTAACCCTTTATCAGATATGTCATTTGCAATATATCTTCTTCCATTCCGTAGGTTGTCATTATAGTTTTGATTAGCATTTCCCTGATGATTAGTTGAGTATCTCTACATGTGGTTGACCATTTGTATGTCTTCTTTGGAAAAATGTCTATTCAGGCCTCTGCCTATTTTTAATCAGATTATTTGGGGTTTTTTTCTATTGACTTTTATGAGTTTCTTATATTTTTTGGATATTATCCTCTTATCTGACATATGGTTTGCAAATAATTTCTCCCATTCTATAGGTTGCCTTGTCATTTTGTTGATAGTTTATTTTACTGTCCAGAAGCTGTTTTAGCTGCAGTTGCTTCTGTTGCATGTGTCTTGGGTAATATATTAAAAAGTTCATTAAGACCAATGTCAAGGAGCTTTTTCTTTATGTTTTCCTCTAAGAGTTTTATGTTTCAGGGTTTTTAAAAAAGATTTTATTTATTTATTAGTCAGAGAAAGAGAGAGCACAAGCAGGGGGAGCTGCAGGCAGAGGGAGAAGCAGGCTCCCCACTGAGCGAGGAGCCCAATGTGGGACCCAATCCCAGGACCCCGGGATCGTGACCTGAGCCAAACGCAGATGCTTAACCAACTGAGGCACCCAGGCATCCCTGGTTTCAGTCTTATATCTAAATCTTCAATCCATTTTGAGTTAATTTTGTGAGTGGTATAAAATAGAGGCCCAATTTCATTCTTTTGCATGTGAATACCCAGTTTCCCACAATTTATTGAAAACGCTAACTTTTCCTCATTGGTATTTTCACTCTCTTGTCAAATATTAGTTGACCATACATGCACGAGTTTATTTTTGGGGTCTCAATTCTGTTTTGTTGGTCTATGTGTCTGTTTTTATGCCAGTACTATAATGTTTTGGTTACTATAGCTTTGTAGTATAGTTTGAAATTGGGAAGTGTGATGCCTCCAGCTTTGTTCTTTCTCAAAATTGCTTTGGCTATTCACGTTCTTTTGTGGTTTCATACACATTTTTGGATTGTTTATTCCATTTTTGTGAAAATGGCCATTGGTATTTTGATAGAGATTTCATTGAATATATAATGGCTTTAGGTAATATGGGCATTGTAACAATATTAATGTTTCTGATCCATAAACATATCTTTCCACTTATTTGTGTCTTTTTCAATAACTTTCATCAGTGTCTTATAGTTTTCAGTGTATAGATATTTCACCTCCTTGGTTAAATTTATTTCAAAGTATTTTATTGGTTTTGATGCTATTGTAAATGAGATTATTTTCTTTAATTCTATATCATAGAATTCATTGTTAATGTATTTAAATACAACTGATATTTGTGTGTTGATTTTGCGTTCTGCAACTTTACTGAATTCATTTATTAGTTTTAACAGTTTTTGGTGGACTCCTTAGGGTTGATTTTTTTTTTCAAGATTTTATTCATTATTTGAAAGAGAGAGAGTGAGAGAGTATGAGTGGGCTGGGAAGGGGGGGCAAAAGGAGAGGGAGAAGCAGACTCCCTACTGAACAGGGAGCCTGATGCGGGGCTCCAACACAGGACACTGGGATCCTGGCCTGAGCCAAAGGCAGCCGTTCAACCAACTGAGCCATCCAGGCGCCCCTCCTTAGGGTTTTCTATATAGAAGATTATGTCATCTGCAAATAGAGACAGTTTTATTCCCTCCTTTCTGATTTGGATGCCTTTTATTTCTTTTCTTTTTTTGTCTGACTGCTCTGACTAGGACTTCTAGTACTATGTTGAATAGGAGTGGTAAGAGTGGGCATCCTTGTCTTGTTCTTCATCTTGGAAGAAACCTTTCAACTTCTCACCATTGAGTATGATGTTAGCTGTGGATTTGTTGCATATGGCCTTCATTATACTGAGGTATGTTTCTTCTATACACAATTTGCTGAGAGTTTTTATCATGAAAGGTGTAGAATTTTGTCAAATGCTTTTTCTGCATCTATTGAGAAAATCATACGATTTTTATCCTTCATTCTACCAATGTGGTGTTTGATTTGTGGATATTGAACCATCCTTGCATCCCAGGGATAAATCCCATTTTATCATGGCGCATGATCCTTTTAATGTGCTGTTGAATTTCATTTGCTAGTATTGTGTTGAGAATGTTTGCATCCGTATTTTTCAAGGGTATTGACTTGTATTTATCTTTTCTTGTAGTGTCCTTATCTGGCTTTTGGGTATCAGGATAAGTTTAACCCCATAAAATGAGTTTGGGAGTGTTCCCTTCTTTCAATTTTTTGAAAGACTTAGAGAAGGATTGGCATTAATTTCTTCTTTAAAACATTTGGTACAGGGTGCCTGGGTGGCTCAGTTGGTTAAGTGTCTGACTCTTGATTTCAACTTAGGTCATGATCTCAGGGTCATGAAATTGAGCCCCACGTCAGGCTCCATGCTCAGTAGGGAATCTGCTTGAGATTCTCTCCCTCTCCTGCCCTTCCCCTGCTCACTCTCTCTCCCTCTCTCTCTCTCAAATAAATAAATAAAAATCTTTTTAAAAAATGTTTGTTCAAGCTCACCAGTGAAAACATCTGGTCCTGTGCTTTTCTTTGTTGGGAGGTTTTTAATTTTTATTATTATTTAAATTTGAATTAGTTAACATACAGTGTAGTATTAGTTTCAGGAGTAGAATTTAATGTTTCATCAGTTGCATACAACACCTAGTGCTCATCCCAACAAATGTCCTCCTTAATGTCCATCACCCATTTATCCCATCCCCCCCACCCACCTCCTCTCCAGCAACCCTGTTTGTTCTCTATAGTTAAGAGTCTATAATGGTTGCCTCTTTCTCTGTTTTTATCTTATTTTTCCTTCTTTTCCCCTATGTTCATCTGTTTGGTTTCTTAAACTCCACATATGAGTGAAATCATATGATATTTGTCTTTCCCTGACTATTTTGCTTAGCATAATACATGTCACTGCAAATGGCAAATTTCATTCTTTTTGATAGCTGAGTAATATTCTATTGTATATATATACCGCATCTTCTTTATCCATTCATCAGTTGATGGATATTTGGGCTCTTTCTATAATTTGGCTATTGTGGACATTGCTGCTGTAAACATTGGGGTGCACTTTCCCCTTCAAATCAGCATTTTTGTATCCTTTGGATAAATACTTAGTAGTACAATTACTACATCTAGAGTAGTTCTATTTTTAAATTTTTGAGGAACCACCACACTGTTTTCCAGGGTGGTTGCACCAGCTTGCATTCCCACCAACAGTGTAAGAGGGTTCCCCTTTCTCTGCATCCTTGCCAACATCTGTTATTTCCTAAGTTGTTAATTTTAACCATTCTGACAGGTATGTGGTAGTATCTCACTGTGGTTTTGATTTATATTCCCCTGATGATGAGTGATGTTGAGCATTTTTCATATGTCTGTTAGCCATCTGAACATATTCTTTAGAAAGATATCTGTTCATATCTTCTGCCCATTTCTTAACTGGATTATTTATTTTGGGGGTGTTGATGAGTTCTTTATATATTTTGGATACTAACCCATTATCAGATATGTCATTTGCAAATATCTCCTCCCATTCTGTAGGTTGCCTTTAGTTTTGTTGATTATTTCCTTCACTGTGCAGAAAATTTTATCTTGATGAGGTCCCAATAGTTCATTTTTGCTTTTGTTTCCCTTGCCTCTGGTGATGTGTCTAGTAAGAAGTTGCTATGGCCAAAGTCAAGGAGGTTTCTTCCTATGTTCTCCTTTAGGATTTTGATAGTTTCCTGTCTCACATTTAGGTCTTTCATCCGTTTTGAAGTTATTTTTGTGTTGTGTGTAAGAAAGTGGTCCAGTTTCATTCTTTTGCATGTTGATGTCCAGTTTTCCCAAAACCATTTGTTGAAGAGATTTTCTTTTTTCCATTGGATATTCTTTCCTGCTTTGTCGAAGATTGGCTGACCATATAGTTGGGGGTCCATTTCCAAGTTCTCTATTCTGTTCCATTGATCTATGTGTCTCTTTTGTGCCAGTACCATACTGTCTTGATACATCTTTGTAATACTGCTTGAAGTCTAGGATTGTGATGCCTCCCACTTTGCTTTTCTTTTTCAACATTATTTTGGCTATTTGGGGTCTTTTGTAGTTCCATACAAATTTTAGGATTGTTTGTTCTCATTCTGTGAAAAATTCTAGTGTTACTTTTTTTAAAGATTTTATTTATTTATTTGACAGAGAGAGACACAGCAAGAGAGGGAACACAAGCAGGGGGAGTGGGAGAAGGAGAAGCAGGCTTCCCGCTGAGCAGAGAGCCCAATGTGGGCTCGATCCCAGAACCCTGGGATCATGACGTGAGCCAAAGGTAGATGCTTAATGACTGAACCACCCAGGCACCCTGGTAGTGTTATTTTGATTGGGATTGCAATGAATGTGTAGATTGCTTTGGACATAGGCATTTTAACAATATTCTTCTAACCCATAAGCATGGAATGCTTTTCCATTTCTTTGTGTCTTCCTCAATTTCTTTCATAAGTTTTCTATAGTTTTCAAAGTACAGATCTTTTCCCTCTTTAGCTGGGTTTATCCTAGGTATCTTATGGTTTTGGTGCAATTGTAAATGGGACTGATTTATTGATTTCTCTTTCTGCTACTTCATTATTCGTGTATAGAAATACAACAGATTTCTGTATGTTGATTTTATATCCTGTGACTTTGCTGAATTCATGCATCAGTTCTAGCAATTTTTTTTGGTGGAGTCTTTCACATTTTCTACATAGAGTATAATGTTTTGTGCAAAGAGTGAAAGTTTGACTTCTTCCTTGTGAATTTGGATGCCTTTTATCTCTTTTTGTTGTCTGATTGCTGAGGCTAAGGCTTCCAATTCTATGTTGAACAACAGTGGTGAGAGCGGACATCCCTGTCATGTTCCTGACCTTACAGGAAAAGCTCTCAGTTTTTGCCACGTTGAGGATGATATTAGCTGTGGGTCTTTTGTATATGGACTTTGTGATGTTGAGGTATGTTCCTTCTATCCCTACTTCTTGAAGTTTTTTTTATCAAGAAAGGATGCTGTAGGGGTGTCTGCATGGCTCAACCAGTTAAACGCTCCCTTCAGCTCAAGTCATGACCTCAGAGTCCTGGGATCAAGCCCCACGTTGGGCTCCCTGCTCACTGGAGAGCCTTTTCTCCCTCTCCCTCTACTGCTCCCCCCCCCCACTTGTGCTCTCTCACTCTCTCTCAAATAAATAAATAAATAAATAAATAAAATCTTAAAAAAAAAAAAAAGAAAAGATGCTGTATTTTGTCAAATGCTTTCTCTGCATCTATTGAGAGGATTGTGGGAGGTTTATTAATTCCATCTCCTTACTCATTTTTGGTCAGCTGGGATTTTCTTTTTTTATGAGTCTTTTTTTTCTACTTTTTTTATGAGACTTTTTTTTCAGTCTTGGTAGATTTTAAATTTCTAGGAATTTATTTCTTCTAGGTTATCTAATTCTTTGGCTTATAATTGTTCATAGTAGCCTCTTACAATCATTTGTATTTCCATGGTGTTGGCTAGTATTCTTTCCACTTTTTTATAATTTTGTTTGAGTTCTCATTCTTTATTCGTTATTGTAGCTTAAGGTTTAGCAATTTTGCTTATATTTTCAAAAAAAACCCAACTCTTAGTTTCATTGTTTTTTTTTTTTTCTTTTCTGTTGTCTTTCTAGTCTCTATTTCATTTATTTCTACTTGAAGATTTATTATTTCCTTCTTTCTGCTAACTTTAGGCCCATGGAAATGGGCCCAAAGAACAAATAGTTATTTTTCCTAATTTCTTGATGTATAAAGTTAGGTTATTTCAGATCTTCCTTTTTTCTTAATGTAGGCATTTATCACTATAAATTTCCCTCTTAAAACTGCTTTTGCAGCATCCTATAAGTTTTGATACATTATGTTTTCATTTTCATTTGTCTCAAGATATTTTCTGATTTCCCTTTTGATTTCTTCCTTGACCCATTGGTTGTTCAGGAGTGTGTTGTCTAATTTCCATGCATTTGTGAATTTTTCAGTTTTCTTCCTGTTATTGATTTCTAGTTTTATACCATTTATACCATTCTATACCATTGGTTTCTAGTTTTATGCCCTCTTTATAATGATATAAAGAAAAGATACTTGATATAATTTCAATCTTCTTGGATTTGGTAAGGTTGCTTTGTGACCCAACATATGATCTATGATCTACCTGGAGAATATGTATTTTGGTGTGTTGAATGGAATGTTCTTTATATGTCTGTCAGTCTATTTGATCTGTAAGTATTATTCAGATCCACTGTTTCCTTGTTAATTTTCTGTTTGTATTATCTAACCAATGTTGAAAGTGGGATGTTGAAGCCCCTTACTATAATTTTATTGCTATCTATTCTCCCTTCAGTTCTGTTAATATTTGTTTTAAATAGTTAGGTGCTCCAGTGCTAGGCATATATATTTACAGATGTTATATCTTCTTGATGTATTGGTACCTCCACCATGGTATAGTGAACTTGTCTCTTGTGACCAATTTTGTCTTAAAGTCTATTTTAACTGATATAAATATAGGCACTCCTGCTCTCTTTTGGATACCATTTGCATGGAATCTTTTTTCCAATCCTTCACTTTCAGCCTATGTTTGTCCTTAAACCTTAAGTGAGTCTCTTGTAGGCAGCATATTGTTGGATTTGGGTTTTTTAAATCCATTCATCCATTCTGTATTTTGATTGGAGAGTTTAAGCATTCACATATGAAGTAATTATTGATAGATAAGGACTTATTATTGCCATTCTGCTCATTGTTTTTCGACTGTTTCTTTAGTTCCTTTGTTCCCTTTTTCTTCTCTTACTGGCTTCCTTTGTGATTTATTTTATGTAGTTGTGCTTTAATTCCTTTCTCTTTCTCTTTCATCTGCTATATGTTTTTTCTTTGTGATTACCATGAAGCTTCTAGAAAACATCTTACAAATATAAGTAGACTGTATTCTTGTGTCAATCGCCCAAGAAAATTCAGGAGAAAAATCATACCTTTTAGGTGCCAACATTAAAGATTAAAGTTACCTCCTAAGACTACTGCCTAAACTTTTTCCTCAATGCTGACCATGTACTCTTGCTTACCCATTGTTTATAAATGTTGTTTCCAACTTCCAGTACAGTTAGCACATTTTCTCAAGTTTTACAATTGTAAGGATGATAATCACTACAGGAAAACAGGGAATTCATGCCACTTATTTCTTGAGGTAATAGTCATCTATTCACCAGCTCCTTTTCCAGGAAACAGGAAAATGATCCACCCATAACTTTTGGGTAGATAAAGCATATGAACTCTGAAGCTACATTGGCCAGGCTATCATTATTCTGAGGACCACTGAGGCCGTTGATAGATATCTCCATTTTGCAGGCTTTCCTGATAGCCCTGGAAAGACACCCACTATAAGAGAAGGTATGTCCCAGAGTTCAGTTCTGAAGCATATACATAATTTTTACACCTATAGTATTTCCAGCCCTGCCCATCCAGAAATAGGTTTGGCTCAAGAAATTACGGTTTACAGATATGATGGAATTTTTAAATTAAATTTGTTTGTTGAATGTCTACTCAGTTCCAAGCCCCATGCCAAGGCACAGATATAATTCAAGGCTTTAAGGAGTTCATAGCCTAGTGGAGGAAGGGGAAAATTAGACATAGACCTATAAAACAGGGTAGGAAATGTGAAAAGATAAAAGTAACCACAGGGCACTAATTAAACTTAATGTGGGGTGGGGTCAGAAAAAACTTCCTGAAAGAGATGACACCTCAATTGGGTTTTAAAGATGAGCATAATTTTCCAAATGAAGAATGGAGGTGGGGGGAACAGAGTGGAGAAGGACGTGAGCAGAGAGGGGCATCATCAGTGCATGCACAGAGATGAGAAACAGCATGGTGAGTGCAGTAAAGGAGAAGTTGTGGGGCAGAGAATGGTGACCGAATCAGTTAGAGAAACAGGTAGGGGCCAGATTACAAAGGACCTTGTACTTATACATAAACTTGATCTCATAGGTAAACTCTTCCTGGAAGTTAATAAGCTAATCCTGTGAGATACTACTTGAATCACTCCCCCCTCACCAAAATAAATGTGCTATATGAGGAAGTGGGGGAGGGAAAGATTGAATTCAATACTCCCTCTTGGAGAGTTTCAATGCATATCCGTATGTTAAAAATTCTGAGATATTCTACAAGAAGGGGTTCTATAAGAAACCAGTTTAACTTTGTTTAAACTGGCATTTCCCAAACAAATTTGAGCATAGAAGCTTTTGTTGTTGTTATGCAGTCGCTATTAACATTCTTTGGAGCAAGTGTTCTTTGGAACCCACTTTGGAAAATGCTGTAGGACCTGAGGAGCCATTTTAAGCAGGAGGGTGGTATAGTCCTATTTGTCTTTTAGATAAGTCACTGTGATTTAATGATGGAAATATTGGAGGTAGGAAGACCAGTTGAAGGTTATTATTTAGGCAAGAAGTTATAATGTCCTAAATTAATAGACACAAGAATGGAAAGGGGTATATTTGACAAATATTTGGAAGGTAAGATTGATAGAGCTTGGAAATGGAGGGAGAAAGAGGATTGACATGAGTGATCACGGGGTAATGAGTCCATTCACTGAGACCAGGAATACAAGAGCAGGTTTTAGATGAGTTCAGTGGAGATTTAGGTACCAGTGATATGTCTAAGATATGTCTAACCACTGTTGAATTTATGAGTCTAAAGACATGGTACTGAGAGTTTTGGAAGGAAAAATACAGATTTGAGGAGCATCCATGGGTAGCGTTAAAACTATGAGTGCAGCTGAGAACAAGGATGGAGAGATTATAAGGTAAGAATGATAGAGAGAGTTAACTCTTCTAAGGAAAACTAACATTAAAAAGATAAAAAGAAAAGGAGGAGTTCATGGAAGGGACCAAAAAGGAAAGGGGTCACAAAAATAGGAGGAATGCCAGTAGAGGGCACTCTCAGAAAAGCCATTAAAAGACAGCATGGAGATGGGGAAGCCTGGGTGGCTCAGACAGGTAAAAATCTGATTCGTGATTTTGGCTTAGGCCATGATCTCAGGGTCCTGGGACTGAGCCCCATGTCAGGCTCCATGCTCAGTGGGGAGTCTGCATGAGGATTCTCTCCTTCTCCCTCTGCCCGTCCCCTGATCACACACACATACTCTCTCTCTCTCTTTCTCAAATAAATAAACAAATCTTAAAAAAAAAAAAAAAAAAAAAGACAACATGGAGAGGTGCCTGGATGGCTCAGTGTTGGACTCTTGATCTCACCTCAGGTGTTGATCTCAGGGTTATGAGTTCAAGTCCCATGTTGGGCTCCACACTAAGCATGGAGCCTACTTTAAAAAAAAAAAAAAAGACAACATGGGAGTGGGTCACTACATGGGACTGTTAGTTTAAAAAAAGTAAATGTGGTAGGTCATTATGACAATGGCCCCACTGTATCCATGCCTTTCTGTGTCCATGTCTCCTTGCAACTGACATTACTGCTTCTCCCAAGAAAGGGAGTCTACCTCTTCACACATTGACTCTGGACTAGCTTGGTAATTTTCTTTAACTCATAGAATGGGAGTAAAAATGGTGTTATTCAAGTTCCAGAATGTAGGATTTAGAGGCCTTGCAGCTTCTCCTCTTCCTCCATTGGGATCCACCATACTGAGAAGAAACCAGTCCACTCTGCTGGAAAATAGAAGGCCACATGGAAGACAACCAAAGTGCTCTGAAAGACAACCAGCATCAACTGCCGAATCTGTGATTGAGGACATTCTGGACCCTCTAGTCCCACTGAACTATGAGATGACCACAGAAACATTAATGTTCCCAGCCCAGACCAAGGGCAGAATCATCCAGATTGCCAACCCACACAACTATGAGAAACAATAAGCCATTGTTTTAAGCCAGTAAGTTTGGGGCTGGTTTGATATACAGCAAAGGCTAATCAAAACAGAAATCAGTACCAATTGTGCAGAGCCTCCATAACAAAGGGGTAAAACATGTGACATTAGCTTTGGGAGTTGGGGGTGAGTTGAGTCAGAGAGCAGTGCAAAAACTAGTTTAAGGGGCCAAAGGGAGGCAGCCATGCTAATGAAGAGGCACCACAATGGGCAATACTGTCACCTGAGGCCACTTGGACGGTGGGAAACGTGCCCAATGAACTTATCAATCTGGCTGCTATTTCTAGATTTCTAATATTCTAAAAATATTTAAACGATCAACTGTTTAAGTCACTTATGATAAAGTATGGGAAAAGAGAGAGAAACCAAAGAGAAATAGTTTACTCAGCAGCAGAAATTAGAGAAAATATAGAGTCCATGATTTGCCAGGTTGCAAACTAAACTTGTTTCTCATCTGCAGTCTCCCCAGCTGGCAAAAGATCTAAAAGTAAAGATCAAATCTTGAGTGCTGACTGTAAAATATGGCCTCAGGTTCAAGATCAAATCAAGGGTGTGCCTGAAGACCCTTTGCTAAGACCACTGAAAGATTAAAGCTGGCACTCAGTGGCCCATCTGAAAAGGAATTGTGGAGTAGACTATTGAAAATACACACGTTTTTAAGGAAATTGTACCAGGTTGGACTAAAAAAGGCAGAAATTATTCTAAATGAATAGAAACATCCCAAAGTTCTACTGACAGAAATCAGGCTGAGAAGGCTAGTCAGCTACAAACATAGATTATTTCCTATTGAAATATAAAGAATGAGGTGCTCTGGTGCATATTCCCAGCTGGATTTCAGAATTGCCATGGACCAGTGATGACTAAGTACTTCCTGTTATTCCCCTTTGTGAACAGAAGTGTCTGTTGATTGTCACTAAATGTTGGGGAGTAGGGTGGGAGACAGAAAACTTGTTTCTTAGTTCATAGGTCTCTGGATCAAGAGGAATCATACTTAAAGAGATGCAGTCAATGAGCCTCAGCACGTCTAGACCAAATGCAGATCATGAGATACTGGACTTTTAGTCTGACACCATAATAGGATGAAGCTTGGAATGTGTGTGTGTGTGTGCGGGGGTTCTTAGAAAAGGATGAGTGTATTTTGTTTATAGGAGGGATATAAATATTTGTGGCCAGTGAGAACACTGTGATATATATTAAATATTGTTATATCTTAATTTGTTTTCCTTTTCTTTTTTTCTTTCTCTCGTATCTAAATGAGAAGATGCATGTTAGCTAAACCTACCATGGTAATCATTTCACAATATATGTAAATCAAACCATGACACTGTATACATGAAATTTATACAGCAATGCATGACAATTATTACTCAATAAAACTGGGTGGGGGAAAGCATCCAAGAAAAAACAAACAAACAAAAATATGGTCACAAATTCTTTGCATCTGTTACCATTGAGAGATTGGGTCTGTTGCCCCAACCTTTGAATTAACATGGCCTTATTTACAAGTCAGGTAGTAGGGTACCAACTCTTGGCTGCATGCCTCAGTTTATGTGGCCTCTCATTCTTTGGAGGCAAGCTTCCTCACATGATAATCACAGGTACTTCTTCAAAGTAGAAGGTGGAAGCTGTAAATCTTTGCAAAGCATAGGCCCCAGAACATTCCCAAAGTCACTTCTGAAACATTTTATTGGTCAAAACAAGACACAGTAACAGTCCAAATTCAATGAGATAGGTGTAGCAGGGAGAGATATAGGCACCACCTCTTAATAGGGGGCTCTAAAAAAATTTGTGACCATACTATACTGCTCTGGGCAAGAAACTTTCAAACTGCGAATATTTTAAATTAAGTTTAGAAATGCTTAAAAAAAAGGAAATATAGTATTAATATTTTTGTATTAAGGAGAAATATGTTCTTTAACAGAAAAAAATAGAAGAGAAGAAGGAATTTATAGGTTAAAAGAGACTTAAAGGGCATATCCTTTAATTACAATGTAATTGTAATTATACAAATTCAATTTAAAAATATAAACTGTGACGGGCGCCTGAGTGGCTCAGTCAGTAAAGGGTCTGACTCTTGATTTTGGCTCAGGATGATGATATCTCAGGGTCATGATCTCAGGGCTGTGAGATCAAGCCCCATGTTGGGCTCTATGCTCAGTGGGGAGTCTACAAGAGAATCTTTCTCTCCCTCTCCTTCTGCCCCTCCTTCCTCTTGTGCTCGCTCTTTTTTTCTCTTTCTCTAAAAAATAAATAAATCTTAAAATATATGTATGTAAACTGTGGAAAATACACATTGATCACATTAACAAGACAATTGGAAATTTGATCACTGACTTGATATTTGATGTTATTAAGGAACTATTATTAATTTCTAGGTACCATATTAATATTTTACTATGTTTTTTAAAAGACTTAAAATTTTTGAGATGCATACTGAAGTATTTACAGATGAAATAATATTACATCTGGGATTTGATTCAAAATAGTATAGAAGGTAGAGTAGTGAATGAGGCTGCAGATGGGACAGGGTTAGTCATGTTGGTTTTTAAGCCTGGGCGATGGGTACATAGGGACTCATTACAGTGTTATATCTACTTTTGTATATGTTAAAAATTCTTCATAATGAGTTTTAAAATAAAATTTTAAAGAATGGACTCGGCATAATGAATATATGGGCATATTTTTGTGTACTTGTAATATTGAATAAAATGTGTCCTATTAGACTATAACCTCAATTTAAAATGTGCAATTTGGTAAGTTATTTAAACTTGATTTTACCTAGTAATCTTTCTAACTTTTAATATAAGTTATTTAAGCTATATAGTGATATATAAAAATATTTATTTAAAAATACAATCTTCCTTATATTAAAACATTTAATCTTAAATCTTAAATATTTTAAGAGAATTTTTGATTCATTAGTTTTATTTTAATGTATTAGATTGCAAGAGTTAAAAAAGCACTTAAGAGAATTTTATATAAAAGAAACTCGAATACATTAAATTTATAAAATTTATAAAACAGATGCAAAAAAAATTTGAAGATGTTTAGTTAAATAAGTACATAAATGGCACCAAATATTATTCAAAGACCCCTCAAAAGTGAACTGCTAAAAATTACTAGACTTAGAATCAGAATAAGATCTGTGACTTGAACTTAAACCCAGGACATTTATTGTTATTTTTTAACTTTAATAAAGCAAACAAATTTTAATAACTAATAGGCTATCAAAAGGTGAAAAAATTTTTTCTAGTCACCCAAAAGCCTTATGTAAGAAATAAGAACATTGCAAGAATTAAAAATAAATAAATAGAAAGCAGATTATGTGACTTGTACCAACCATTTGTATTATAGCGACATGCAATCTGGCTTCTTCTATTAAAACTTCTTCTGTTGGGGACTCCTCCTCCTTTTTGTTATCATGTGAAACATGACAAGCATCAGACTAGGTTTAAAAACATAAGGAGACAAAGTTAAAAATAAGCTAAAATATATAGGAGCTGCCAAACACTTCACTCAAAAAGATTTCAATAACTCAAATCAGAATTGCTAAAATGGAGGGCTATGTATAACTGGATTCCCTTTCCATATGAGAAATGTTGCTTTTAATCATGGTAACAATTCATTTGAGGAGATCTGCAAGTCAGATTCTCCCCCAAACTTGTCTATGCTTGACTGCTCTCTGAAGCAACCTGTGTCTTCTGCTTTTTTTTTTTTTTAATGATTTTTTATTATATTATGTTAGTCACCATACAGTACATCCCCGGTTTCCGATGTAAGGCTCGATGATTCATTAGTTGCATATAACACCCAGTGGACCATGCAATACGTGCCCTCCTTACTACCCATCACCGGTCTATCCCATTCCCCCACCCCCCTCCCCTCTGAGGCCCTCAATTTGTTTCTCATAGTCCATAGTCTCTCATGTTTCATTCCCCCTTCTGATTACCCCCCCTTTTTTTATCCCTTTCTTCCCCTACTGATCATCCTAGTTCTTATGTTCCATAGATGAGAGAAATCATATGATAGTTGTCTTTCTCTGCTTGACTTATTTCACTTAGCATTATCTCCTCCAGTGCCGTCCATGTTGCAGCAAATGTTGAGAACTCGTTCTTTCTGATAGCTGAGTAATATTCCATTGTATATATGGACCACAACTTCTTAATCCAGTCTTCTGCTTTTTATAATCACATGAGGACAGATTGTTCAGCTCCTCAAACGGTTGGAAACATCAGCTTGGCAGAGGCCATTCATAGTTACTAAATCAGCCAGTGCATAAAAACACCGATTCTCCTGTATTTGGCAAATAACCTAGATAACCAAGAGCTTCTCTTTAGAGAAAATCCAAAGTCTTTTCACCAAGATAGCAAAGCTAGTAAATATATGCCCCTTCTCAGTTTTCTGACATTTCATTAGCAAGAGAGGCAGACCCAGGAGAAAAGGAAGACTATTTTTTTTGCCAGGTATCAACTCACAGGAATGTTGTATTCAATCTTTGTTTTTTCTTCTACCAAGGTCCAATTAACATTCGTCAAAATTTTTTCTGTTTTGAATAGTGTTATTGTGTTCTGTATTATCTCCTGAATGTGCTTAATGGCATTTTGCATGGCCATTTGCCTTGGGAGGGAAATAGCACACAAACCTGTAACCAAAAAAAAAAAAAAAAAAAAAAAAAAAAAAAAAAAAAAAGCAAGGGTCTTAATAGAATACAGCGAAGACTGCAAGAAGAGGCAAAATCCTGAGAGGTGTAGTGAAATCTTGTTGCTGCAGTGAATCACCTGCACAGCCAAACAATAGTGCTTAGAGCAAGGACAACCTTTGGTCCAAAATTTTCCAAAAATCACCCAACTACCTGTTTCTTCCAGCTGTAGAGCTCTGCTTTTTCTGACTCAACTGCTAAGGAATGCTTTATTATTTTCCTTTCATTCACGTTAGCTAGAGACGTGACTTGCTACTTGCAGGTCCCCGATCAGTATTTCTTAAAGTGTAGGAAACTACCTGTGTCTTCTACAGGTAGGAAGGCTGCCTATTAAACTATGCAAATTCCTTGGCTCCACCTCATACCTAGATAACCAGATGGGCCTTGGAATTTGCATTTGAACAATTTCTCCAACTGATTCTTATAAAATTTTTTTTTATATTTAAAGGTCACTGCAATAGAGATCCCTCAAATTTAGTATATCTGTTTCCTGGCCAGCAAATCTACATGTTCCAAAAATTGTAACCATTTGTATTTTCTTGAGGTATGAATTTGAAGTTATAGCTATGAGGCTCACTCACCAAAAAGAAGAATTTTTTTTTTTAAAGATTCTATTTATTCATTACACAGAGAGAGAGAGCACAAACAAGGGAAGCAGCAGCTGGAGGGAGAGGGAGAAGCAGGGATCCTGATGTGGGGCTTGACCCCAGGACCCTGGGATCATGAACTGAGCCAAAGACAGATGCTTAATGCACTGAGCCACCCAGGTGCCCCCCAAAAGAATTTAATTAGTGAATGAACTTAGTCTGCTTACTTGGAATTCCATCTCGATAAAATTATTCTCTCTTCGTAATTGCACATGAAAGTTCTCATAAAGAGTTAAAATGAGTTCTAAATGTTTAGCTTAACTTTATTGCATTCTTGACGGGACACTGTGTGTAATGATATTTGAAATTTTCAGGATTCCAAAGGTCAGGAAGTATATTCCTCTTGATTTACTGTGGTCCAGAGCAAAGATGCATTTGACTATAGGCTGAAGTTAGAAGTTCTCAGCTTTAGATTCAAAATTCCCATGGTTAAGACCACACAAGAAGACATTTTTCTCATTTGCCTAATTATATCCTACCCATACAATGGAGCAACAGCAACTTTCCAGCTGCTCTGAGGAAACATGAGTATATGTGGACCACTTGATGGCACCGATACATTTGAATGAACTCCCTGTGTTTAAGATGATCCTGGAAGAGTATGAGGAGGGGATCTCTTAAAGCCTTAGACTAGACAGAAGTAGTTGGTTTGAAACTCTTACTGATAAAACTCAACTCTGTCATGTATTAAATGTGTGCCACACAGTATTTCTAGAAAGGATGAACATGGTAGATTCTGAGAGGAGAAAGACCTTATTATATACTTTTGCTTTATAATGAAAAAAATTGAGGTTTAGCTACAACAATAAAAAAAAAAATTGGGGAGGGGCACCTGGGTGGCTCAGTTTGTTAAGCATCCAACTCTTGATTTTAGCACAGGTCATGATCTCATGGTCTTGAGATTGAGCTCCCTGTCAGGCTCCATGCTGAGTGTGAAGTCTGCTTGGGATTCTCTACCCCCCCCCGCCCCTCTGCCTTGCTCTCTCACACACACACACACTCTCTCTCTCTCTCAAAAATACATCCATCCATCCATCCATACATACATCCATACATCCATACATCCATACATACAACTTTAAAAATTTTTGCAAGGGAAGAAAAAGAGAAGAAAAAAATATAACCATGATAGTAAAGCCCCTGGTTGATTTGTCTTTGAGTGTCAGAATGAGGAATCACAAGAAAAGAAGCATGGGAGAAACCCAGATGTTATATCCTAAGCAAAGAGAATGGAGTGGGTCTGGATCCCTGGGAGTCAAAGGAATTAGTGGGAAGAGGTGTGAGAAAGGCTTCAAAGATCAAATTAACTTCATTCGTGCTCCAGTGTAGACTTTTGCTGACAAAGCATAACTTTCTACTGAGAAAAAGAACAAATCCATAACTGGGGGAAAAGGAGAGCTACCAAAAATTTGCCCCATTTACTAGCTCAGTTTACCTATTGGAGCCCTTGGGTTTGAGGGGGGCAGTAATAGGATGCTCTGCTACAGTTTTTGTGGGGTGCAGTTTTAGAAATGGGCATGACTGTGAAAAAACATAGGCAGAGAGGTGATGTGTCTCATGGGTAGGATAGGGTAAATTCACCAGGCTATTTCCTTGTTTAGAAGAACTCTCTTTCAACATCATCCTTCCATTGACCTCTCATTAGTTCCATGCTTTCCAAGAAACTTTCTGATTACTAGTTTTGTTTATCAAGGAAATTGGTATTTAGAGGTAAACATCCTGAATAATGATCACAATTATTTCAGACATAGAAATAAATCATCCTCATTATAAATTAATAAATTGATTTTCTGCTTTATCCACATTTTCCTGTGAGTGCAGCATATGTAAATCTCCAGCAGTCTGATCAATTCTAGATACACTGAAAGAACCACGCACTTGCAGAGCTAAAGACCAGGCCATGGGATATTGAGTGATACTAAGGCCCTATTCTAAGACTTTGTGTAATCCCACCCAGCCTTCTCCAACCCCAGTTGACTGTACTGCCACCAATTATCTTATCCTAGATTTCTCTATTGACCATGTGTCTATGTGTGATTTTATCATATTTATGCATTTTATTATTAATGGCCTCAAATGTCTTCTGGAAATAGGCAACTGTGACACAGCCTACTGACTGTCTCCCAATATCTATTCACCCCTTCTTCTTTTACCAACTGAATCTCCAAGTTTTGGCTGAGCACATGGTCAACCAGATAGGGATAATATTTCATAGCTTCTTTTACCCATGCATGTCAATGTGACCAAATTCTGGCCAATGGAATGTGAGTGGTAATGATACATACAATTTCTAGACTGTGCACTTAAAAAAAAGCTGCCCTTTTACCCTCCATTGCCACCCATCTCCCCATTTCCCCTCTCTAGTTAGTTGGACTGAAGATATAGTGGTAGTGAGCCAGCTTCTATCTTGCAGACAAGAACAAAACCCCAGGGAGTAGAGGAAGAAACAAAAGAGAAACAGAACCATCCCACTCTTTTGGATATTTTGATGGAAGGGAAAAGAAAGTACTCTATCTTGTTTAAGCCACTGTGAGTGTGGTTTCTGTTAAACTGGCTGAACCAATATCCCAATTAATACAACATCTATAAATAATGAGTGAATGAAAATGAATATTTCATAATCAGTTCCTTGAACTCCATAAGAAATGTCCCCATGCCCCCCAACAATAATCTAGTTGCATTATTCTCCCCAGTTAATTAATGAAAGATAGATATACTTTACCTAATGTCCTGGCTGAATGAGTCATCATGTATGAATTTATTCCCATAGTCATTAGTGATATTACCTGTACATACAATATAAACTAAAAAAACAAAACACACAAATAGTTAGAACCAAAAAATGAGTAAGTTCTCCAAAGGGAATCATTGTTCAACTAACCACCAACAACAAAATTCTATCTTAATCCACATTTTTAAATCCTGCTTCTGATAAGTAAATTGAGGCAGAAGGGTTGTTTTGCAGACACTGCTTGAATATAATACACTGAAACAGAAACTAGTTTTCAATGTGAATGAGAAAAGAGTTTATAATTTCTGGGAGGGATAAGAGCACTGAGCAGGAGCCTTGCAAACCCAGCAAGGTGGTAAGCATCACAGATATGGCTCTGGAGCCTGCAGGGCCGGAGAGAAACCCAGCAACCGCAGGCAGTGATGACCACAATGGGGATGGGAAAGGGTATCTTCCACCAGCATTTACTACAGCTACTCAGGAGGCTCTGAAGAAACCTGCAGGAACCATGATGGAGTCTGGAGAGGCACCGTGCAAAAGCAAAAACACAGCCACTTTTGTAGGTCTTAGCTCTGCCACTTACTAGCCATATAATTTGGAATCAGTTGACTTAGCCATTCTGAGCCTCAGTGTCCTTCACTAGAAAATGGAGTTAACAGCAGTATGTCCTTTGGACAGTGTTTCCCATATCTGACTAATAACACTAGGCACCTGAAGTACTTCTGAGAGATACCAACTTCCAGGTTTCTTCCCTGCAGATTCTGATTGTGTAGGTCTGGGGTGACACTAAAGGGATGGTGTAACATCAGATAGATTTGGGAAATACTGTTAAGTGATATTAAATGTTAGTTAGCATTTCGTTGACTTGGTTTTAGGCTGATTCCTTGAATAGAAGAAAATTGAAGGAGCTCAGATGTTGGTTATGATACTTTTCCTTTGGCGCATGAAAAGACCCCAAATCTTGACAAAATCACATGTTCGTTTGAACTCCAAATTAATTCCTGCATGATGTCTATAGATAAAAAGTACAAATTCTCAGGAAGGGTGGTAGGGAATATAATACTTCATTTTAAAAAGAACTTCTTCTTTTGGGAATTAGGGCTCCTGAGTTCTTTCCCCAAAATGCTATTCTCTTTGTTTTGATTTCTCTACATGCAAGATGGAGAGGGTGATAACTGATCCCCCAAAGAAATGCTTAAAATATTGTACTGCTGGGGTCTTCTGGAACAGAAGCAAAATGACAGAGAAAACCCTGATCTGGAAATCAGCCAATATCAAGAATCTCTGTACATCTACCTGCAAATTAAATTCCTTGCGAGGTGGGCAGGTGTTCTTAGTTCACATTACTTGAGTGGCTTTTCTCCCTCCAGCAGCAAGTTTGGAATTCATCTGACTGGGAGGTGGTAGGGGTGTCCTGGGGATTTCTAGCAACTGTTAGCAACTTCTCCAGCCAGCTCACACAGTATTGTCACAAATGACGAGGGGCCCTAACACTGTCAGCAGATGCAGTGGACTCTTTGGATCTTCCCTAGAGTCTCAGTACCACAGATACGGCCACCACCAGATTGCCCAGAAATCCACCAGCTAGCCTATGGGGAAAAGGCTTTGAAGGAGAGTAACATTTACTGAGCATTTGCTAAGTGGCAGGTATTTTACTAAATATCATCTCAATACTCAACTGGAAATTGAAGTTCCACAAATCTGCAAAACTTGCCTAAGGTCACCCAGCCTGTGATGGTGGGACCAGGATTTGATCCCAAGTCCATCTGATTCCCACACCATTAACCAGTACTTGACTGTTGTTCCCTTTCATACTGTCAACATAAACAAACTTTCCTCTGAAAGTTCCTTTCTACTTAAAAGAATGTGTTTTTCAAATCTAGTTTTTAAAATGGTTAACTTTGGGACACGGGAGAGAAGACAGTGAAGGAGTAGGAGGACCCTAGGTTCATCTTGTCCCCACAAACATAACTAGATAACTATCAAATCATTCCAAATACCCCAGAAATCAACCTGAAAACTGACAGAACAAACTCCGCAATTAAAGGAAGAGAAGAAACCACATCAAGGAAGGTAGGAAGTACAGAGAGGTGGTTTGGGGAAGAAAGAGACTGTAAGTGCTGCGGAGGGGAGGGAGCCCTTGTCACAGAGAAAGGTGCGAGAGAGACAGGCACACAGGGGAATACACAAGGAGAACACTTCCCTAAAGCCATTGGCTGGGAAAAGAAGCCATTGGCTGGCTGATTTTTGTGAGTTCTTGCAACCAGTGGGACTTAAAGACCAGCTGCCTTGGTTAGGATAGAGCCCTGAGGGAGCTGCCCTACTCCTGAAGAGAAGGCAGACAAACAACCTGGGGGCACATGGCATGGAAATAGCATCTGAAGAATGCCTGGGGCACACAGCAGGGAGATAATTTGTTCTTCTTGGAGCGGGTACCTGAGACGCAGGATCCATACCTCTCTCTGGAGACAAAGGAGCCAGCAGGGGCCATTTCCCTCCCCTGCCCCTCAGCATAAACACAGAGCCACCTTCAGGAGACAGCACAGTGCCCACAGTGGCTGCCTAACACGCTTACACCAAGTCCCACCCCCCTGTGCTCTAGCACACCTGCCCTCCATCATGTTTGCCTCTGTGCCAACATGGTCAGTCCCTTCCCCAGAAGGCCTTCAGAAATCCCTGCCCACACCATGTCTCCTGACCAGAGTTCTGCAGGGCTTCAGTTCTAGTGGAAGTAGTATCAGGTCTCATTTAACAGGCAGACCAGAGCACACCTAGTTAAAACTCACCCCGCTCTGGCCAAGGACCAAACAGTGCCCACTGCAGGCAAGGAGAGCCTCTGCAGACAACTGGCCTGAAGGATACAACAGCCAAAACACAACAGCAGAGTGCACACAACACATACCAGAGACACTCTCTGAAGTGCCAGGCCCTGGACACTCTAATATCTCTTCGTCATAAAGCCATTACTCTCATGAGCAGGAAACATAACTGGCTTTTCTAACACAGAGAAGAAGGCAGAGACTTAGACAAAATGTCAAGATGGAGGAATTCATCCCACATGAAAGAACAAGATAAGGTCACAGCCAGAGATCTAAACAAAACAGATATAAGTAACATGCCTGATGGAGAATGTAAAGCAACAATCATAAAAATACTCACTGGGCTTGGGAAAAGAATAGAAGATTTCAGGGAGACTCTTACCACAGAGATAATAGAGTTAAAAAAAGAATCTGTCAGAAATGAAAAATGCAATAATTGATATTGGAAACAGACTTGAGGCAATGAGCACAAGGCTGACAGAAGCAGAGGAACAAATAAGTGATATAGAAGACAAAATAATAGAAAATAAGGAAGCTGAACAAAAGAGAGAAAGAAGAATTATGGAATATAAGAATAGACTTCAGGAACTGAGTGACTCCATCAAAAGTAATAACATTCATATTATAGAAGAAGACAGAAGATGGGGGGGGGGCAGAAAATTTGAGAAAATAATAGCAGAAAAATTCCCTAATCTGGGGAAGGAAAAAAACATCTAGTTCCAGGAGGCACAGAGAACTCCCATCAAAATCAACCAAAGCAGCCCAACATCAAGACATATTGTAATTAAATTTGCAAAATATAGTGATAAAGAAAAAAATCTTGAAAGCAGCAAGACAAAAGAAATCCTGAACTTACAAGGGAAGACCCATAAGGGTAGCTGCAGATTTCTCAACAAAAACCTGGCAAGCCAGAAGGGAGTAGCATGACATATTCAAAGTGCTAAATGGGAAAAATCTGCAGCCAAGAATATTCTATCCAGCAAGGTTATCACTCAGAAGAGAAAGAGAGAAAACGAGTTACCCAAACAAACAAAAACTAAAAGACGGGACGCCTGGGTGGCTCAGTCGGTTAAGCGTCTGCCTTCAGCTCAGGTCATGATCCCAAGGTCCTGGGATCGAGTCATGCATTGGGCTCCTTCCTCAGCAGAGAGCCTGCTTCTCCCTCTGTCTGCCACTCTCCCTGCTTGTGCTCTCTCCCTCTCTCTCTCTGTCAAATAAATAAATAAAAGCTTACAAAAAAACAAAACTAAACTAAACTAAACTAAAGGAGTTTGTGACCACTAAACCAGCCCTGCAAGAAATATTAAAGGGGACTCTGAGTAGAAAGACCAAAAGTGACAAAGACAAGAAAGGAACAGAGAACATCTCCAGAAACAATGACAGAACAAGTAATAAAATGGCACTAAGTACTTATCTATCAATAGTTACTCTGAATGTAAATGGACTAAATGTTCCAATCAAAAGACATAGGGTATTAGAACAGATAGAAAAAACAAGACCTATCTCTATGGTGCCTACAAGAGACTGATTTTAGATCTAAAGTCACTTGCAGATTGAAAGTGAGGGGGTGGAGAAACATTTATCATGCAAATGGACATCAAAAGAAAGCCAGCGTAGCAATATCACTAGTCAGAGCCCTTAAAAGATGTTCCTTTGGAGATGCCCCGCTTTCTTTTTTCTTTTATTGTGACCTTGTCAAAAGTCACCAGTCCAAAATGGTAGAACTTTTGGAATTGTCCTACCAAGGCCTGCAAAGGTGAAATCTTCTAGTATCCATCTTTTGAGGCTTTCTAGAAGATTTTAGGTTAAGAAGGCCACTTGAGATTTTATACTCTTCTATCTTGCCTCCTGTATCCTCAAAACTAGTACCTAATCAGAAAGACTGTGTGTTTCTGTGCTTGTATTGCCCTCTGAATCTAAAACTAACCTTTCTCAGACAGATTAAAAAATATTTAGGCAATAATCTCCATTAAAATCTTTGGAGGGAAACAGAAGGAACCTTTTTCTAAGATATCAGTGCTTTTCCTCTCAGCCTCTGAACCTGGGGAAAGTACCTGGGATTCCTTTCTACCCTGGGGTGAGGAGAATAGCCTTTAATAAAGTTGATAGGAACCCCTGAGTATGGAGCTGTGACAATAATCACTTCAAAACTGCCTGCATCTATGGTGAAGAGAGGAAGAGCTGTCATTGCTGATTAGGATTATGAATGGGGGGGGTCATTTTAAACTTCTAGGGAACAATGGATTCACAGGACATTGTTTCTATAAAACTTAAATCTTTGTTAATTATCCCACAAAGAAAGCTCTCTGGTGGCTCAGAGGCTAGGAGTTGGCCCAGTTGGGGGTGGAGGGGTAGAAGGTTGCAGCCAGGAAGCTTTGAAGGGCTGTGGGGAAAGGGTGAGATGTTCTGAGGCCTGAGGCCAACTTCATTCTGGGCTTGACTGTGTGTTCTGTTTGGCTCTGGGCTGGATTCTGGGGAAAGGTGGGCTTGCTGTTCAGGGAGGCATGAAGTTGTGCCTTAGACTAAATGATGCTTGCAGATGTGACTCTTTTCTACTCCAACACTGTGCTGAAGAGATGGAGACTGTTTTGTTAAAACAACCAGGAAACCAAAGAATAAATTTAAAAATACATGTAAACAAATGAAAATGGAAACACAATGGTCCAAAACCTCTGGGATGCAGCAAAAGTGGTCACAAGAGGGAAGTATATAGCCATACAGCCCTACCTCAGGAAGCAAAAAATCTCAAATAAACAACCTAAACTTACACCTAAGGGAACTAGAGAAAAAACAACAAATGAAGCCTAAGGCCAGCAGGAGGAAGGAAATAATAAGGACTAGAACAGAAATAAATGATATAGAAACTTAAAAAAAAAAACAAAACAGTAGAATAGATCAGTGGAACCAGGAGATGGTTCTCTGAAAAAAATTAATCAAATTGATAAATCCCTAGCCAGACTTATCAAAAAGAAAAGAAAAAGGACCCAAATAAACAAAATCACAAATGAGAGAGGAGAAATAACAACAAACACCACAGAAATACAAACAATTATGAACGAATATTATGAAAAAATTATATACCAACAAATTGGACAACCTGGAAGAAATGTATAAATTCCTAGAAACATAAACTACCAAAACTGAAACAGGAAGAAATAGAAAACTTGAACAGGCTGATAACCAGCAAAGAAACTGAATCAGTAATAAAAAAAAAAAAAACAAAAAAACCTCCCAGCAGGGATGCCTGGGTGGTTCAGTCAGTTAAGCATCTGCCTTTAGTTCAGGTCATGATCCCAGGGTCCTGGGATTGAGTCCCACATTGGGCTCCTCACTCAACAGGGAGCCTGCTTCTCCCTCTGCCTGCTGCTCCCCCTGCTTATGCTATCTCTCTCTCTCTGACAAATGAATAAATAAAATCTTTGGGGGGAAAAAAAGACTTTTAAAAAAAATCTCCCAACAAAAAAAGTCCGGGACCAGATGGCTTCACAGATGAATTCTACCAAACATTTAAAGAGGAGTTAATACTTATTCTTCTCAAACTATTCCAAAAAGTAGGAAAGAAAGGAAAGTTTCCAAATTCATTCTATGAGGCCAGCATTACCCTGATATCAAAACCAGATAAAGACTCCTCTAAGAAAGAAAACTACAGGCCAATATCCCTAATGAACACGGATGCAAAAATTCTCAATAAAATACTAGCAAAATGAATCCAACAGTATATTGAAAGAATCATTCACCACGATCAACTGGGATTTATTCCTGGCCTGCAAGAGTAGTTCAGTACTTGCAAATCAATGTGATACACCACGTTAATAAAAGAAAGGATAAGAACTATATGACCCTTTCAATAGATGCAGAAAAAGCATTTGACAAAGTATAATGTCCATTCATGATAAAAACTCTCAAGAAAGTAGGGTTAGAGGGAACATACCTCAACGTAATAAAGGCCATATACAAAAAACCCACAGCTAATATCATTCATAATGGGGCAAATAGAGAGCTTTTCCTCTATGGTCAGGAACAAGGCAGGGATGTCCACTCTCACCACTGTTATTCAACATAGTACTGGAAGTCCTAGCTACAGCAATCAGACAACAAAAAGAAATAAAAGGCATCCAGATCAGCAAGGAAGAAGTCAAACTTCCACTATTTACAGATGACACGATACTCTATATAGAAAACCCAAAGACTACACCAAAAAATTGCTACAACTGATACACAAGTGCTTGCTTTGGCAGCACATATACCAAAACTGGAGCAATACAGAGAAGATTAGCAAGGCCCCTGCGCAAGGATGACATGCAAATTCGTGAAGCATTCCATACTTTTAAGACAATTATCATATGGTTTCACTCATATGTGAAATATAAGGAATAGTGCAGAGGATCATAGGGACAGGGAGGGAAAAATAAATGGGAAGAAATCAGAGAGGGAGACAACCATGAGAATCTCTTGACTGGGAAACAAACTGAGGGTTGTGGAAAGGGAGGTGGTTGAGGGGATGGGGTAACTGGGAGATGGGCATTAAGGAGGGCACGTGATGTGATGTGCACTGGATGTTATTTGCAACTAATGAATCATTGAACATTACATCAAAAACTAATGATGTATCATATGTTGGCTAATTGAATTTAAATTAAAAAATGAAAAAAAAAAGAATTGATACACGAATTCTGTAAAGTCACAATATACAAAAAACATACAGAAATCTGTTGCATTTTTATTATATGCAATAAAATGCATAAAAATGTCTTTCTGCTGAATGAATTATTCATTCAATAATGAAGCAGCAGAAAGACAGTAAGGAATCAATCCCATTTACAATTGCACCAAAAACTCTAAGATACTTAGGAATAAATGTAACCAAAGAGGTGAAAGACCAGTACTCTGAAAACTATAAAACACTGATGAAAGAAATTGAAGAGGAACAAAGAAATGGAAAGACATTCCAGGTGCATGAATTAGAAGAACAAATATTGTTAAAATGTCTATACCACCCAAAGCCATTTACACATTTAATACAATCCCTATCAAAATAACACCAGCATTTTTCACAGAGCTAGAACAAATAATCCTAAAATTTGTATAAAACTACAAAAGACCCCAACTAGCCAAAGCAACTTTGAAAAAGAAAAACAAAGCTGGAGGCATCACAATTCTGGACTTCAGGTTATATTACAAAGCTGTAGTGATCAAAACAGTATGGTACTGGCACAAAAATAGACACATATATCAATAGAACACAATAGAAAACCCAGAAATGAACCCACTATATGGTCAATTAATCTTTGCCAAAGCAGGAATGAATATTCTAGGGAAAAAGACAGTCTCTTCAACAAATGGTGTTGGGAAAGCTGGACAGCAACATGCAAAAGAATGAACATGAACCACTTTCTTATACCATACACAAAAATAACTTCAGAATAGAAAAAGATCTAAATGTGAGACAGGATACCATTAAAATCCTAGAGGAGAATATAGGCACGTAACCTCTTTGACATCAGCCATAGCAACTTCTTTCTAGACATGTCTCTGGAGTCAAGGAAAACAAAAGCAAAAATAAAGGATTGGGACTTCATCAAAATAAAAAGTTTCTGCACAGGGAAGGAAACAATCAACAAAACTAAAAGGCAGCCTATGGGGGAAAGGCTGGGGGAAGATATTTCCAAATGACATCTCTGATAAAGGGTTAGTATCCAAAATATATAAAGAACCTATACAACTCAACACCCAAAAAAACCAAATAATCCATCTAAAAAATGGATAAAAGACATGGATAGACATTTTTCCAAAGAAGAAATAAAGCTGGCCAACAGACACATGAAAAGATGCTCCTCACCACTCATCATCAGGGAAATACAAATCAAAACTACAGGGAGATACCACCTCACACCTGCCAGAATGGCTTAAAATAAAAAACACAAGAAACAACAGGTGTTGGTGAGGATGTAGAGAAAGGGGAATCCCCTTACACTGTTGGTGGGAATGCAAACTGGTGCAACCACTCTGGAAAACAGTATGGAGGTTCCTTAAAAACCTGAAAATAGACCTACCCTATGATGCAACAATTGTACTACTAGGCATTTACCCAAAAAACACTAAAATGCCAATTCGAAGGGATACGTGCACCCTGATGTTTATAGCAGCATTATCTACAACAGCCAAACTATGGAAACACCACAAGCATCCATTGACTGATGAATGGATAAAGAAGATGTGGTATACACACACACACCTAATGGAATATTTCTCAGCCATCAAAAAAGAATGAAATCTTGCCATTTGCAACATGGATGGAGCTAGAGAGTATAAAGCTAAGTGAAATAAGTCAGTGAGAGAAACATAAATACCATATGATTTCACTCATATGTGGAATTTAAAAAACAAAATGAACGAAGAGGCAGAAAAAAAGAGAAGGAGGCAAACCAATAATCAGACTCTTTGCTTTTTTAAAGATTTTATTTATTTGAGAGAGAGAGACAGAGAGGGTAAGAGAGAGAGAACAAGAGCATCAGGCAGAGAGAGAGGGAGAAGCAGGTTCCCCGCTGAGCAAGGAGCCCAATGTGGGGCTTGATCCTGGGACTCCAGGATCATGACCCAAGCCGAAGGCAGACACTTAACTGACTGAGTCACCCGGGCACCTCAGAAACAGACTCTTAACTATAGAGAACAAACTGATGGTTACCAGAGGGGAAGTTGGTGGGGGTCGGGTGAAATAGGTGATGGGAATTAAGGAGGGCACTGGATGTGATGATAACCAGGTATTGTATGTATTACTGAATCACTAAATGGTACACCTGCAACTAATATTACACTGTATGTTAACTAACTGGAATTTAAATTAAAACTTTAAAAAATGGTTAACTTTATTATTGGGTACTATGACAAGTACGACAGAATAAATAAAAATGAATAAGTATGAATAATTATGAGGTATGATTTTTCCTACCAGTTGAGGTGACTCTACTTTTTGTTCAGCCAGATTATGAATATCGGGAGCCAAGAGTAAGCTAAAAACTCCTTTAATTCCAGACCATGCTATAACAATTCCCCACTTCCAATTATATTCATAATTTGCATGCATCAGAATGGGGCTCACTAACACAATAGTAAGCAACCTGTGGAGAGAAAAACTTTTTTATTAATCACACCTGATGTATTAATGTTATTCATGGTTGAATACAAAATTTCATATAAAATTTTTTCAGGAAAGAGAAAATAATCAGTTTATTGACAAGTGTTCAAACTTTCTGGAACAAACAAAATCTATTGTCTAAATTTTGCATATAATACTCAAATCTTGAAAAACGCTAGAAGTTTTATACAAATATAAGGAATTAACATTAACACTATTGGGCACTATTCGGATTTGGGTAGTAAATTTCTGAAAGAAAGTTCTTCAAATAACACAAGTTCATCTATTCCGTGGAAGACCATGACTAGATTCAGAAATTAGGTCAAGAGGACATGCAGATGATGGCCAAAAAGTAAAATTATTGTAGGCACATTAATAAATTTGGCTTAACCAACTTTTTCTTGAGCTCCCGTGAGAATCATAAACTAAATGTCACATAAGTAATCTCAATTTGTGCCTTTTTTCTTTTTCTTTTCTTTTCTTACCTTTCTTTTTCTTTTTTCTTTCCTTTCCTTTTCTTTACTTCCCTTTTCACTTCTTTTCTTTCTTTTCTTTTTAAAGTGGGGAGGGACAGAAGGAGAGGGAGAGAGAGAATCTCAAGCAATTTCCATGCCCAGGATGGAGCCTGATACAGGGCTCTATCTACAACCTAAGATCATGACCTGAGCTGAAATCAAGAGTCAGAGGCTTAACTGACGAGTCACCCAGGCGCCCCTCTTTTCTTTTTTCTTATTTGAGAATCATTGACCCACAATGTTAATGATAGTTTCAGGTATGCAACATAGTGATTCAACAACTCCATTCTTATGCTATGCTCTCCACAACTGTCTACAGATCATTTTTGTATAAGAAACTCTACCCAAAATTTAGAATCTATCTTTAGAGGATATGTACCAAAAGAATATCAGTACTATCCCTCAAATGAGAGTTCAACAAAAATAAAATTGATATGTTCTTAGCCTCAAAGAATATATTGTGTATCAGTTGCTCAGCTGGGAATTTCACAAGACAATTTAGAGAATTCTGATGATTGAGAAACAGAAAATCTGCAATTACCATCTGTAATGTATATAATTAATTTGAACAAACTCCTCTGCCTTTCATTTAAGTCTTTTGCAAATTTTTTTTTTTTTTTAAGATTTTATTTATTTGACAGAGAGACAGCCAGCGAGAGAGGGAACACAAGCAGGGGGAGTGGGAGAGGAAGAAGCAGGCTCCCAGCGGAGGAGCCTGAGATCCCAGAATGCCAGGATCACGCCCTGAGCCAAAGGCAGACGCTTAACAACTGAGCCACCCAGGCACCCCTTTTGCAAAGTAATTCTTACCAAACTTTTCAGCCTTACTAAATTATCTTTCTCTGAAATACCATTGAGTTCAGCCAAAATAGAACAACTCATATCATTTCCTGATATCAAAAATAGAAAGGCAGTATAGCAAAGGCTCTGGAGTCAGTCTATCTGGGATCAAATTGAGGCTGCTTTTACTAAACATGTAAACTTAAGCAAGTTCTTTAACCTCTCTAAGCCTCAATTTCTTCAACTGTAAAGTGGAGATAATAAATAACAATACGTGTACTTACCTCAAAGGATTATTGTGAAAATTCGATTAAACGAGACAACATTCACAGGCCTTAGAATGATGTTTTGAATGTGGTCAGCACTCAAAACATGTTAGCAATAATTATTATGACCAGGCCTTAGTTTGGCTCCTCCCCTAAAATGTTTTTCTCAACAAGTCTCTTATGAAAAGCCCACCCATACTTTGAGGGCCCCTGAGGATGACACCTTCTATTAAAGCCTTTCCTCTAGGGAGGTGGAACCATCAGTTCACCTGAGATCTCTGGCACTCCCTAACCACCTGACTTTGGGTAAGGTACTTTGCCTTTGTTGGCCAGTTTCTTCCTTCATAAAATTCTCATCTCTTAGTGTTGTTATGAAGATGAAATGAAACACCAGAGGTGTAGCTGAGTCAAACAATGCACTTATTCTTCATATTCTTTCTTCATATTCTGCGACCAATCTCAACCTGCTCTTGAGTTTCCATGACACAAAGAAACATAAATTGCATACACATCCTTGTGTGTGAGAGTAACTATTTGAGTGGCAAGCAATGTGTTCAGAGTCAGCAAAAGCGATGTCCCCTGAGAACATCTTGTAAAGGAAGCTCCCTTGGCCAGGTCTATCCTCAGTGGAAATGACACTGTAATGAATTCTTATCAAAGACACAACTACCACGAGTGGGCAATGGTGTTTGAGAGAAAACATGTTCATGGGGTCAGGTTTAAATCCCAATTCTGGGGGTGCCTATGTGGCTCAGTTGGTTAAATGTCTGCTTTCGGCTCAGGTCATGATCCCAGAGTCCCGGGATCAAGCCCTGCATTGGGCTCCCTGCTCAGTGGGGAGCTTACTTCTCCCTCTCTCTCTGCCCTTCCCCTTGCTCATGTTCTCCTTCTCTCTCAAATAAATAAATAAATAAATAAATAAATAAAATCTTTAAAAAAATAAGAAATAAACCCCAATTCTGCCCTTCAAGTTGGGTAACTCTAGGCAAGTTTTTAACCTTCCTGGGCTTCATCTATGAAATGATGCAATAACACTTACTTCATAGGGTTGTATGAGTATTAATGGCATAATGTACATGGTAGGTGCTTAATAAATGGCTTTATCATAGCTATGATGATAATAAATGAGAATGAAAGTCAACAAAAATGTTAAGAGTCATTAATCCGCTCCAGTATTGTTCAAACTTTAACAAACATGTTGAAACAGTTTCCTAGATCACATCTGCAGAGATGCAATTCAGTACATTGGGATGCGCCCATGAATATGCATTTCTATCAAGCTCATGGGTCATGATGCTGATGCTGATGTTCTTGCCCCTTCTCCTTTTCTAGATGAAACTTTCAAGAATAAACAGACTTCCCTCAATTGCACAGCAAGCTATTGTCAGAACCTCGACAACAGCGCAGGTTTTCTGACTCCACGTCCCGGGCTCTTCTTGCTACAACACTGCCTCCCAATTCTAATTCTGGGCTTAAGAACCTAAGTCCAGTAAGCAAACTTTAAAATATAATTCCTACCTTACAAAATTCACTGTTGTAAATAAGATGAATATGAAAACCACAGTGTGAAATCCTAAATACTTGGTTTCTCCACATCCAATTATAATGCCAAAGAAAGTATATATTAATTGTTGGTATACAGTTGAAAACATTTTTAGGAACCTAGGATGAATGGAAAATAAATCACATCTTAAGCAATTGGTTTTTTAAATAGTTGCCTTTTCACATAAAAGTATGTATCACATATATACCATTCTTGTCTTAGCAGAAGTCCTTGCCTCCAGCACTGTTAAAATCAACATTTAAAAGTATTTTGTTGGAACTAAAATACACCCAGCTCCATATTCTCCAGTACTCTTATCACACCATGCCCATGGGCTGCCTCTCATAGGAGAATAGTAAGAACAAGGCAGAAAAATAAGGCTCTCCACCTCCTCCCCCAATTGGTGATGTGGCAGTTTTGCGGAGATTAGCTGGCATCATATCAAATAGTTGGGTCTGCCACAGCTAAACCCAGAACCACCTGGTTAACCTTGATTTTTTGACAGTTGCCTGGATCACTTCACTGCCCTCTGCAGGACTCTCCCTTCATGGTTTGCCTGAAAATTCCTTAGGTTGAAAGTTTCTCCTGTCTGCTTTCCCATCTACTGAATTCCTAAAAAGCTCGTAGGGCTAACTCAAATCTGTGTTCTTCATGAAACCATCCTAAGCACTCTCATTGGAAGTGATCCTCCTTTAAATCCCTGTAGTGCCAATTGTCTATACCATCATGGTTCATTAAGCAGACAAGTGAATTAGAATCACCCAATTTGCTTTCCAAATATCTATACACCTGGCCCCGCCCCCAAAGAGTCTTACTGAGTAGACCAGAACCAGTGGTTAGAGCTTAGGCTGCTGTGGTTCCATGTAGTAACATGCTTGCATCCAGGCCAGGTTTGACTTCTACAAGCAGATTGCAAGTCCCGCCTCCTCTTGGGCCCCTCCACTGGGACTTTCCCTTTCAACTAACTAGGTGAGTGTGCTTGTTCCACAAAACAGCCTCCCTGTTGGTAGGTCTCAAGATCTACATTTGGAAAGCAGCATTAGGAAGCCTTATTTTGGCTTCAGAGGGAAACCATGTCTCTGACACAGCATTACCCCAATCAGTTAGATTGTCTGATTCTCTGATTTCCATCTCTTGATTCATTAGATTCAGAACTCTGAGAAAGGAAGGGTTTGAGATGCCCCCCCCGCCCCGCCAAAGCTTAGTTTTCTGAAATTCCGAAATGATGGAATAACTGAGAATACTTTTTCAAATGTCTCCACAAGACCTAAAAAAATAAAATGCCTTACATATACTAGGATCCCAATAAATATATAGTGATTCATACTTATTAGTTTCTTACATAAACATGCCCACCACTTAACAATGAGTGCCTTCTGAGAAGGGGACTTATTTACATAGCCCCAAACCTAAGATATAATGTCCAGGCTACAGTAGACATTAAGAAAGGATTGGTTGAATCAGTTCAAGACTAAACAATTAAATGAACAGAATGAGTAATTTATAATGATGCTGACAGACACCATGACTGAGCTCAGGAAACTGTCCAAATTCAGACAGAAAGTATATGTTCTATCAACTATTTATTCCCAAGCTTCTGGATTCTAAAAACCAGTTAAGTGTCATATTCACATAGACACAAAATTAGAAGAGTTATAGGTCCCAATTTTTTTTATTTTCCCAAGTGAAGTTATTTAAAAAAAAAGTACCATCTTCTATCACTAGGATTTCATAAAAGAAAGAACATCTTAGGGGCGCCTGGGTGGTGCAGTCATTAGGCATCTGCCTTTGGCTCAGGGTGTGATCCCGGCGTTCTGGGATCGAGCCCCACATCAGGCTCCTCCACTAGGAGCCTGCTTCTTCCTCTCCCACTCCCCCTGCTTGTGTTCCCTCTCTCGCTGGCTGTCTGTCTCTGTCAAATAAATAAATAAATAAAATCTTAAAAAAGAAAAAAAAAAAAAGAAAGAACATCTTAAATACCAAAATAAGTAGACAGGCCATAATTTCAGAACAATGGATAGTCATCTATGTTTAAAGAAATGAATCTTCCTGGGAAAACTCAGGATATGGCTTCTTGTTTTAACATTTGCTTTCATTTGGTCTACACCGGGCTAGGACTTGTTGTGAAGTAGTTATGAAACAATCCTGTAATTTAGCACAGTCTTTCAGACAGAGCCTAATTCATTCATCTGAGAAGACAGGCAAACGGTTTTCCCTCCATGCAGAGATCCTCAAGCGACACCTTGCATTACCAAATGTAAAGGGCCAGTAAGAGTTTTGCTGGTGTGGCATCTTTCTGCTACTTTTCTTTTCCAGCTCGTCCCATATGAGGATGCTGTCATTTATGGATGTCATGAAGGAAACAAAGGAGTGAAGTATTTTTTTTAAATTTCTAACAATCCAAAGTAAATTTTTATCAAGAGTTACATGTAAAAAGACCACAGCCTCTGAGCCACACCTGCATGATTCATAACATCAATCGATGTCAACAATTGTTGGTACCTTAAGTGCTTTCAAATATAACTGGTAATAAAATCCACAATTAAAAGGCAGAAAAATGTTATAAAAGGGGAGTCTTGTGTATCCAAGAAAGCAGAACCACTTAAGCACTAAACTTCTACGATATCTACACCAAGTACACAATAGGAGACTTACTTTGTAATTATTATCTCGATCCTCGGTTTAAAGCTCAAGGAATCTAAATTCAGTCCTACAGCGACTAACGCAATCATTCCCGACATTCCCAAAAGTTCCACTGGGGAGGGAAAAAAAAAGAATAAAATTAGTTGCATTCAAATCTGCGCACTGAGCTACTTTATCTTGAGTGAAGAATTGGTGAGAGACTTGAGAGTCACGTCTTGGAGAGTAGCTTCAAGGGATCGGCTAATCCTCTGCATCAGGGGTTGGCAAACTTCTTCTGTAAGGGATAATAGAGTAAATATTCAATCTCTGCGGGCCACACAGTCGCAGTCACAACTACGCAACTCAGCTGTGACAGTGCAAAAGCAGCCACAGACAGTATCCAACAAATGCGCGTCCAATAAATAATAGACACTGCCAGTAGAAGCGCTTTGGAGCAGGGCGGAGCTGGTTGCTCTTGGAGTGTGACCTCCCTTTTCTCTAGGAGCACCCCTGCATCTGTAAAATGGGTGTAAAAGAGTAACGTCCCACAGAGTTGTTGTGCAGATGCAATTAAATAACATGAGAAGTGCTTGGCCCGCTTTTAAATCAATGAATACATGATAGTCACTATTACTATGCCATTGTTTCTATGCATTCACTTTACTGCTTAGTAAATTAATATTGTTTATTTGAATTTTATTTTTTATTTTATTTTTCAAAGTATTTTTAACATTTTCAATATTTATTTTATTATTCCTTTGGTTTATCTAATCACTTAAGTCCACTTTATTTTTTCCTACTTATCTAACTGAATTTAATATAAGTAACCAAGGGCAGTAAAACCAGTAGTGCTGGGAATGGTGATGATAGGGAAACTGGTGAAATCTTATTTCCACTTCCCTATAATTAGTATTACTGGATTTTAAAGCTCATCATAGTTTGTTTCAGTAATATACAGTACTTGGAGACAATGTCTGTTATGAGAAAATCAGTAAATAATTTCATCTTAGAACTGATGTCATCTTATTTAGTATAATCCCAGTGTTATAGGATTACATGGTGTGAAGGCATACATTAACATATGTGTATATGTTTATATGTATTTTTTTAAGGGCTGAGGACAGACACCAAAATGTATCCATGGTCTAATTTATAACACAGGTTTATAGGTGATTTTATTTTCTTCTTTGACTTTTCAGAATATTTCCAAAATTCAACAATCAATATGTATTGCTTTTATAATTGGACAACGTTTTTACAAAATTACAAATATTATTATATTCAATTGTATTTTAAATGTTTGGAAGGGGGGAAAAGTCATGGACCATGTAATAAAGGAAGAGATTTTCATCTTCACAAAGCTGAGTAGTTAAAAATAGACTTGCGCAGTTTTTCTGACCAGTGGAAAAAACCACTACAGAAAAGTAATGCTGCAGACAAGTGGCTCTTTCAATCTTTGTCTCTCTCTTCCTCTCTCTGGTTTAGAAAAAGTGAAGGTCCTCCTAATAGAATCAAAGGGATTTTTTTTCCCTAAAAGCAACAGGATTCAATACTGGATGTTTTCTAACTAAAATATAGTCGGGTAATGACAGAAATTGACATTTATCACCAGACCAACGATGATAGCGAAGAGAGAGTGGAGCAATCAGCACTGGCACAGGGAGGAAGGGATACATTGTTTGTAGAGAGTTTTAAAACAATAAAACTAACGAAAATTTGTCTGCTCTTTGTTATCTTCAATCCCCAGAAATTCTGAATAATGTTGATAAAATATTCCTCTTGCTTGTATAAGCACTTCTCTCGGTACACCTCTGGCCTACACTTTTATAAAATCCACCATGTCTCACGAATTATAAGATTGACTCTTCAAGTGACTTTTGTCCCCTCAATCAAATTTTCTTCCATGGGCTGATATATTAATATTTCCAACTGTACTGCCTGCCAACCAACAATGTGAGGCAATGTCTGTGCCTTTTTGTTTGTTTGTTTTATTTCATGAAAAAGAATGAATGTGCTGGCACAAGTGATGTCTTGAGGTCCAGGTTTCACAAATTGAACATAGTTGGGACAAAAATAGAAATTACTACATGTGCTCAAAGAGGTGACACTCTAACTTCAATCAGATGCTCCCTGGACTTAAGCCAGTTGACCGAGTGTTCCTTAAGTGAGGGAAGAAAACAAAATTAGATAACATGACAGAAATGTAACACTAGAGAATGTGCGAATTAGAATTTTATCTATGTTTGGCAATGGAATTACTGGCACTGGAACATCTCCTGATAATATGCCTGTTACTGACTTCTGCTGTCAGGAACTTATTAAATAAAAGAGTAAAGGACTAGTGTTTTTTAATCCCTGAAGCAGATGAAAATGCAACAGAGGAAGGAGAAGTGCCCGTTTCTAGGAGCTGCTGTGTTAGAGTATCATAAACCATCTTAGACAGCATGAATTTATGGTCTCAGAGTTCTGGAGGCTAAAGGTCCAACACATCAAGGCTCCCTCAGCAGTGATTCCTTCTGAGACTAAAACGGAGAATCTACTCCAGGCCTCCCAACCACTGACTGGAAGCACTTTCATCTTTTAGAAGGAAAATGGAAAGGAACCAACACTTGTTGGCTGCCCTAACTTGAGTCTAGTCGTGAGCTGGTAAATGTTTAAAACCAGCTCTCTGGTGGTAAAAAAAAAAAAAAAAAAAAAATCCCCAATGGGTAGTGTCTGCCAATTTCCATGGTGTGAATACTCCCAATAGGGCCAATTGCAAATGATGCCACCTGCACAGAGCTGTGAAGAGATGTGTGCAACCAGCTCTTGCAAGGCAGTAAGGGCTATTTCCAGCACATCAGCATGAGCAAGTCCCATAACACACATTATCTCATTAGTACCAGCAAAACCCCTATAAATTAGGTGTTACTATATCACTTTTATAGATGAGGAAACTAACTAAAGCTTAGAGAGGATAAGTAATATTCCAAGGTCAACAAGCTAATAAATTGTGAAGTTGGGGTTTGAATTCAAGTCTGCCTAACTCCAAAGCTCTTCAAGAACTAGTATGAGTTTATTCAACCAACATTTGTTAAATTACTTTCAGTAATTTAAGTCTGGGACGCATTGGGCCTGGCTGGGGGAACACAGAAAAGAGAATAAAATAAAAAGTTGAATAAGAGACAGCCTCCACCTCAAGGAAATCATGATCTAGTGGAAGAAATGGAAATATTAATTTTAAAAATTTTTTCTTCAGACATTTAAGGCATCCATAAAGGTTCACAGGGAGAAAAAAAAGAAAGAAAGAAAAAAGATGAAGGAAATGACCCTTCAGTGAAAGCTCTCTATAATTTTACTGATTGGGGGCAGTAAGCACTCCTGGGTGCAATTTACCTAGAGAGGAAGCAGCACTTTTAGGTAACTGGAGATGACAGGAGGAGTAGTCAAGCTCTTGATATCTGAGGTGCTTCACAGATGGAAGTTGCTCTACTGTGTGGTGTGAGAGCGAAGCAGGATCTGATTGTTTTGATACAGTTACTATGGCTCTTGGGGACTGGTTACCTCACTCAGGCTGGTAAAAAACTTTAACTGCTGGGGCGCCTGGGTGGCACAGCGGTTAAGCGTCTGCCTTCGGCTCAGGGCGTGATCCCAGTGTTATGGGATTGAGCCCCACATCAGGCTCCTCTGCAATGAGCCAGCTTCTTCCTCTCCCACTCCCCCTGCTTGTGTTCCCTCTCTCGCTGACTGTCTCTATTTCTGTGAAATAAATAAATAAAATCTTTAAAAAAGAAAAACAACTTTAATTGCCAATCTCACTACACTAAACCAGCAAATGATTATTGCAGGTCTACCAGTGCTGGGCACTCTGACTCCTCTGATTATTCCACTCTCCTGCTTTTCATCCAGATACAGGTATACTTGATTTCTTCCTCTCCTTTCCTGCCTCCTAGCTGCTGGTAAAGGCTGCCATTCCTACAGTCTCCTCAGTCTGGTACCCACAGAATGAAAGACAATTGAGCTGGAAAATCTCAGGAGCATCTCTCCCAGCAATCTCATCTTAGACATGGGCTGCTAAGGGTCAGAACAGGAATCAGCTCAGTGCTAATTCCTCTTCCAGGGGACTGCCAGTGACTAAATGTAAGGTCAAAAAGTGGAGCTCAAAAAGAATAAGAGAGTAATTACATGGAAAAGAAATGTAAAGGGGAGGGACGTGGACTTGCAGTTAAGGGGATGTTAAGAGAGACCAGGAAAGAGTTGGAGGTGGCAGAAGGATAATATGACAAGACACACAGAGGGGCCACCACACGGAGGAAACAGTTGGGAGGAGGCAACTGGGTTCAAGATCAATGAAAACCAAAAATACATAAAATTCACTACAAGGACAGCTTTTTTTTGTATCTGTTTCTGCCTTACCAATGTAGAAGGTCATGTACACCATCGAAATGCAAAGAATGACACTAGTAAGTGTATTGCTGAAGAGGTCAGTCAATATAAACTGAATGATTCTTGCACACGAATATCCACATATTATGCTTCCCAAGAGGTCCAAGCAGAGGCCCAAGATTACATGTAACTCTAGAAAAAGAAAATAAGAAAGAAAAAAAAAAGTTGAACTACAATTTTCATTTCTTTTATTGATGGCATTTGGGTCTATGCACTTTGGTTTGCTTTTGAGATTTTGAATGGGACCTTGTTCTTCAGCAGGTGGGAGTTTTCCATGAAAGTCTGGCAAAACAGACACTCTGGGGATATATTTCTCTTATAGTCTGCAGTTTGAGGTTCACTTATCCAGAAACAGCAGACTCAAACATCCTCAGAAGCCCAGCAGGGAGCATAAAGGCGAAAAGTCTGTTGACAAACTGGAGAGTGAACGTCCCACCAAAAGACATCCAAATACATATTTTTTACAAACTATGTTAGGGACAAGCAAATCATGTCCAGGGTCCCCACCAACCTGCAGTCCATTTGTGAACCCTGTCCCCAGCCCAGGGGCATCTGGGAAACAGAGATGAGAAATTTCTCGTAGTCACAATAAGTGGGGGCAACAGTGGCGGTAGTGAGCAGATGTCAGGCAATGCCAAGGATGGTTCTAAATAACAAAGACTGTCCCACCCCAAATGCCTATAGCTCTCCACTGAGAAGCACTGCAAACCCCTTTTATCACCAATATTCTTTCTCCTTTTAGCACCTCTCTCTCCTAAAACTATCACATAAACAGATCAGGAGTTCACCTTTTCCCTTCTCATGCTGTGACTTCCCCACCTCCTTTCTTTTCTACTAGAACCAAATCTGGAAACCTAGGAAAGCAATACGCTCCATATCCCATTGAACTTGAGCCACATGAATCCACTATTACTTCTAGGACCAGACTCTCCAGTACTGCCGAAAACATTCTGCCTTCAACCTCAGGCTCAAATTCAGGATCAAGTCAATTCTTAATATACACTCACTGAGATCCAGATTGACCCAGGAAAGAAGCTGTTCTGAGCCAGATGATGTGTGTGCGTGGGGGGGAGTGGATGTGAAGGAAAGAGACAAAATCATTTCTTTAACGTTCTTTCCCCCTTATTGTCCAAGAAAATACATACATGGTAATTATTTTCTTATCTGATATGCTATTTTAATTGGTTCAAAAGTAGAGTATAGAGAAAGCAGTAAAGTTAAGACATCTTGAATGTATTTTATTTTATTTTTATTTTTTAAAGATTATTTATTTATTTATTTAAGTTCTATACACCCCACATGGGGCTCGAACTCATGACCCTGACATCAAGAGTTGCATGCCCCTCTGGCTGAACCAGCGAGGTGCCCTTTAATATATTTTAATTTCAGTGTGACTTGAAATGCATCATACAAGAATGATTTTAGAAAATATGCAGACAAAAAAGACGTTCCCACCTGTAAACATGGAAACGTGGAGAAAGTTGCTCCGAAAAATTCCAAAACAAATGGATGTGAAGCCACAAATGATCATTGACTCTCCTCTTATGATATCAGTATACATTTTGGAAATGCCTGGAAAGGAAATAAAAAAATATAATTTAATTTGGTACATGAAAATGATGCTCTTGCACAGGAAACACAAAAATAGAAGAGAAGGAATATGTCAGACAAAAAAGAAAAAAGCCATGACTGGGATAGGTCTGCAAGACAACCACAATCACAATTTTTAATCTCTCCAATAACAAAGGAACAGGACAAGAGCGTTCTTTGAAGTGTCCACGGCCTCAAACCATGCCTGAGTTTTGGAATGAGACAGAACACTTCTCAGGACACAGCATTTAGCTTGAATAAACATGAATAGACCCCACAAAAATCACATTTTAGAAATAAGTACAGGGGCGCCTGGGTGGCTCAGTTGGTTGGGCATCCAAACTTGATTTCAGCCCAGGTCGTGATCTCAGGGCTGTGAGATCAAGCACCGCATCAGGCTCCATTAGGTATGGAGCTTACTTAAGATTCTCTCTCTCCTCCCTCTGCTCCTCCCCCCCGCTCCCAGGCGCATGCACTTGCACCGGCACACGTACACACACACACACTCTCTCTCTCTCAAAAAATAAAAGGAAAAAAGAAAGAAAGAAGTACAAAGGATGAACCAGCAAGTTTACTCATAGACATATGCCCAAGAGAATTGAAAACCTATGTCCACACAAATATTTGTACATGAATGCTCATAGTGGCATTATTCATAATAATCAATTAAATTATTCAGCCACAGAAAAGAATGAAGTACTGACTGATACATGTTACAACATGGATGAACTTTGAAAACATTATATAGAGTGAAAGAAGCCAAACACAAAAAACATATTGTATGCTTTCATTTGGATAAAATGTTCAGAATAGGCAAATCCATAAACAGAAAATAGACTCACGGTTGCCAAGGGTTTGGGGGAATGGGGGAATGAGAAGTGACTGCTAATGGGTAGGAGATTTCTTTTGGGGTGATAAAAATGTTCAAAATTAGATAGTGATGATGGTTGTATAACTCCACAAATATAGACCACTGAAATCTACAATTTAAATTTTTTTAAAAATTTTTTCTTTTTAAGTAAGTAGGTTCCACACCCAGTAATGGGGCTTGAACTCATGACCCTGAGATCAAGAGTCACATGCTCTGGGGCGCCTGGGTGGCACAGTCGTTAAGCGTCTGCCTTCGACTCAGGGCGTGATCCCGGCGTGATGGGATCGAGCCCCACATCAGGCTCCTCTGCTGGGAGCCTGCTTCTTCCTCTCCCACTCCCCCTGCCTGTGTTCCCTCTCTCGCTGGCTGTCTCTATCTCTGTTGAATAAATAAATAAAATCTTTAAAAAAAAAAAAGAGTCACATGCTCTGACTGAGCCAGCCAGGCACCCCTGTACAGTTTAAAAGGATGGATTTTATGATGTGTGGATTATATTTAAGTAAAGCTGTTATTAAAAATTAAATACAAAATCTTATTGGCCCTTAACATTCACAAACAGGTAAGTGTAATGGAAAATATAATCCAATTAATTGCTTTGTGATATACAACTTAACGAATAGGGTGACAGTGACTGGTACTTGCTCAACCAGTATCTATCCTCTGCTCTTGGTAAACAATACTGGCTTTATCCAGCTTTTATCCAGTTAAATGAACACTTTTCCTCATAGCCTGGGCTTCTAAGAGTGTCCACTGAGATAAAAATAAGTGGAAGTTACCAAGTGGGGCTTTGGGAAAATTTCTTGGAGGGAGACGTGACTTGGTTGGAAGGGGCATCACGTTGACCCTTGCCCTTCTTCCTCTTCTTACCTGAAATGTGGAGGTGATGGCCTGAACTTTTTAGTAGCCAACTTGTGATCCTAAGAGTGGAAACCATATGCAAAGAATGGAGGAGCAGTTAAATAAACCGCGGAGTAGATTCCTATCACTTTTGCTTTAAATGTCATTTTCTAAAGCGATTTTAAAATAAGAAAAAAAGTCATATTTTCCCATGTGTTTACCAATTACAGCTCTTCCCACTCCTTTGTGTAGGTCCAAATTTCATTTGACACCAGTGTCTTTCTGCCTGACTTCAACATTTTTTTTTATAGTGCAGGTCATCTGGTGATAAATTCTTTTAACTTCAATATGTTTAAGAAAGTTTTATTTCACCTTTGCTTTTGAAAGATATTTTCACTGAGAATTCTAAGCTTTTCTTTTAGTACTTTAACAATGTCACTCCACCATCTTTTGGCTTGCACTGTTTCTGAAAAGAAGTCATTATTATTTTTGTTCTTCTGCATACAATGTGTCTCTTTTCCCCCTTCTGGCTGCCTTTAAAATATTCTCTTTATCATTGATTTTTAGGAACTTGATTTTTATGTGCCATGGTTTAGTGTTTTGTTTCTTGGGCTCATGGTATGTTGAGCTTCTTGAAATCTGTTGTGGTAAAATCTTCACCAAATTTAGAAATTTTTCATCCATTATTTCTTCAAATATTTTTTTTCTTTCTTCCTGTCTCCTCTCTTTTGGGGACTTGTATTATTAAGCCACTTGAAGTTGTCCCACAGTGGCTCACTGATGTTCTGTTCACTTATCTTAGTCTTTCTCTCCATGTGCTTCATTTCAGATAGTTCTATTGCTGCATCTTTAAGTTCCCTAATATTTTCTTTTGCAGTGTCTAATCTACTTCCATCAGTGGGGTTTTTGCCTTAGCTATTGTGTTTTTCATCTCTGGAAATTTGATTTATATCTACCATATATGTCCAGTGGTATGCCGATAAATCACCTCTCCAAAATTAAAACAAAAACAAAACCACCTGACTTGTAGCATTTGCAAATTCCACCCATAAACACTCTCACCATAGCCAATTTGAAGCTACTAATGGTTTAACAACTGGCTTGCAAAATTCCTGATTATTTAACAAAGTGCTCTCATAAGCTGATAGGAGTCAGTTCTACCCCAGCCTTAAACTTTCCTCTAATTTTTTGAACATATAGAATAGAGTTACAATAACTGCTTTAATGATGTGTCTACTAATTCTACCATCTGCCTCACTACTCGATCAACTTATAATTTTTGTACAGTTTATGGGTCCTATTTTCCTGCTTCTTTGATATCACCAAGAAGATATGACTGGCAGTTGACCCGTGACTTGGACCTGTGTGTTTAGAGGCCATTCAGCCCCTCCCCTGTGCTTGGAATGTGAGTTCCACTTGCCTTTCCCGCTCCCAGAGGCTGCTCCAAGGACATAGCCTTGAGATAGTGATGTGGTGTTCAGAACACCTGCACGGTCTACGTGACTGGATGCAGGTAAGGCCTCTACATAAGCTTTTCAGATTTGGTGGGCAGGTGCAGGGAGGCTTTCATCTTGCTGCTGCCCAAGATAAGCCTTGTATGTAAGTTTCTTTTGCTTATTAAAACCGCCACCTACCAACCTGCAGTGACCTGCCTCTTGCTTTAGTCTCTCCCTGCCTGCCATGTATGGGGGTCAGTTTCAGATTACACCCAGGAAACTCTCAGGAGGGTTGTTAACCAATATTCCACTTACTACTTGTTGCTAGCTTTGACCGTGACAGAAGGCACAAACTACTGGTTATATGGGTATAGAAACTATTAGCATAGTCGACTTAGTTGGTCAAAAAATCCTTTCATCCTTTCCTCAAATTCAGTGAGTCAACCAGGAACAGGTAAAATACAAGGTCTGAAGCATGCTTTTTTTTAAAAAAAGATTTATTTATTTGAGAGAGAGTGCATGAGTAGGAGGAGGGAGAGGAAGAAGAAGGCTCCCTGCTCAGCCCTGATGTGGGGCTGGATCCCAGGACCCTGGGATCATGACCTGAGCCGAAGGCAGATGCTTAACCAACTGAGCCTCCCACTTGCCCTAGTATGAAGCTTTGAACTTGACTTATAGTTGTGTTTAATGGCAAAATACAAGAATTACTTCCTCATTCTTTATCAGCTTAATAGGGAACTAACTTACATTCTCTAATTCATTGTAAAATTCAGAAAAGGAAAGAATAAAACAAAAACCACATATAATTTCACAACTCGGATACAACCTTAATGTTGAGGACTTTTTCTAAGCTTATAAACGTATTCCTCAATTGAGATCATACTAAAACTTTGTATTTTATTCCTTTACAAGGTTCTATTCCAGATTTGTCTTAAAGTAAAAATCGTTGGAGCCCAGTGTTCCTTTTCAAACAGGTAATAAATAGACAGGTTCCTTTTCACTTGCATGTGAACACCCAATTTTTTCAGTGGGTCAGGCCATTGAGATTGCAGAGTTTACAGCGCACAAGCACAGCACATCAAAAGAAGCACGATTCACATTATAGGAGCTGTTGTTTTGTATATTATGATAATTTCAGGCAAAAAATATCTTTCCTTAAAAAATTAATGTATTATGACAGTTAGAAATAAACTGCTTTGAAGAAAGGACCATTTATCTAATTCACACATAGAGCCTAACTGGTGACTCCGTGAATACCATAAATAAGCAAGAGGGATATCCCCACTAAAAATGAGTCAAATTTGTTTTACTAGGAAAAAATGTTATTGGATCAAGAATCCACATACCACCTTGAGCATTACTGACATAGAGAAAATAGCAACTAAGAGCTAAATACTTCACTAGTTTTCTTTTAAAGAAATAGAAAACTTTGTTATACTTCCTTTCTGAAAAAAATTGAATATAGGGGCGCCTGGGTGGCACAACGGTTAAGCGTCTGCCTTCGGCTCAGGGCGTGATCCCGGCGTTCTGGGATCGAGCCCCACATCAGGCTCCTCCGCTGTGAGCCTGCTTCTTCCTCTCCCACTCCCCCTGCTTGTGTTCCCTCTCTCGCTGGCTATCTCTATCTCTGTCGAATAAATAAATAAAATCTTTAAAAAAAAAAAAGAAAAGAAAAAAGAAAAAAATTGAATATAGAAACTTCAATAAATAAAGTTTATAGCCACTTACAGTGAAGAGATTTCAGAAAAGGGAGCAGGGAAAAAATGAGGTGAATAAAACAACAGGCAATACAAATGGCTAAACAAGAAAGGCAGATGAAAGAAAAATAGGGGGAAAATTGTACTTAAAAAAGAGAGAGAAAGAAAGAAAAGAGGACAGTATCAGACTCTTTGAGAAATATGACAGTTTAGGATATCACCACCAAAAGTGTCTTAAAACTTACGTTTCCCAACTGCAAGTACAAATGGGTGTAAAATTGGGAATCCCACTTGCTGGCAAGGTTGGAGGTTTCCCATTCCAATCATAAGGCAATAATATACTTCCACTAAATATAAACACCTTAAAATTGGTTAGGAAAATATTTCTGAGTCAAAACCAGAAACCACAGCATTTAATCATTTCATGTTTTTACTGCTGCGTTAATAAAACATGACAACAGGGGGATGTTTCAGAGTGAAATCATCTTTTACCAAATAAGAGGGGAAGTACTGCAGGACCTGAAACCCTCTTGGGAATAAGCTATTATTGAATGGGTTCTTACCCATTTCTTTTAAATAAACTACTCCTCTTCCACTATCTGCTTATGGTTAGCTAGTCCAAAAGGGAGGCAGTTCTTCTCCTCCTCCTTCCTCCTCTTCCTCCTCCTCCTCCTCCTCCTCCTCCTCCTCCTCCTCCTCGTCTTCTTCTCCTTCTCCTTCTCCTTCTCCTTCTCTTTCTCCTTCTTCTTCTTTTGGGGGTGGGTGTATATACTTTTTAAATTTTTGTGTGGTTTTTCAATCTTTTTTTAATTTAAATTTTACTTAGTTAACATATAGTGCAATATTGGCTTCTGGAGTACAATTCAGTGATTCATCCTTACATACAACACGCAGTGCTCATCATAAGTGTCCTCCTTAATACCCTTCACCCATCTATCCCATCCCCCCACCCAACTCCCTCCATCACACCTCAGTTTGTTCTGTTTGTTAAGCATCTCTTATGGTTTATTTCCCTCTCTCCCTTCCCCCCACCTTTCCCATGTGTTCATATGAGTGAGATTATACTGTATTTGACTTTCTCTGACTGACTTATTTCATTTAGCATAATACACTCCAGCTCCATCACGTTGTTGGAAATGGCAAGATTTCTTTCTTTTTGATGGCTGAGTAATATTTCATTGTATATATATACATCACACTTTCTTTATCCATTTATCAGTCAGTGGACATTTGGGTTCTCTCCATAGTTTGACTATTGTTGATAATGCTGCTGTAAACATGGGGTGTATGTACCCTTTTGAATCAGCATTTTTATATCCTTTGGATAAATACCTAGTAGTGCAATTGCTGTGTCTAGGGTAGCTCTCCTTTTGAAGAACCTCCATACTGTTTTCCAGGGTGGTTGCACTGGTTTGCATTCCCACAAATAGTGTAAGAGGGCTCCCCTTTCTCCACATTCTTGTCAACACCTGTTGTTTTTTGTGTTGTTAATTTTAGCCATTCTGACAGGTGTGAGGTGGTATCTCACTGTGGTTTTGATTTGTATTTCCCTGATGATGAGCGATACAGAGCATCTTTTCATGTGTTTATGAGTCATCTGGATGTCTTCATCAGAAAAATGTCTGTTCATGTCTTCTGCCCATTTCTTGACTGGATTTTTTGGTTTTTGGGTGTTCAGTTCTTTATAGACTTTGGATACTAACCCTTATCAGATAGGTCATTTGCAAATATCTTCCCCCATTCCATAGGCTGCCTTTTAGTTTTTAGTTTTGTTGATTGTTTCCTTCACTGTGCAGAAACTTTTTATCTTGATGAAGTCCCAATAGTTGATTTTTGCTTTCATTTCCCTTGCCTCTGGTGATGTGTCTAGTAAGAAGTTGCTACGGCCAAAGTCAAAGAGGTTTCTGCCTGTGTTCCCCTCTAGGATCTTGATGGTTTCCTGTCTCACATTTAGGTCTTTCATCCATCTTGAAGTTATTTTTGTGTAGGGTGTAAGAAAGTGGTCCAGTTTCATTCTTTTGCATGTGGCTGTCCAGTTTTCCCAACACCATTTGTTGAAGAGACAGTCTTTTTTTCCATTGGATATTTTTCCCTGCTTTGTCAAAAATTAGTTGACCATATAGTTGTAGGTCCATTTCTGGGTTCTCTATTTTGTTCCATTGATCTACGTGTCTGTTTTTGTGCTATACTGTGTTGATGATTACAGCTTTGTAATATACCTTGAAATCTGGAATTGTGATGCCTCCAGTTTTGTTTTTCTTTCTCAGGATGCTATTCAGGGTCTTTTGTGGTTCCATACAAACTTTAGACTGTTTGTTCTAGCTCTGCGAAAAATGCTGTTGTTATTTTGATTGGAATTGCATTTAATGTGTAGATTGCTTTGGGAAGTGTAGACATTTTAACAATGTTTATTCTTCCAGTCCATGAGCATGGAATGCTTTTCCATTTCTTTATGTCCTCTTCAATTACTTTCATAAGTGTTCTATCGTTTTCAGAGTACAGATCTTTTACCTCTTTGGTTAGCTTTATTCCTAGGTATCTTATTGTTTTTGGTACAATTGCAAATGGGATCAATTCCTAGATTTCTTTTTCTGGTGTTTCACTATTGGTGTATAGAAATACAACAGACTTTTGCACATTGATTGTATATCCTGCAACTTTGCTAAATTCATGTATTAGTTCTAGCAACTTTTTGGTGGAGTCTTTTGGGTTTTCTACATAGAGTATCATGTCTGGAAAGAAAGTTTGATTTCTTCCTTGCCCATTCAGATGTCTTTTATTTCTTTTTGTTGTCTGATTGCTAAGGCTAAGACTTCCAGTACTATGTTAATATAGTACTTCCAGTACTATGTTAAATAGTAATAGTAAGAGGGCACATTAAAAGGGAGGCTGTTCTAACAAGAGGTAGTAAGGCCTTGGAAAAGTTTCACTGGGAGTAGGGAAGAGTTTCTACCTTGAGGCTTAGAATTCAGTGGAATGGAATAAGAATGCTAATTTTTATCACCTTCTAGAGAAGTTACTTTTCTTCTTGAAAAAATTCTTTGAGATTAAAATTGGTGCTATTTATCCCAGATCTTGGGTTGCCTTATTTGCATTGCATCTTTCAAGTCCATCAGTGCCCCATCTCCAAGAAAAATAGCATAACCATCTACTCTGCTGGATGCACAAATCATGCAAAAAAAAAAAAAAATACAAGACCAAAAGAAAATAATTTATCTCTATATCTTCAAGGTAAGAGAGAGAAATAAATCTGACATACCAATAGTTTTCAGTGAATTCACAGAATGAACAGGATCTGTCATCCCAAGAATCATGCTAAAGAGTAGGGAAGACTGCAAATCCCACAAATCTCTATTGAATTTCAGAACCACATATCCAATTATGATGAATGCCACAACAAAGCTAATTAATCCTGTTAACAAGACCTGTGAAACCAATTCATAACACAGTATTAGATTTAACATTTAAAGATGGCATGACTGCATTTACTTAAGAATCAGGTCTTAGTTACATATTTTATACAATTACTCTGAAAAATAACTTTAAAAGGTATTCTAGGTTACCTGCCTTAAAGAAACCTTCCTTCCAAACAAAAGAGATTCTATTCTATCTTATTGTTACAAGAACAATTCACTAATCTTTCTTGTTGCAAGTCCAGCTTAATAGTTGCCAACATCAAAGTGTTCTTACAATGGAATGCGATTTTCCTCAGTGTTGATCTGCACGGCTGCAGGCAGAAAGAGAGGTAAAACAAAGGACAAAAAGCACATGCGGGCTGATTTGGACCTCTTATTAAGGGCTTTCTAGAATCCTTATTCAACAGACGTTTGTATCCATTTCATTAGCTACACTCTCTTCTGAGGCTATACAGCTACCAATTGCTGGGAAATAGAATAATTTACACTGGGCCCACTACCATACCAAGCAAAATCTAGTAAGTTTCTGTTAACGAGAAAGAAAGAGAGAATGCATATCAGATAGGCGATCAGCAGTGTCTGCCTCAAAAATCGAAATAGAATATAAAAGGTTTTTAACAAGAAGAAGGAATTAAAGGGTAAAGACAACGGAATCGACTTGATTGAGAAGGGAAGAAAGAATGAGAAGCAAAAAAAAGCATGTTAAATGCAAAGTACAAAATTATATTGAGAATCAAATCCAAATCTATTTCTTTCAATTTTTAATTTTTTTAATTTTTTAAAAGATTTTATTTATTTATTTGACAGAGAGAGAGCACAAGCGGGAGGAGCTGCAGAGAGAAAGGGAGAAGCATACTCCCCACCGAGCAAGGAGCCTAACGCAGGACTCAATCCCAGGACGCTGGGATCATGACCTGAGCTGAAGGCAGATGCTTAACCAACTTAGCCAGGCACCCCTATTTCTTTTGATTTTTTAAAACTTATTTTTAATTTATATACAGTGAAATTCATTCTTTTGATATAGAGTTATATGAGTTTTGGCAGATACATACAGTCATGTAACCATGACCGCAATTAAGAAACAAAACAAATCACCTCAAACAATGTCCTTAGGGCACCTGGGTGGCACAGTCCATTAAAGCATCTGGCTTGTTTTCAGCTCAAGCTGTGACCTCAGAGTCATGAGATGGAGCCCCATGTTGGACTCTGTGCTCAGTGCAGAGTCTGCTTAAGTCTCTCTCCTTCTCCCTCTGCCCCTAAAGCCCCCCTACAGTCTCTCTCTGTCTCAAATAAATAAATAAATAAATGTTGACCTATCTTTATAGCTAACTCCTTTCCCTCTCCCCAGTCCCTGGCAACAAGTGATCTGTTCTCCAAACCTACTGGTTTGCCTTTGCTCGAAAGAAGGTCTATAAATAGAATTATACTTGGGTAGCCTTTTGAGTCTGGTTTCCTTCTCTTAGCATAAGGCACCTGAAAGTCTTCTATGTTGTGGCCCCTAATGCTCCTTTTTCATTGCTGGGTAATATTCCATTGTAAGATGTGTCACAATTTGTTTTTTTCATTCATGAGCTGAGGAGCATTTGAGTTGTTTCTAGACTTTTCAGATTATGAATAAGGCAGCTATAAAAAAAGATTCACACAGAGGTTTTAGTGTAAACATAAGATTTCATTTTGCTTCAGTAAATACATAGAAGTGGAATTGCTGGGTCAGATGGCAAGGGTATGTTTAACTTTATAAGAAACTCCTAAACTGTTTTTAAAAAGTGGCTGTACCATTTTGTATTCTCACTGCATTCTTACCAGCACCTGGTATTATCAGGCTTGTTATTGTTGCTGCTGTTGCCATTCCAATAGATATGTAGTGGTACATATCACCATGGTTTTAGTTTCTATTTCTCCAGCGACTTATGGTGTTGAGCAGATTTCCAAACACTATTTTCCGTCCACATATCTTCCTCGGGGACTCAAATCTTTTAAAATCTTTTGCCCTTCTAAATCTAATTTTAACCACAACAAATATTAAACTAGTTTTTAAAGCAGCAGAGATTCTCAACCTGGATAAAATAACAAAATCTAACTATATATTACCAAAAGGACATCTAAACATAAGGACCCCAAAATCTTGAAAGTGGATTAGGATGGAAAAATTGTAGCAGGTGAATACTAAGCAAAAGAAAGCTGGTATGACTATAGTTACACCAGATGAAATTGACTGAAAGCAAAAAGCATTATTTGAGATAAAAGGACAACTAAATAATAAGAAAACAGTAACTAGGAAAATAACAACACTTTAGGCATTTAATAACAGAGTTTCTATTTATGTAAAGTAATAACTGGCAGAATCACAAAGAAAAATTGATAAATCCATAGTTATAATGGAAGTTTTTCATATTAATATTAATATTTTCATATTAAGTTGAAAAACCATACTGGAAAAGATATGGAAGACCAAACTTCATAATAAATGAAATAATTTACTGAACAAATTTAGAAAAGTATATGTATATGTATATGTTTAGAAAACATATACTTTTATAAAGCAAACACAGAACGTTTTGGCAAATTGAAGTACAAGGCCACAAAGCAAATCTCCACAAATCACAAGAGTCAATATACAAAACACATTATCTGGTCACAATGTGATAAAAGAAATAATAATAATAATAAAACATATTTGGAAATTTTTAAATAACTTCTAAGTAATTAACGAGTTTAAAAGCAAATAATTCAATTAAAAATGGGCAAAGGACCTGAATAGACATTTTTCCAAAGAAGACATACAGATGGCCAACAGACACATGAAAAGATGCTCAACATCACTAATCATCAGGGAAATGCAAATCAAAACCACAATGAGGTATCACCTCACACCAGTCAGAATGGCTAGTATCAAAAAGACATGAAATGACAAGTGTTGACATGGATATAAAGAAGAGGGACATTCATGTGCTGTTGTGAGAAGTTAAATTGGTGCAGCCACTGTGGAGAACTATATGGAGATTCCTCAAAAAACTAAAACTAGAAGTATCATAAGACCCAGTAATCTCACTTCTAGGTATTTATCCAAAGAAAACAAAACACTAATTCAAAAAGATATATGCATCCTTGTTTTTTGCAACATTATTTACAATAGCCAAGATATGAAAGCAACCTAAGTGTCCATCCATAGATAAATGCATAAAGATGTGGCGCATATATATATATATATATATATATATATATATATATATATGGATATTACTTGGCCATAAAAAAGGAAATTTTGCCATTTGCAACAACATGGATGAATGTAGAGGGTATTGTGCTATGTGAAATAAGTCAGTAAGAAAAAGACAAATATCATATGATTTCATTTATGGTGGAATCTAAAAAAAAAAAAACAAAATAAATAAACAAAAACCAGAAATAGACTCATAAATAGAGAGAACAAACTGATGGTTGCCAGAAGGGAAAGGGGTGGGGAATGGGCAAAATAGTAGAAGGGACCTAAGGGGTACAAACTTTCAGTTATAAAATAAGTCACAGGGATAAAAGTGCAGCTTAGGAAATATGTTATGTAATTATTAATATTGTAATAACTTTGTATGAGGACAGATGGTGACTACACTCATGGTGAGAATTTCATATGTATATAATTATCAAATCACTAGGATATACATCTGAAATTAATATAATATTGTATGTCAACTATACTTCAATAATAAATATATAAAACAAACTAATAAAATTCTTCCACACATGGAGAAAAAAATAATCAATGGGTCAAAGAAAAAAGCATAGTAAAAATTTTAGGTAGATTTGGGATGATAATGAAAACACTAAAAATCACGAGGGACCTGAATGGCTCAGTTGGTTAGTCGACCGACTTTTGATTTCAGCTCAGGTCATGATAATAGGGTCGGGAGATGGAGCCCCTTGCGGCTCTGTGCTGGGCGTGGAGCCTGCTTAAGATTCTCTCTCTGCCCCTCCCCTGCACCATGTGTGTAGGCACACGGGCATGCATGCACTCCCTCTCTCTCTAAAAAAAAAAAAAACACTAAAAATCAAAACATGGGTGAAGCTAAAAGAGTAGTTACAGAAAAATTTAAAGCCCTAAGTGTACAAAATACAAAAAATAAGAAAGCTAAAAATCAATCGACTAATATCTAACTCAAGGTATTAAGAAAAGTACAGAATAAAATTAAATAAAATGTTCTTTGAAAGAAAAAGTAAAATCATCTGCTAAACATGATGAAGAAAAAAAGAGAAGCCATAAATAAAACAATCTTAGCAGTGAAAATGGGCAAATCTACAGATAGAGTTGAGATGAAGTCAGATGTGAGATTGGAATCCAGGTTCTGCCTGGATTATCAGCCTTGTCTGTGACCTCTGAACCACAATTTGTTTACATGTAAAATAGAGATATTTACTCAGTGCCTAACCACAGTGGTCATTCAGCAAATATTTATTCCTTCTGCCTCCCCCTCAACTCCTTTTAATTAGTGGTTCCACAGAATAAGGAGGGTAGGAACAACTAAACTGTGAGATTTGTGAATGGTTAATCCTCTTTATAGACAAACATTTTCTGGTAACATAAATAAGCGTGATTGACCATAATTTTTTAAAATGTATTCTTACCTGCCAAAACACATTCTTGAGGATACAAAAGTCCACATCCAGAGCAGCCATAAATATAATTATAGGTGAAAAATAACAATAAAGCGCAAAACTTGGTGTTCTCAGAAGAGGGTAGACAATTTGGTACACCTAAACTAACAAGGACAAATAAATAGTTGGCTGCCATTCTGAGGTATTAGAAATTAGTATTAGGTAATTTGAGATATTAGAATTTGATGGTATAGCAATCAATGTTAAGTTTTAGTATATTCCAATTTGCAAGTAATGAGCTGTTATCTATAAGGCCAGTCCTGAGGGTTTTATAGATTTCTTGATCTGACTGTCCAGATGAGTTATATGTCCAGTCCTCTATCCACCAGAAAATTGTGTGAGTCTGGGCGACACAAACATTGCTTGTGGTAAATATTATAATCAGTGTTTTCTTTTCTTTTCTTTTCTTTTTTTTTTAAGATTTTATTTATTTATTTGACAGAGACAGACAGCCAGCGAGAGAGGGAACACAAGCAGGGGGAGTGGGAGAGGAAGAAGCAGGCTCTTAGCGGAGGAGCCTGATGTAGGGCTCAATCCCACAACGCCGGGATCACGCCCTGAGCTGAAGGCAGACGCTTAACCGCTGTGCCACCCAGGCGCCCCATGTAATCCGTGTTTTCAAAGGTGATAGCCTGACATGACCTTAGGTGTTCACAGATAAGTGTTTTTTTATTTGACTGTTAGATATTTATTCTAATTTGCGTTAAGACAGAAAAGGGAAACTTGCACTTGTGATTTTACAAATATTTGCTTAGGATTTTTCATTTCAGTCCTTCAGTGAGTTGGGGCTCCTGGATGGCTCAATCGGTTGAGCGTCTGACTCTTGGTTTCAGCTCAGGTTGGGTTCTCATGAGTTGTGGGACTGAGCCCTGGGTTGGGCTCCTGCTCAGCCAGGAGTCTACTTGAGATTCTCTCCCTCTGCCCCTCCCGCCTCCTGCACTCCCTCGCACGCTGTCTCTCTGTCTCTCTCAAATAAATAAATAAATAAATAAATAAATAAATAAATAAGTCTTTAAAGAAAATAATGAAGTCCTTCCGTGAATCAAGTAGAGAAAAAGAACACATAGATAATAGCACACATTGTGAATATAAGACATAAATCATGAAGGTTGTACACTAAAAAGTTTTTGGCTCAACTAATATTTTATTCTTCATTACTTAACCTCCCTGTGCCTCAGTTTCCTCATCTGTAATATAGGATAGAATACCTACTTCCACTGGTTTTCTCTGAAGGTGAATGAATTAACTCAAGAATTAATATTAATTTGAACATAGCATAATATATAGAGAAGTTGAATCACTATGTTGTACACCTGAAACTAATGTAACATGGTGTGTCAATTATACTCAAATAAAACACATTTTTAAAATTAAACAGCTCCATATTTCACTGGAAAAAAGAATTAATAATAAGCTAATAAACTAATAAACAGAAAATACTTTAAAGCGAGCCTGGCACATAGCAAACATTCAAAAGATGTTAGTCGTAATGCGGGTGTTTCAGAAGAGTAAGAGGCTTTTAAAATCCTAGACAGATACAAGCATCGTCTCCATTTTTAAAAAAACAAGAGAATGGGTGAAGATAAATCATTACTGATCACACTGTTATTCATTTGAAATCAAGAGTTAATAAATTAACACAATTTTTCTTATATCTCTATTATATAGTATATGATGCATTTTGTATTGAATCTAGCAGTTAGGAAAGAGTAACCATGTTTCATTATGACAATAACAGCTGCCATTGATAACATCTCCACAGGTGTTGCAGACAATAGCACAGACAAAGCCTGTATACACCAGGCGAAAGAAAAAAGAGCGAGGCTCCCAAAGCAGATGTTGAAGAACCCAAGAATGCAATCCAAATTTCCTTACTTCCATACTAGTGTTTTATCTTAAGCTCCTCTAATTTACATCTCTTTTATTGTATGGTTTTTCACTTTCAAAATTTATAATACCAGATGAATTTTTTTCAGTAGCTGTTCACACTTTTTTTTTTTTTTTATTTAAACTGGGCATGGAGCCCAATACAGGGCTTGAACTTACAACCCCAAGATCAAGATTGGACGCTTAACCAACTGAGCCACCCAGGCACCCCAGCTGCTCAAATTTTTTTTTTTTAATTCCATACATTCAGGGATAGGGGTGAGAGTAAACCTTGATTTTGGTCTTTGTTCTTTAAGTTACTAATTTATCATAAATACATTACCTGAACAGAATTGTGAGCCAGTTGTCCTATCACAAATCCTAACACAGAAAGAATTATCAAGACAGTGACTTCAGAATTCTTTAAAAAGGTCCTCAAAAATCCTGAAAAAATACATGTGTGTGTTATTTTTTTAAATTTATTTATTTATGGAGAGAGAGAGAGAGAGAGAGCGCACAAGCAGGGGGGAGGGGCAGAGAGAGAGAGAGAAGCAGGCCCCCTGCCGAGCAGGGAGCCGGATGTGGGACGAGATCCCAGGACCCTGGGATCATGACCTGAGCCGAAGGCAGACGCTTAACTGACTGAGCCACCCAGGCGTCCCCATGTATGTGTTATTTAGACATAATGCATAGTTTCAAAACATTTAATATGCCCTCTCTCTATTTAATTGTAAACTTCTTGAGTGTCACATCATTATGAATAAACAATTGACAATGCTGGCTCTTAAGACACGCGTGATGAAGCCTCTGTCACAGGTGAATCTGGAAAATACTGAAGTTCCAACAATCTCCCATTTGCCCACCAACAGGCACATCACTGTACAAATGTCCTCCCTGTGGATCTGATGATAAGAAATTTGAAAAGCCAAACTTCGTATATATAGTACACATTTTATTAGTAATTACTTATCCTAAACTACAGCAACATATGTTCTATAGTGTTCTAAAAGCCAGAAATACTTTGAACTGAGCTCTAACTATAGGGAAAATGGCCTTCACCAGACAAGTCACAGAAGACACGTGCTATTCTCTGCCTACATGCGTTTTCTGCCTTGCCACTCTCTCCTCTGTCCAACATTATTCAGTTCATTCCCTCCAGAAGCAATACAGGGACTATAATACAATTAATTTACGCCTAGGGCAAGATTCATTGGCATTCCAGATTCTGCATTTCCTGTCTTCCAGCTAAATCAGTAGATACTTATTGAATACTTCTTTCGTGTAGGGCTAAAGAACATTTCTCAAACGATTTCTCCAATGCCCTTTACTGCTGGAGCATTTATCTCTATGTAATCATCAAAAATCTAGAGCTGGTGAAATCATGGTCACCAGCACCTCCTAGTACCACAGGGGACCGGTGTCATCAGTGTGTGTTTTAAAGGCTCATCCCAGAGAAGGTGATTTTACTCTCTGATAAGTAAAATGGAAGAAGTTTTTATGAGTGTTTGCTTCATTGTTTTTTTAATAGTCTTCCCAATTCCAGAAAAGATTTTAAAGCATCTGACCTTTTTTCCCAAAGAAAAATGTTTTAAGGAACACTACATCAAAAACTAAGGATAGACTGCATGGTGACTAACATAACATAATAAAAAATTACTATTAAAAAAAATAAAAAAATAAAAAAATAAAGAGGACTAGAAAAATTTCCCTAATCATTAGTGTTGAATTGGGGAATAAAGTGCCTCTGTTTTTTAGTCTGGCATCTCATCTGCATGAATATCATTCACCATACCTATTGAATTCTTAATGATCATTTAAGAGGCCCTTACTTGTGAAGTCTCTCCTAATTCCCCACTAGGGGGTGGAGTAGGTGGCATGTTCCCTGAAGTAAAATCACATCAAAAGCCATAATAAAATGGACAAAATTGATGACACCAACTGTGCAAATTGTGAAACAAGTGTCTGGGTTCTATTTGCCCTCATCCCCCTTCCCTCATCCCAGATATACGTTGGTTGGGTTAAGCCTGGCAGACAGGCAGCACGAGGCTTTCCTGACCATTACTAGAGATTCTGGACCACAACTTGACAGTTGAACTAACCCCATTGCATTGTAATTACCGTTTACCTGTCTCCCCAGCAAGAGGACTCCTTGAGGTTAAGGATTGTCTAACTCCCCTTCTGCCTACCACTCTGCTGTGCTCAGCACATGCCACTGAAGGAAGGAACAGAGTAGAGACGCTACTGATAATTCAATGAAGCTACACTGTCCACATTCGTTCACATCTTACAGTTTCACTGGACTTCTCTTGATGAAGTTGTGATCGCTTTCTGCACTGAGAAAGGTTCAGAGGGCAGAGGAAAGATGAAATTTAGAAACGACCACCTACCTCCCAAAACAATGGTGGAACACACAAGCATTATGAAATGCCCACTTACAATGGTGTAGCCAGCTGAATTTCCGCAGAGTAATTCAGGTCTGTTACCTTCTCTTTGCAGCCAGAAGGAAGAGTTCGTGTTTGACATTGTTTTTTCAGGCCTAATTTGATGAATTCACGTGTGAGTTATTATTTTCACCACCACAGACTAACCTGTTATAATACACAAAAAGAAAATGAGACTTGCCAGGTCCCAATGCATCCACATTCTTTCTACCTAAGATTGAACCACACTCAGATCTGAGCACATTTCTTCTTGCCACAGGGCACACATTGATACCTTCTGTTCTACCTCTTGCTCCAAGAGCATTTACTAGGAACACCAACAGCAGTGTTAGTGTTTCTTCCTCCCACTTCTGCATATATACAGGGCAGCAACTGCACAGATTTCTTCACTTAATCATTGTATTATCTAGGGGTGTGTTTGCCTTCCTCGATGGACAGTGAGTTTCTCAAGGACCAGGGCTGGACATTATTTTTCCTTAAGGCTGTGCACACAGTATGTGGCCCGTAATAAGCTCTCCATAATATTTAATCAACTGAACTTTTTGAGAGGGACCTCTTCCTCTATGGGTACAAATCATTCTGGAATTCCCCTTTACTACTTCAATCCCATGTCCCCTCTTCCCTCTCTTGGGCCCCTCCAAATCCAAAATGGGAAGTGAGGTCAAAGTTGAGTCACACCAGATAAGGTCAGGATGGGGTGGGGGGTGAATAATGTAAAAACAAAGGAAAATACTAAAATTGAGGATTCGAATTAGAAAAAGTCCCCCTTCCTGATGACAGGGCACATGGCTTGGCACATAAATAATAGGTTCGATTTCAGTCTCAGTACCAACCCTCAGCTGTGCAGAACATCTCTGTGGTGGTGCAGAGAAGGGCTTATTCTGGTTTATGTTTCCTTGCAGTTATCCTTAATCTAAAAATTCCTAGAGGTTCCTGAAGTATCCCCAATAATATTTAATCTTTTGTTCTTCGTTTTGCACTTATTTGTTCTAGAAGCCATGATTCTGACGTGAAGCAGGAATGGGCCAGAAATGAGATTCAAAATGCTTCATCCTCAAATCACTTGACCTATCCCTCAAATAGCCCTTCAGGTCCTTGGCATCCTCACATCCTGCTATCCCCACCCGTCATTACAGCATCACTCTCAAATCAAGTTCTCCAAACTACAAAGACCAGAGATACCGTCTTCCAAGGCTCAGCTGGTTCAGGGTTGAAATCAAGATGAAGGCTCTTGAAAATCACAAAGAACATTACTCAGCTCTGCGGCTGTTTGCCAGGGACAGTACTGCCAACTGATATCACACCCAAAGGCATTTCCATGCCTAATTCCCATTGGTTTCTTGCCAACTTACTTCCATTCTGATTGGCTACATACATCATCCCCACCCCCAACCCAGAAGTACCTAAGTGATCCAGTTCCAGGGAATCTTGAATTTGTTAATGCTCAAGCTGTCTATACCCACAACTGTTTTAACTGATTTTCTTTGCCTGACATAATAGCTGAAATGGTTATTCACTGTGTAGGCAGAAGACCCTCCTATATGTTTTTTTAAAATATATATTCTTTTTTTTCATCCTCCAGCCCTAATCCTCTTCAACACTGCCTGCCCTCCCATCTGACATTTTCATTCCTCCTTTCCCATTTTCTCTTTTTTCTACCTATCTTTCCTTTTCAATGGGAATTTCTCACTTTTGGCCCTTAATTTGAAGAAATATTACTCACTCTTCATAGGAGGACAAATGTATCCCAAATTCTGTGATGCCAAACTTAATATATTTTTGCCTCAAATCTAATCACTAAAAACAAAGTACAAATTTTAAAAAATGAATATTGTTAATCAATTTACAGTTTCTTACCAAGGAGGTTATTTTGTGACAATGGAATTCTACTGTCTCATTCTGTCATACTAGTCTAATCCTGTTCCCCGGGGCACCAAGGATAACAGCACAGCAGTGAGATTACTAAAGCTATCATCAATCTTCTCCACCACTATATATCAAAGAACCTTTGACAAACGAAAGTCTCAATTCCTACTTGAAACTAAAGAGTCTTAGTCAACAGCTCTATGTCTGACCCTGATTGTAGCAACCACCATTAGTACCCATACACCATTCTCCAAAACATTTGCTTTCAACATTTTGTTGTTGTCTCGTATGGTTCTTTTAAACCACTCAGCCCATAAATCCCAAGGACCATGTTTAAAAAAAAAAAGAAAAAAGCTGTCTTATTCACAGGCTGTCTCTTGAGAGACCCATTCCTTACTCTTTGCCATGCCCTTACTTAACTCTCCTAGTTACCAAGTTCACTACCCCTTCTATTTCATCTTTATGTTATCTATACCACTGGTCACCTTGAATTCTCTCCTCTACTTCACATCATTTTGAGTAATGTCCTTCCGCCTTCTATCGAGTCCTATCCTGCTTCCCCTCAGACTCACTTGGGTCACCTAGACCCTACGGGTAAGTCTCATGAAGCTTCACATTTCAAAATTCAGATTCTTCATGGCTTTTAGAAAAATCCTCATACCTTGAGAAACCTTGGACAAAATTCATAGTTGGCTCTAGATTACACATAGCCCTGTAGGGACAGAACATAACTAAAATACAGAGATGATCGAATTTCTTTACATCGCAGTCTTTCCCATAGAGCTTAAAGAAAAGCAATAATAAATCTGTATTTCACCAGTTTTGGTAGAGCCAGCTGAGTAGACTACGATAGCTTTAGGAGCTGAGTGCTGAGAGGCTGCCCAGTGTGTTTCCCCCAACCCCATATTCTGATAATAGATTATATTATCTGACTGAGACAAGGCTGCTTAGTCATAGTTTCTCATCCTCCTATACAATGATTGGTTCAGGGATGGGCATGGGACTCAGATAGGACCAATTAGATGGTTCCTAAGCTTGATATATACCATTACTGACAGTGAGCTATTATCTTTGCATTTTGGTTTAGCTAGACAATGACTGCCTACAGCAGCTAGAGGTCATCTTCCTAGATGCATGGGGAAAGCCTATCTCAAGTCTCAGCAGTTCCAGGAGGCACCACCTTAGATATCTCTACGGTCTTATGACCTCACAATCCCACCTGAGATTTTATCGTTTCTCAGAATCCATTTCTTAGTTTGAGACATTTTTGCCATCTAGAAAGGCTAGGCATGAGAAACAATTTTATTTTCAAACCCAGGGAGTACTGGCTGCATTAGATTTATTTTATATTTCATTTGAAAACTGAACTGTTCCTTTTCAGCTCATCTCTCTCCTCTCACATTGCAGCAGAAAAAGCCAAGTGGCACTTGACTACCGTCTAGAAAAATCCTTAGCATGATCATTGAGTTCATTACTTAGACAACAGTGTGATTGAACTTACCACCATCACAAACAGCCCCTTTTCTCCAGCTTCTAATAACATTTTCCTCCCTTTCCTATAAACTCCTAATCAACTCCTAGGGGCTTTTAAACAGTCTGCAGGCTTTCACTGACATTCTCCTCTAGACCCTTTGGGCTTCTGCCTGTCACCCAGTCCCATAAAGGCAACATCACATATTTTAGGGTTTGTTATGTCAATTTCTTGCTTCCAGAGTCCAAAATTTGTATGTTATATATTGTTGCATAACAAACAGACACAAAGCTTAGTACGTTAAAACAACAACAATAATTTATTTAGCTGAAATCTACAATTTTGGCAGGACTCAACAGAGAAGGCTTCTCTTTGCTCCATATAGCACTGGCTGTGGTGGCTTGATTGGAGGATCCACTTCCAAGATGGCTCACTCATATGACTGGCGGGTTGGTGGTGACTGCTAGCTGGAGCTCAGACAGAGCTTCAGGTTGGGGCCTCAGTTTCGGTCCATATGGGTCTCTCCATACAGACTCGTTTCCAAGACCGAGCATCTCAAAAGAACTAGCTGGAGACTGCATCACTTTTTATGATCTATGGAAATCACATATTATTACTTCCACTATAATCACAGGCCTGCCCAGATTCAAGAGGAGAGAAGAGAGACCTACCTCTCTCTATGAGGAAGTCACATTGTAAGAAGAACATGTGGGACAGGAGATGTGGCCAACTTGGAGAATGTAATGTATCAGATATTAGATCAAATATCAGAGTGTATTGTCAGCGCTTTACAACTTGGGGCATCATATTAATCTAAATAGCATTCCGCTTGCTTCAGCTCAGTCTAGACAGTTATTCTCAAAGGCTGGACCATAAACCAGTGGTGATTCATGACAAAAGTTCCATCACACATGGCAAAATGAGAAAAATATAAAAGTTCATAATAAAGATTAATTTACTCAATTTAAAGGGCAGAGCCTTAAAATGAAATCATAGTTTCCCTTCTTTTCTGATGTTAAAATGTCTTGTCTTTTATTAAATAATAGTGATAGCAGATAGTAGTTGTTTTCTTAGTGATGTCATTTCAACCTCCTTCATTTTTTCACATTTTTCCTATCAAAATACAGAAGTCTCAAGATTGTAGAGTTTATCACAGCACTGAATTTAGCCTTTGCTTGACCACTTTTTAATTTACTAGTATGCAAACTGAAACAGTAATTACTCTGTGGGTGTTCAGAACAGGTGAAACTCAAAGCATAAGGGTGTTTTAACTCTTCTATGAATATACATATAATTCAGTGCAACAACAGATCACAAGAAGTACTATATCTCTCAAAACCCAGATCCTCACATCAGTGGAATCTTTGAAGTGAGATCCCTTGGTAATTCAAGGTGAAGGTCAGAAAATAGGTAATAGGAGAAACTAGATATATAATCATGATGCTGTGTGCGCATGCGGCTGGTCTGCTGGAGAAGTGCGAGTTGAAATGGGGCACCGGCACAAACAAGATATACAGAGAAGGGCTCAGGAGTCATTTTTAGAAAAAGTGAATAAGTTCTATAAATGAATGAAGACTAGTGAGCTCCATGAATAAGGTAGCACCAAAAGAGAATTTATTCAACTGTTATTTACTAACTTACTATCTTACAGGCTCTTAAGTTATGAAGAAAAGCATGACAGAGCCCCTACCCTCAAAAAGCTCGCAATTCACATGGGGATACAGATATGTGAACAATTAAATAGAACATATATGTGGCTCTTAGCACTGTGGGTGCCAGAAAGGAGGAGGGATTAGTTCTTCCTAACACTGGGGATAGAGAAGGCCATGGGGTGAAGAATTACAGACTGATTTGCCAAGGGTCAAAATCGGCCTTTTTTTTCTTTTTTCAGCTTTATTGAGGTATACCTGATATATAAAACTGTAAGCTAGGACTGACTTTTGAAGTTTCTGTTGCTGGAGGCAAGATGAAGAATAAGAGCTGGTGTCTTGGTTTGGGCTACTATAACTGGGTACTTTATAAACAACAAGCATGTATTTCTTACAGTTCTGGACGTTGGGATGTCCAAGATCATGGTGCCAGAAGATTCAGTGTCTGGTGAGGGCCCATCTAGACAGCTGTCTTTTCACCGTAACCTCAAATGGTGCAAGGGGCAAGTGAACTGTGCGGAGGTCTCTTTCATAAGAAGAGACCTCCCAAAGGCTCCACCTCCTAACACTATCACATTGGGCATTAGGTCTTAACATATGAATTTGTGGGAAGGGGGGGATACAAGGACATTCAGACCACAGAAACTAGTGAAGGAGTTAGAAAAGGAGATTGTTTTAAAAAGTAAGGAACCAGGGGCACTTGGGTGGCTCAGTCAGTTAAGCATCTGCTTATGTCTCAGGTCATGATCCCAGGGTCTTGGGATTAAGCCCCAGGGTCAGGTTTCCTGCTCCGTGGGGAGTGCTTCTCCCTCTCCCTCTGCCCCTCCCCTCTGCTCATGCTCTCGCTCTCTCTCACTGTCTCTCTCTCTCTCATAAATAATTTTTAAAAAAGAAGAAGAAAGTAAAGGAACCATAATGACATAAAGGCGCCAATCAAGGAGTTTTCAGAAGACAACATGACTATATACATTAAAAGCTTCAAGAAGTTTGAAGATAAGGTTGGAAAGATCAGTAAAGGAGACAGAGGTTTGTTTTGCACTAGGCCTCTCCCAAAGTGTCTCAGTCTTATCTAGGAATCTTTGAAGTGAGATTCAGGAATCCTCCCCTAATTACCGGGACAACATGCCTGGGAAGTCATGTCATATTCAAGATCAAGGCTCAGCAAACAGAAAGTTAGAGCAGAAACACTAAAAATGGCAACTAGCCTTGTCCCAAATTGCTGCAGTGCTTAAAGGTCATGGACTTCTTGCAGCGCACAGCAGAATGGAGCAAACGCAGACAACCTCCCTCTTTGTAGGACTCCCCCGGGTCTGCCAGGGAGGAGTATCAGGTACCGCCCTGTTCTTTTGCTTAAGGCAACTGAAACTCAATCGCTCATGCATAAAAATTATCTCAAAACTTAAAAATTTGTGACACAAATTTGAAAGTGTTATCTCAAAACCATGGTTGAGAAAATGTCAACCGACAAGGAATTACTGAATTGCTTGCTTCTTTTCCTTCCCCTCTATAATGAAAAACTAGCTTTCAGGGTAGGGCAAAAAAGAAAGTCATAAGAACAACAAATAAATGTGGGGATTTTTTTTTTTTAAAGATTTTATTTATTTATTCGACAGAGATAGAGACAGCCAGCGAGAGAGGGAACACAAGCAGGGGGAGTGGGAGAGGAAGAAGCAGGCTCATAGCAGAAGAGCCTGATGTGGGGCTCGATCCCACAACGCCAGGATCACGCCCTGAGCCGAAGGCAGACGCTTAACCGCTGTGCCACCCAGGCGCCCCAAATGTGGGGATTTTTTAAGACATGTTCTTTCTATAAAATTTTTCTACAAAATCGGAGTAACGGGAGGTTCGGGGGTTCTCAGATAAACTAGGAAAAAAAGACATTCCAAATCACTAATATGAAACCAGCAGTGACATTTAACACCTAAAAAGTATAAAACAGAACAGAAAGATACCATGGAGATCTGCTAAAATATCTATATTGCCAAACCTACAGAATAGGGGAAATCTAAATGTGTGTGTGTGTGGAGAGACAGAGAGAGAGAGAGAAAGAGAGAGAGAGGGAGAGAGACCAAGGAGGTGGAGGTTAAAGATAAAGAAAAGAGGTTTCACTAAAGGACTAAATGCCCCCTCAGGTAAATTTTAATTTGGACGTAAAAAGTAATAGTTGTACAAGATAAGGGCCCTGATTCAAACCATTTCTAATATTTCCTTGCTCTAGAATGGCATTCTATAGCTTTCCTTTTGAGACAGGGAGAACAAATTTTTCCTAGCTAATATGTCTTTTTTTTTTTAATAGAATTCCTCAGTTGAATGGAAATGTCCTGCCTCAGTTACACAGAAAGTTGTTAGCTTCCTTTTATAGGTGTTAGAGCTTCCAGAGAGCCTTGGTGAGTGACTTGCACCCGAGTGCTCTCCGGAAAGAGCATATGGGACTCACACGGACCTGCACTTGGAGCAGAGGCAAGGCCAGGGCATCTGGAGGTAAGCATGCTGAATAGGGTAAAATTTTAAAAAGGGCGATTTAACTTCATACTTAAACCTTTTTATAAAACCCCATATCGATTTTCTTAACTTCGGCTGGCATATTAAGTTTGCTTTTATAAATACTAGAAGGAATTATGGTCTTTTATAAAATATATATTCAGTAGAAGGTATGATCTTGACTTCTTTTCTGACCCATGGCTTAGCCTACAGATTTGGCACTTTTCACTTGACCTGAAAGGAAGCAGATTTTAAAATTACACTTAATTAGCTTGTCATATTAAACAAAAATGAAGCCAGTTTTTAAAATATTGGCATGAAATAAATGAGTATGTCCCAGCCTGAACCAGTCATTAATTAAGCCTTCGTGTTGGCATGTCAATTCAAGAATTCTCCCTTACCCTTTTTTTTTTAATATTTAAAGGTATGAGGTCATATTTCCCATGTAATCGATATTATTGTTCTTAATTCTGCTATTGACTAGAATAACTTGAATAAATTGCTTAACCTCTCTGGTCTTCACTTTCTTCACTGTAAAATGAGAGGATCATTTCAGAGGTTCCATCAGGATCTAACACTTCTACAATACGAAGGTATAAGATACTGGGGTGCTTGGAGGGGATGTAGGAGACATGGGGGGAGAGGTGATTCTTCCTCAGAGATGGGAAGCGAAGCAGGGAGGGGAGATGGGCCAGGCTAACAGCAGTGGTAGAACAGGGGGAGATGGTGGCAACCAAACTGTACCATCAATAATTCAGGCCTTAGTCATCTCACTCCTGGACTATGCTGGTCTCACTCCCTCTAGTCTCTTCTTCATCCATTTTATAAGGAAAGCCATTGTATTCTCTATTTAATCCCTCTTCTTTGCAACCCCAAAGCCTTCAGTGGCAACCCTCTGCCCTGGAAGTAAAGACCAAACATCTACGCTTATAATTTAGTACTTTTAATGAAGTTAGCACAAGTTAACTTTCCAACCTTATTTTTTACTGTTCCTCACAGACTCAACTACAATCACCCGGATGGATACTGACCTCTTCTCTCTTCCCATGTTTGAACCTTTCATCATCATACTGGGCTTTCATTCCAGAATTCCTTCCATATTCCACCCTTGCTACCCAGCCTGTCAGGCAATTCCTCTTTCTTCATGATACTTCCTCTTCATACTTAGGCTTCTTTGAACATACACAGCACTATACCTTTTCAGGTATACGTGCTCACTCACAGACTGGGTGGTGGGCTGCTTACAGACAAGGATAATGTAAATCATCTGTCTCCCTTCAGGGAACCTAGGCCTGTGCTATGCATAAGCTCTATAGATACCGGGTAAAGATGGCAAGGGATATTCTGCCGAAAGACCTAGATTAGATTGTTTTAACCTTTAAAAAAAAATAGCCCCTTTTGATAAACAAAAAAATCTTACGTACTCAATATCCACATTAAAAAGAATGAGTTCACATCATATACAAAAAATTACTCAAAATGGACCATAGAGCTAAATGAAAAGAGCTAAAACTACAAAACTCTTACAAAGAAAACATAAGAGTAAGTCTTGGTGACCTTGGATGAGGCAATGTTTCTTAGACACGACACTGAAAACATAAGCAACAAAAAGAAAAACAGATAAATTAGACTTCAAACTCAAAGCCTTTTCTGTGTCAAAGAGCACAATTAAGAAAATGAAAAGATAATCCACAGAATGAGAGAAAATATTTGCAAAGCATATATCTGATAAGGGACTTGACTCCAAATACATAAAGAACTCTTATAAATCAACAAAAAGACAACCCAGTTTAAAAATGGGTAAAGGATTCAAATAGATACTTCTCCAAAGAAAATACACAAATGGACAGTAAACACATAAAAAGATGTTTAACATCATTAGTAATTAAGGAAATGCAAATTAGAACCACATTAAGATACCACTTTACACCCACTAGGATGGCTAAATTTTTTTAAAAGGACAATAACAAATGTTGATGATGATGTGGAGAAATTGGACCTTCATATAAACCGCTTATTGGCAATAGTTCAGCAGTTCCTCAAAGGATTAGGCACAGCCTGGCAATTCTCCCAAGAGAAATGAAAACAAGCAGTCACACAAATTTGTACAGGAAAGTTCACAGCATTGTTATTTATAATAGCCAAAAGCATGGAAACTCGAATATCCATCAGCTAATGAATGGATAAATTTGAATCCATACAATGGAATATTATTCAGAAAGAGAAAGGAATACTGAAACATGTTCCAACATGGAGGGAACCTTGAAAACAATATGCTAAATGAAAGAATCCAGACACCAAATGCCACAGATTGTATGATTCCATTCGTGAAATGTCCAGAACAGGCAAATCGATAGAAATAGAAAAGATTAGTGGTTGCCAGAGGCTCGTAGGAGGTGGGAGGTGATTGCCAATGGTGTCTCTTTTCGGGGTGGTAAAATGTTCTGAAATTAGATGGTGGTGATTATATAACTCTGTGAAATACTGAAATCCACCGAATTGTACATGTTTAAATGGTAAATTTTATAGTATAAGAATTATATCCCCTCCTCCCCAAAAAGAATTACATCCCAATAAAGCTGGTATTTTAAAAATTCTAGGTATGGCTGCCACCGAGGTTCTGATAGTGCACCTTCCCCAGGGACAGGAGAGTATTCCCCCAACAGGCTTTTCAAAATACAGTTATAATACTGAAAGTGCTTTTTAAAATTCTGCCACTCTCTCTCCTAGGAGGATATGCCTTCCTAGTTGAAAATCAAAGGCATAGTAAATTATATAAAATTAAATAACGAGTATTGGTAACAATATTAAGATTAGTATTAGACATTCTCTATAGAAATAATTCAGTTATTATTTTTAGTTATTCTTAATACTGAAACTAATAATAAACCTAGGGAGTTATATCATACTTGTATATGTGCTGATAAAAGGTTAATGGCTACTAAATGAAGATTGTTAAAATCAGAGCATCTCAGAAATAACAACGCTGAACCTCACATTCATCTTTTCTGACATTCAAACCATTTTCATCCAAAACTTACGTGGTGTTGCCATTTTTGTGAAGATAGGAGTCACAATATCTTCCAATTGTTGTTTCTGTTCAAAAATCTCGTTAATGGAAGCTTCCAGATGGGTTTCCAACCACTCCTTTTTTACACAGCATGCAGTGAGGATAGTATTCTAGAGACAGAAACAAAGTTTCCTACTTGTTTACTGAAAAATAAAACTCTATAGTATCTCTAAACCAGCACTGTGCAACAGAACTTTCTGCGATGATGGCAAGGAATAATACGTAGTTTCAAAAAAGAATAATATGTATAGTGTAATCCCATTTTCATACAAACAAAACCTTATAAAACTGCATGTGTGTGTACATATGTTTATATAAGTGATGGGACAAGTATGGCGAAATTAACACAAGATTGTTATCAGAAGCACAGGTAAAGTAGTAAGACTGGAAATGGAAGAGAGAAAGCTATTAAGTTTGTTTTAGGCATTTCAATTTTATTCTAATTATTACTATATGTACACAGTATTAGTTCAAATAACCAAATATTTAAAAACTGACATTAAAAAAGCTTTTATAGCAACTAGTTGGACAAGGCACTGTCTGTGGCAGGAAATTTTTGTTTCCCAGATCCAATAGCTGAAACAGCTATTCTAATAGAATTGTGCCTATATTTTGTTGGTTTCATAAGAGATTTTGTAAAGCGTTTTACAAACCACAGTGAAATGTGTAACTTATCATGTTCTCAGACGTGGGGATGTATTACACTTTGAGCAATAGCTAATTCTTTTTCATCAGAATTATAAGTCATAGGGAATTCACAGAACATCCTGCACAGAAATGCAAGAGAGTTTATTTTTTTAAGATTAATTTATTTGAGAGAGAGAGAAAAAGAGAGAGCCCAAGCAGGGGGAGGGGCAGACGGAGAGAGAAAACAGACTCCCCACTGAGTGTGGCGCCCTACGTGGGGCTCCATCCACCACCCTGAGATCACAACCAGAGCTGAAATCAAGAGTCACCCAACGGACTGAGCCACCCAGGTGCCCGAGAGAGATCATTTAAAACCAAAACACATTTCTGGTACCTGAAGCATATCTTTTTATCTTAGTGTATATCCAAAGCAATAAACTAGTCCATATGCAGAACTTAGTATATGGTAAATGTGGGAAGTTGGCTTTACAATTAGCTATCCTTACATTTGGGTATCTTTTTCTTTTACCATTGTGTAAAATTTGAATGTGTAATATATATATACAAAGAAATTAAAATATGATATATATGTAAGTTTTGTATGGAGCACTCGGTGTTATACGCAAACAATGAATCATGGGACACTATGTCAAAAGGTAATGATGTACCATATGGTAACTAACATAACACAACATAACATAACATAAGATAAATAAATAAAGCAAAACTTAATGAGTATCAGTAGACCCCACTAATCAACAGAAAAACCAGCACATTGCCAGAATAACACTATTTCTGTGCCCCACCCATAATTCATCCCCCTGTCTTCCTCCAAGAGATAATGACAATCTGTGCTTATAACTTTGCTTTCTTTTTTAATAGTTTTACCTTATATGTATGTATCCCTAAACAATATAGCTTTATTTTGCTTGGTTTTGAAGTTTATGAAAATCTCTGTAGTCTTTGCTGATTTTTTTTTCACTCAACAATACATTTAAAAAATGTATTCATGTTCGGGTGCCTGGCTGACTCAGTCACTTAAGCACCAGTCTCTTGGTTTCGGCTCAGGTCATGATCTCAGGATGGTGATCTCAGGGTTGTAAAATCGACCTCACATAGGGCTCCCCACTCAGCATGTAAAGTCTGCTTAAGACTCTCTCTCTCCCTGTCCCTCTGCCCCTCCTCCTCCCCCCTTGCTCATGCACACTCACTCACTCTCTCTCTCTCTAAAAAAATAAATCTTTTTTAAAAAAAAGTATTCATGTTGGTGAGTGTAACACTTAGTACATACATCTCGATGTCACTTAATATTATTTCATTTAATTTTTATCAGTCTATCTCTTACTAGTAGTTTACCAAGGAAGGAGCAAAGGAAGGAAGGAGGGAGGGAAGGAGGGTAAGAGGAAAGTGGGGAGGGAGGGAGGGAGAGAGAAGACAGCAGTAAGGACCACCATCTACCTCCAGAGCATTAGTATAGAAATTAAAGATGTAAGGCAAAAATCTTAAAAGACTTCTGAACAAACAATAATCACAATGCAGTACCTTGTCTTCCTTAAAGAGCTTTCCTGGTCCCTTTTCTGTGTCTGTAACAGCTGCAGAGACCTTTGCAATATATTTTTTCAGAGTCAGCCTTGCAGCTGAAGGAACAGAACAATAAAATGCACAATAATAAGACAAATTTACAAGATACTATTATATATCCAGAGTTTATAAAGACTGTGTATAGAAGGGGTGTCTGGGTGGCTCAGTTGGTTAAGCATCTGCCTTCAGCTCAGGTCATGATCTCGGGGCCCTGTGACTGAGCCGCATGTTGGGCTCCCTGCTCAGTGAGGGGTCTGTTTCTCCCCCTCCCGATGCCTTCCACCTTCCTCGCAGCGCCCCGCCCCACTCATGCTCTCTCTCTCGCTTGCTCTCTCTCTCAGGTAAACAAGTAAAAAATCTTAAAAAAAAAAAAAAGACTGTGTGTAGATTCATTAAGGTTATTTCCATTGAATTTCAAGATAGATAATACTCAACTAGCATAGCACTTTGGGACATTTACTGTGTTCCTAAAATTGTGCTAAAATTTTGAAGACAAATAAATATTAAATGTGACATCTAATCCCAAAGAGACCATATTCCATTAAAATAACTACTCTAGAGAAAGGAACAAAAATTCATTTCCAATAGATGAGCTGTCACTTGCTTTACCCTTTGTGATCCTTCAAAATAAATTCAAAAATAGCTTTTCTCTTTTTAAAAATATTTATTTAAGTAATCTCTACACCCAACATGGGGCTCAAACCCATGACCCTGAGATCAAGAGCAGCATGCTCCTCCAACTAAGCCAGCCAGGCACCCAGATTTTCTCTTAAAAAAAAAAGTGTTTAAAATAATTCTATTCACTACAGCACCCATAGTAATGTCATCACAAAATCTGCAAGACCTGTTTGAATAAAATTACACTTCGAGAGAAATAAAAGACTCAAATAAATGGAAAGGTTTACTATATTCCTAGATGGAACAACTGAATACTGTAAATTGTAGATAAGCCCCAAATTAATTTGAAGGTTGATGTATTTACTTCCTATGGCTGCGGTAACAAATTGCTACAAATTTTGATGGCTTACAACACCACAAATTTATTTTCTCACAGTTCTAGAATCCAGAGGTTTGAAATTGGTATCAATGAGCTAAAGTCAAGGTGTTGGCAAGGCTGAGGGACCCAAGAGGAAAACCCATTTTCTTGCCCTTTTCAACCACTAGTGGTAGCCTGTATCCTTGACTGGTGGCTCTTTCCTCCATCTTCAAAGTACATCAGGTCTCACCTGGATAATCCAGAATAATCTCTTCATCCTTAACTGAAGGATCTACAAAATCCATTTTGCCATATGAACTAACATTCACAGGTTCCAGAGATAAGGACCTAGATGTGTCTGGTAGCCATTTTTTAGCTCATCACAGCCTGCCCTAAAATTCACATCTATCCCACATGTAAAATACATTTACCTCATCCCAACATCCAAAAATCTCAGCACATTACATCAACCCATGTCCAAAGGCTCATCTAAAATATCATCAACTCAAAAGTCTCAAATATCATCATCTAAATCATCTAAACAAGCTATGGGTGAGACTTTGGTGTGATCCATCATCATGGAGTAAAATTTCTCTCCATCTGCTGACTTGTGAAACTAGAAATCAAGTTCTCAACTCCCAAAATACAATGGTGGGATAAGCGCAGTGTAAGAGTTGTAGACACTGCCATTCAGAAAGAGAGAAAGTGGAAGGAAAACAGGAACCAGCAGTCCCAAGCAATTTTGGAATCCCAGAGGGCAAATCCTATTAGGTGTCAAGACCTAGGAATAATCCTCTGTGGCAGAAGGCTCCATCCTCTTGGCCTGTGTTTCAGCCTGAATCATTCTTTTTTAGGAAAGGTAGCATGTGTTCATAGCTGAAGAGCCTCATCAGTCTGTTTCCTGCCTGTAGGGTTTTGAGAGTCCAATAGCCTTTTTCCTTTTTTAAAAGATTTTATTTATCTATTTGAGAGAGAGTGCACAAGCAGGGGGAGCAGCAGAGTGAGAGAGAGAAGCAGACTTCCTGCTGAGCAGGGAGCCCGACACGGGGCTGGATCCTAGGACCCTGAAAGCATGACCTGAGTCGAAGGCAGACACTTAACCAACTGAGCCACCCAGGTGCCCCAAGCAGCCTTTTTTCCTTTTTGTTTTCTCTATCTCCCTTTGTTCAAACTGACAATGTTCCTGCTGGTATAACATCCTCAAAAACCTTGTGAGTCTTCCTGCAAGCCACAGAGACTCATTCCATTAAGCGAGAGGCTCCTCCACAGGTCCTTCTTGGATAATCTTATTTCTATCTCTGACTTCTGCTAAGATGGCTGAGCGGCGCCATGAATAACACACCCAATCTCTTCAGTACCCACAGAACACTGTCCAGCCACATCCTTGCTTTTTCTCCAGAGCACACTTTCCTAACAGTGAATCTCCTAATTTTAGCACTTTTGCTGCCTGGATAGGCTGAGAATTTCCCAAATCATCAAGTCCTGTTTCCCTTTTACATAACAGTTTTTTCCTCAATTTTTCGTTCCCCTCTCACATTTTACTATAAGCAACAAGAAGAAACCAGGTCATGCCTTCAACACTGTTTGGAAATCCCTTTAGCTAAATATCCAAGTTCCCCACTTACAAGTTCTGCTTTTGATATAAGGACAGGACACAATTCAGCCAAGCTTTCCACAATGATTGTCTTTCCTCATTTTCCAATAACAAGCTCCTCTTTTCCTTCTGAGCCGTCACCAGCAGCATCTCTAACGTCTGTGTTTCTACCAACAGTCTGCTCAAGGCAACTTAGGTTTTTTCTATTTTGCATCTCAAAATTCTTCTATCTACTCATTACCCAATTCCAAAGCTGCTTCCACATTTTTAGATATATTTTACAGCTGCACCTCAATTCCAGGTACCAAAATCTGTATTAGTTTCCTATGGCTGCTATAACAAATGATCATAGACTCGATGGCTTAAAACACTACTGTATTCTTTCACACTTCTAGGTGCCAGAAGTCTGAAATTGGTTTCACTGGACTAAAGTCAAGCATATACAGGGCTGAATCCTTCTAGAGGCCTGAGGGGAAAAACTATTCCTTGCCTTTTTTAGCTTCTAGCAATTTTGTTTTCCTCAGATTGTGGCCCCTCCCAACACCTCCAAAGTGCATCATGTCACTCTCTGCTTCCAGTCACATCACATTCTCCTCTTTGTGTCAAACATCTATTTCCTTCTTATAAACATCTATTTCCTCCTCTATTTCCTTGTGATTATATTTAGGGTCCACCAGGAGAATCCATGATAATCTCTCAGTCCCAAAATCCTTAATCATATCTGCAAAGTCCATTTTGCCCTATAACATTCACAGGTTCCAGTAATTAGGACCTGGATATCTTTGGGGGCCATTATCCAGCCTACCATGATCAGCATACAAAATCTCATGAAACTCCGTGTAGGAGTTTTTGATAGAGTTAAAAAGATCAATCTACAGAGGAAGATGGAAGCAGGATAGGGGGACCCTAGGCTCATCTTGTCCCACAAACCAAAGTAGATAACGATCATCCTAAATACCCCAGAAATGAACCTGAAGACTGACAGAACAAATTCCACAACTAAAGCGAGAGAGGAGGCCACAGTGAAGAAGAAAGAAGAAATAAGAAGAAGAGGGCGAGAAGGAGGAGGCAGAGACTTAGACAAAGTGCCAAGATGGAAGAATTCATCCCACATGAAAGAACAAGATAAGGTCACAGACAGAGATCTAAGCAAAAACAAATATAAGTAACATGCCTGATGGAAAATTTAAAGCATCATAAGTATACTCACTGGACTTGAGAAAAGAATGGAAAGCTTCAGGGAGACCCATAACACAGAAGTAATAAAGTTAAAAAGAATCTGTCAGAAATGAAAAATGAAATAATTGAGATTAGAAACAGGCTTAAGGCAATGAACAGCAGGCTGGAAGAAAAAGAAGAATGAATTAGTGTTACAGAAGACAAAATAATGGAAAATAAGGAAGCTGAAGGAAGGAGTGAAAGAAGAATTATGGAACATGAAAACAGACTTCATCTTATGGAACTGAGTGACTTCATCATCAAAAGTAATGACATTTGTATTATAGGAGTCCCAGAAGAAGAAGAGAGAAAAGGGAGCAGAAAATTTATTTGAAGAAATAATAGCAAAAAACTTCCCTAATCTGGAGAAGGAAACAAACATCCAGATCCAGGAGGCACAGAGAACTCCCATCAAAATCAACAAAAGCAGGCCAACACCAAAAATATTGTAACTAAATTTGCAAAATATAGTGATAAAGAAGAAATCTTAAAAGCAGAAAGACAAAAGAAGTCCTTAACTTACAAGGGAAGACCCATAAGACTAGCTACAGATTTCTCAACAAAAACATGGCAAGCCAGAAAAAAGTGGCATGACATATTCAAAGTGCTGAATGGGAAAAATCTGTAGCCAAGAATATTCTATCCAGCAAGGCAATCATTCAGAAGAGAAGAAGAGTAAAAGAGTTTCCCAGACAAACAAAAACTAAACCAGCCCTGCAAGAAATATTAAAAGGGATTCCTTGAGTAGAAAGGAAAGACTAAAAGTGACAAAAACAAGAAAGGAACAGAGAACATCTCCAGAAACAATGACAAAACAAGTAATAAAATGGCACTAAGTACATATCTACCAATAATTACGCTGAATGTAAATGGACTAAATGTTCCAATCAAAAAACACAGGGTACCAGACTGGATTAAAAAAAACAAAACTCGTCTATATGCTGCTTACACAAGACTCATTTTACACCTGCAGATTGAAAGTGAGGGGACAGAGAACTATTTATCATGTTAATGATGTCAAAAGAACACGAGAGTAGCAATACTTATACGGGAAAACTAGACTTTAAAATGAAGTCTATATCAAGAGATAAAGAAGGGCACTATAGCATAATAAAGGGGACAATCCAACTAATAATTATAAATATTTATGCATCCAGTATGGGAGCACCCAAATATATAAAACAATAAAAAACATAAAGGAACGAAATGATAACAATACAACAATAGCAGGGGACTTTAACACCCCATTTATATCAATGCACATATCATCTAAACAGATCAACAAGGAAATAATGGCTCTGAATGACACACTGGACAACATGGACTTAACAGACATATTCAGAACATTCCATCCTAAAACAGCAGAATACATATTCTTTTCAAGTACAAATGGGACAGTCTCCAGAACAGATCACATACTAAGTCACAGATCAGGCCTCAACAAGTACAAAAAGATTGAGATTATACCATGCATATTTTCTTACTACAATGTTATGAAATTTGAAGTAAACCACACACACACACAAAAGAAAAGTCCACAAATACTTGGAGCTTAAACCACATGCTACAAAACAATGAATGGGTCAACCAGGAAATCAAAAAAGAAATAAAAAATACATAGAAATAAATGAAAATGAAAACAAATGGTCCAAAACGTTTGGGATGCAGCAAAAGTGGTCACAAGAGGAAGTATATAGCAATACAGGCCTACCTCCAGAGGCAAGAAAAACCTCAACTGAACAACCTACCCTTACACTTAAAGGAGCTAGAGAAAGAACAAGAAAAGAAGCCCAAAGCCAAAAGAAGGAAGGAAATAATAAAGATTAGAGCAGAAATAAATGATATAGAAACTAAAAAAAAAAAAAAAAACAATGGAAGAGATCAATGAAACCAGGAGATCAATGAAACCAATGAAACCCCTAGCCACACTTACCAAAAAGAAAAGAAAAAGGACCCAATAAATAAAATCATGAATAAGAGAGGAGAAATAACAACCAACACCACAGAAATACAATCATAAGAGAAGATTATGAAAAACTATATGCCAACAAATTGGACAACCTAGAAGAAATAGATAAATTCCTAGAAACGTATAAACTACCAAAACTGAAACAAGAAGAAATAGAAAACTTGAACAGACTGATAACCAGCAAAGAAACTGAATCAGTAATAAAAATCTCCTAACAAACCAAAGTCCAGGGCTAGATGGCTTCACAGACAAATTCTACCAAACATTTAAAGAAGAGTTAATATCTGTTCTTCTCAAACTATTCCAAAAAACAGTCTTGGAATTCATTCTATGAGGCCAGCATTACCCTGATACCAAAACCAGAAAAAGACTCCCTTAAAAAGAAAACTACAGGCCAATATCCCTGATGAACATGGATGCAAAAATTCTCAATAGCAAACAGAACCCAACAGTACATTAAAAGAATCATTCACCAATCATGGCCTCATAGAATGAATTCGGACATCTATACTCATGTGGTGTTTATATAAAATGGAATATTACTTAACCTTAAAAAAGAACACAGTCTTGCCATTTGCAAGGATGTGGATGGAGTTACCATCCACAGTGTTAGCTAAGCAAAATAAGTCAATCAGAAAAAGACAAATACCATATGATTTTGCTCCTATGTGGAATTTAAGAAACAAAACAAAGGAACAAAGGGAAAAAAAAGAGAGAGAGGCACACCAAGAAACAGACTCTTAACAATAGAGAACTGATGGTTACCAGAGGGGAGGTGGGAGGGGAGTTGGTGAAATAGGCGATTGAGATTGAGGAGGGTGCTTGTTGTGATGAGCACTGGGTGTTGTGTGGAGTGCTGAATCACTAAACTGTACATCTGAAACTAATATTACACTGTATGGTAACTAACTAGAATTGAAATAGAAACTTAAAAAAAATCACTGTAATAATCAACTGTGTCATCTGTAGTACCTAACAATCTCCTAAGCCTCATTTGTGTATCTGTAAAGTGGACATAATAAAAGAAGTCACATTCAGACCCACGTCTGGAATACTTTTTTGTGTTTTTTTTTATTTGTTTGTTTTTTAAGTAGGCTCCATGCTGGGCTCGACACAGGGCTCAAATGTTCGACCCTGAGATCAAGACCTGAGCCGAGATCAAGAGTTGGACACTCAACCAACTGAGCCACCCACGTGCTCCAGGAATTGTATTAATGTATACGGACCAGTTAACTAGTATTGCTTCCAGCCCTTCACAGCTTCAAACCTATCATTCACGATGCAAGCAAAATTAATTCCCTAAACTGGAATCCAAGGTTTAGATTTTGGCTACACTATTTGGGTAACCTGGAGTCAGTGGTAGTTCCAGAATTCCAATGCAGGATAGAGGAATTAGTTATCAGACAGGACTAAAGAACTTGTCATGAAACTGCATTTGTATAAGCACGCTGATCTTACTGGGAGCACATGTTTATTTGGGGTGGCTTGGTAGATGAGTTTATTGCAAGCATCCTCTTAATACCACCACACCTGTGTGATGCATTCAGGCTGCTATAGCAAAACATCACTGACTGGGTAGATTATAAACAACAGAAATTCATTTCTCACAGTTCTGGAGACTGAGAAATCCAAGATCAAGGCACCAACATGGTCGTGGTCTGGTGAGAGCCCTCTTCCTTCATAGCTGGCACCTTCTCGCTACACCTTCACATGGTGGAAGGGGCTAGGGAGTTCTGTGGGAACTCTTAAAAGGACACTAATCTTATTCGTGAGGGTTCCACCCTCATGTTCTAAGCACTGCCAAAGGCCCTATACCTCCTAAAACTATCACATTCAGCATTAGTATTCAACATATGAATTGGGGGTGGGGGAGACACAAACATTTAGACCATAGTAATACCTTAACCCCTCCAAGTTTCATATATAAAATGGAAGTATTATAGAACAGTCTTCATGGCATTGTTATAAGGACTAAACAAAACATAGTATAATGCATGCAAGTATCTTGGCACAGTGCCTGGGACACAGTAAAACACTTGGCAAGTTTATTATTCTGTCACTCCTCTCCTCAAAACTCTATAAATGACTCCCTACTGACTACTGAATAAAACACAGAGCCCTCCAACATCCATCTAGCCACAAACTATCTTCCTAGCTTTACCCCTTCCAACATTCGTCCAGAGAGTCTACCCATTATTTACAGAGCAACATCCCCACCTGCCAACATGGCTCTCAGTTCCTCAGGTCTCTGCTCCGATATTAGCTTATCAGAGAGGCCTTTCCTGCTGGCCCTCTATAAAGGAACACACAACTCACTCATTCACTTGCAACTTCCTAACCCCCTGCTGCTCTACTTTTCTCAAAAGCACCCCATAGATTTATAGATTTTGACAGATATATTTTCTGGGTCTTCCTACTGGAAAGTAAACTTCAGGAACATAAAGATTCTGTTTTGCGGCAAGTTGTGCATATATTCTCAGGTCTTAGAACAGTATTTAGCACATAGAGGTGCTCAATAAATATTTATTATATGAATGTTGACATAGAATTTCTCTATTATGTTTCCTCAACCTAAGATGCCCTCTCTGCATTGCCATTTTCCAAAATTCTAGTTGATCTTCAAAGCTTACTCAAATTCTCCTCTGTGAAACTTCTGATTCCCCCAAGTAGAACTCATTGCTCTCTCAACTGCTACACGATTATAATTTGAGTTAGCTCTCATTTTAGTCTGTCTCATAATTTTTCCTATCTTGTTTTTTGCTTCTATCTCTAGACTGTAAGCTCTTTAAAGGCAGGATCTATGGCTCATCTTTTTATCATAGTCCATGCCAAATTCCACACCCCCTCACTCACTATCGGACAGTACCACATTGCCACCAAAGGGACACAGGTTAAAAGGGGGAAGAACTCAATATGTGCTTAACTATTTGAAGGGAAGGACATTCCAGAGTGAAAAAAACAGAAGCAGATGCTAAATTGTGTGGAAGGGTATGGCTATAGCAACTCTTTAGGTAGAAATAAAACTGCCATACCTCAGGAGGCTTGGAGGAGATACAGGTAAATTATTTCCATGAAAATCTGTTCATATGATTACAGAATTTATTAGCAAGCAAAAATTAGTAAAGTCTTCATTTTCAGAAAAGGGAAAAAGTTCAAAACATTCTGGCAAAATGCAAGGAAAAATATCCCTAAGAAGCCCAGTAGGGGTGCCTGGCTGGCTCAGTTGGTGGAGCATGCAATTCTTACTCTTGGGGTTGTGAGTTCAAGCCCCACGTTGGGTGTATAGATTACCTAAAAATACAATCAAAAGGAAGGAAGGAAGGAAGGAAGGAAGGAAGGAAGGAAGGAAGGAAGGAAGGAAGGAAGGAAGGAAAGAAAAGAAAGAAACCCAGTAATTGGTTAGGTGACATCTTTTAGTTCCAATGTGGTCCTTTATGACATCACTGAATTTATCCTGAATCACTATGACTAATGATGTAATAATGATCATCAGTGTATATTATGCTGACAATTCTTTGAGTAGAGCACCATATTAACTGATCCCAGAGCGATTCTGCTCTGTGACCAATTTTTTGGCTATAGATTTTTTTCCCCCCATTTGAGAAAGATGTCCATTCAAGGACTATCCCTAACTTTTTCTCTGTTGTTTATCTGCTTCCTTAGGAAGAGCTTCTGCATTTGTGATGGAACTATCTGGACAAAGGTCGGATGGGAGATTTTTCCAGAAGAAATGCATTATCTGAAAGCTAAGCCTTCTCCATCTCACTGTCTACCTTACCCTCTGGACAAACTATGCTGCAGTTTTGCTAGTATGGATATATTTCAGGGTTCTTTACGTCTCGTTTATATTTTAGTACAAGCTCTCTTTTTAATCCTGTCTGTTTTATCTGTGCATTACCTGTGGATGAAATGGAAAAAACACCAAAAAAAGGTGAATTAGTGATGCAAATAGTAATAGTTATAAATACCATAAACTTTAAAACATAAGATTATCAGCTTCTTTGAGGGAAAGTACCATGTCTTATTCCTCTTTGTAACATCTCCTCACCCCCACCACTCACCCCCAAACATGTAGTACAGTGTCTTGCACAAACTTGGTGCTCAACAATGTGTATTGAATTAGAAGGTCCTTAAAATAATCTAGTTCATCCTCAATCTTTCAAGTTACAAAATATATCAGGAAAGTAGTGAGCTACAATAAGTGGAATGGGTAGGAGATGAAGTTATCTGTCTGGGCCCATAGGTAAGTAATTCGATCTCTCTCAGCTGTCTCATCCATAAGTGAAGTATCTGGACAAGGGATCTGTAAAGTCCCTTCCAGATCTATCTAAGAAAGCTAAGTATGTCGAAGTTGTCATGTATTTTTTTTTTCTTTTTTAAATAGACTATAAACTAATTTCTAAGGTTAAGATAATTTTCTGGGAAATGGTGCTCTTAAAGTAATTTCCCACTTGCCAATAGCACTGTATTTTGAGGCAATCTTAAAAGTTCATTGACCTTCACAACAATTAGATATTTATAAAATTACTAGGATTTAATTGCATTATACGCTGAGGCTGCTTAGTAAAGGAAAACATTTTACTAATATTCAAGTAATTTCAACAGAATTCTCTAACCATAAAAAGCACACATTAAATTCTAGCTGATGGTGATAATGATCACTATAATCTTATATGGGAACATATACAAAAGAGCATTTCTTTGGCACTTACACCTTTCTTTAATAGTAACCTTTCTTCTGTATAGACAAATAATGTGTAATGTTTAGAGTTTAAGTGCACATATCCAGAAAACAAATGTAATTGGAACTACCGTAAGAAAAAAATCTATAATATCATCTGTCTTTCTTCTTTAAGCTGAAAAAACCAGCCTCCTCAGATACATTTGGTAATGACCTAGAAAATCAGTCCATCTATGACATTGATCAAATACTCTGCCGGCTGGTGGCCACAACATCAATGATGACCAAGTACCTGAATCAGATGTCCCATCATCCTCCAGCTAAGAAAGTCAAGCACCGAAAACTAAAGAGGAAGAGGAGTGAAGGAGAAGGAGCCAGAGGATACTAGACCTATCTGTATGCAAATGTAGCTCATCCAATATGGAGATTACACAAGAAATCTGTTGAGACAACTCATGCTAGGATAAAAATGGTTCTTTGAGAGCCTTCGTAATTTTTTTTGTCACATACTTTACTGAATCTTTCCAAAGTATGGGTGGAGAAATTACTTCTATTCAGCAAAAAAGGCATCCATACTTACTAGAGTACCAAGAAAAAGATTGTATACAATCACTTCTTCATGTTTAAGTGTTTTTTCTTTTTAGTGCGTTAGATTACTAATCATTAACCAATATGTAGAATAGAATCTTGATTTAGTGTTTCAATAAATCTCTGATTTAAATAATATTTGTGGGGTGCCTGGGTGGCTCAGTTGTTTAAGCGTCTGACTCTTAATCTCAGCTCAGGTCTTGATCTCAGGGTCACGAGTTCAAGCCCCACGTTGGGCTCCACCCTGGGAATGGAGGCTACAATAAATAAATAAATAAATAAATAAATAAATAAATAAATAAAATTAATTTGTAATTTTTCTTACTTTCCCAAGTAGATTTTTTGGCCATGTGGAAACTTTCAATTTCCCATCTCAGATTGGTAAAATAGTATGGAAATATTAAGAGATAGAATAATTTTTAAAGTACAAATTTTTCCATTTTCACTATGACAAATGATTATCAACATTTTCAAAATTTCAGGTTTTGGTTGATAAGTTACCACAGTTTTTAGAAAGTATTCCAGACTTTTGTTGATCAGCCACCTCAGTGTTTATAAGTACGGTTACCATATTTTCCAAACAAATTGGGAGACCTATCTGAGACTGGGACGGAAGATTTGATTTAAAACATGTTGAAAAATGCCAGAAAAACATGCCAGTTCTGTAATATACCTCCCATCGATATAAGGGAGGAAAAAAAACTTTTAAAACTTTAAAAAAGCAATTCTTAAAAAAAAAAAAAAAACACAATTCTTGAAACAGTGATATATAACCCTATAGTCTGTACAAGTAATAGAATAGTGCCTGCCCTGGGTTATTGTGGATTATTAAAAGTTTAACTATAAGTCCAGTTTCCAGACTCTCCTCCTTACTTCCATTCTTCCTTAGCACAACCCTACTCTGACATCTCCAAAAATGTCTCTTCCATTCTTTCAGAGTTCTGACCTGTCAACCAATTCCCTCTAAGAGAAGGCTGATACAAATTTCTTTTAATGAAAACTCTTGAAAAGTCTCCAAACCTCGAAAACCCAAAGCGAATGATCTCTAATGGTAGAATTTTCAACAGTAAGAGGAGACTCTTTTTAGGGTAGGTATTAGAGTAGACGGTTAGGCTTTAACAGGACGCCTGGAGGCCAGCAAAGGGTTAGAGACCTGTCTTGACAGCCCTCCAAAACAAGCCACAAGAAGCCGGATCAAACCAGACAGGCCCAAGACAAAGAAGGCTGGAAACCGTGATGACATAAGGGAGAAAATGTGCAAAACTCTGCTCCCAAGAAATCCCCTCCCCAAGTAATGAATATTTCACTCCCTAGTTAACAACTGTCAATAAAAGATAGAGATCCCAAGCCAGGGCATGCAGCTCTCTCTCGAGCTCACCTACTCTCACATCTTGACAGCGTACTCTTACTTTAATAAGCTTTCCTACTTGCACCCCTCAGTCTTTGTGTCTGGTCTGCCCTTGAATTCTTTCTTGTGGGGAGACCAAGAGCCTTCAATGACATACCAGGGATGGGCTGGGCAAAGGCCTCTGGGACTGGGGGCGGGGGGGTCCTCCCCAGTCCATCTGACAACACAGGGAGTCCTCAACCCCTTAAACCTCTCCAGGTGACTCCTACTCTAATCACTAGAACAAGAAATACCAGTGGTTTAAACTCTCATTAAGTCTGAAACAAATGTTAAATGTTTTATTGAGTAGTTTGTGTTTCTGACATTTCGCAGCTACATTACCATGAAGCGCAAATCCTTACAATTCCATCACTGATCTGAAAAAAGAATACTAGTTTATATAGTATTGTAGTCTTCTTTTTATCTCAATTATTAGGAAATGTTAGGTATAATTCCCCCAAGAATGTAAGAACCCAAAATAAACAGATGGATATTAGGAAGAAGAAAACAACTGGAACTCCATACCCATAAGTCCCAAACTATTTCTTTTCAGAAAAGTTACAGTGAAATTTGTCCCTGGTTTGTGTTTTTTTTAAGTACCATGGGCCACTGTTCAAAAATGGATTTTAAATTATACAATGTGAATTTCAGCTACAATAACTATTCATGGGAGATCACTTAAATTCTTTGTTGTTTTCTTTTTACTTATGGATCTAACCATGAAATTGAAGCTATTCTTAGAAATATTGCCCCTATAAAACATTTAGTACAAGTGGATAATTATCTGTAAAATAATCCACAAAGTATAACTCATCTTTTTTTTCTTCCCAAATGTGCTACTTTCCCTCAATTTCTTTATTTCTATTCTCCCAGTCCTCCTCTCATGTTACTGATGAGCAAGTTCCTTATTGCTACCAGATGAATCTTCCTAAATATTACTTTCATCCTCTTCCTTTTCTATATAAAACTTTCAAGTGGCTCCCAGTTGCAACAGAAATGAAAACACCTTAGCCTGGTATTTCAGGGTATTATCTGGCTGTAATAACAGCAGTAGCATTTTTCAAGTGCTAATGACACACCAGGCCTTGCAGGAAGTGCTGTATATCATCTCATTTCATTCCTCACAACAACCCCCAAGACATAGGAACTATTATTGGTTCCCTTTTCTGAAAAATAAAACTAAGGTATAAAGAATTTAAGTACCTAGTCCAAGGTCACATAGGTTTCAAATGGATTTAAACTCCAGCAATTTGATTCAAAAGCCTATGTACTTTCTCTTTTATGATTCTACCTGTGCTGTAGCCCACCTGTGCAAATTATGACTTGCTATACTCGTAAGGCAATTTCGTCACTGTCCCCAATAAGCCACTTTCATTCCCAGCCCTCAGGCTGTGCTCACACCCTGTCCCCTTCTAATGTATTAAAATCTCACCCATTCTCCAAGGCCCAGCTCAACTCCAACATGCTCCAAATTCATGTTCTCTGACCACCCCATAGCATGGACCACATCCTCTACTGATTTTAACCTTTATTCATAGGTTTTCTGATGTAATTTATGTCTATAGCTTATCATCCCCCACCTAACAAATGTCCAGAGGGCAGGAACAACCAGTTGTACCTACAATAATGCTATATTCATAGTGGGCATTTAATAAATGCTTGCTGAAAGCACAAATGCAAGAGAACTAAGCAAAATGAATGCTGTGAACTTCACAAATAGTTTTTAACCAATGTGTGTACACATACATAGTTACACAGGTATTTCCTCCCTGGAATCTCTAAGTTATGTTCTACAGGGCTGTGGAAATGAATTAAGCAAAATATCACTAAAACTCAAAATAGCACATAGCTTTTTGACCTTTGATTGCAGCATGAACATACATGCAGAAAAGTGCAAAAATTATAAATGTCCAGCTCAATAAATTTTTACAAATGAACATACCATATAACAAGCAACCAGATCAAGAAAAAGAATATTATACCCTAGAAATTCCCCTCATGGCAGAAAGGTAACAGCTATTCTGACTTCTAACACTATAGATTAACTTTGCCTGGAAAGTCATTTTAAATTATGATAACTGTATCTACCTGGGAAAGCAAATATATGACTCAAATACGCCATGAAAGAAAAAGAATGGTCCACTCTGCCTAAGTCTCTCAGAAAATGGCCCTGAACATATATATCATACATATATTCTTACAGGAAATTATTGGTGAAATTGTTAGCAATTAGTCAGTCAACTACCTTCCAATATGTACAGTTTCTATTAAGTACAATGTTTGAGGTCAATAGCAAAATAGAAGAAAAAAAAAGCAAATTCCACACACTGTCACCAGCTGAGATTACATGTACAAATAAAACTTGATAAAAGGTGAAAATGCTAATTATCTCTTGCTTTGTTGATGGTATAATCTATAACTCATAGGGAATAAAATCCATCACTCACTCCTTTTGCTACTGTCACCAGCTAGATCCCAAGACGTGACTTTTGCTACCCATCAGCTTTTGCTCACCAACCTCTGTCCCATATTTTTCCTTATGCACTTCTTTCCAGTTTATCTCTTAACTCAGGCAAATGGAAACTGAAATTACCTCTTATGTGATAGCAACTGCCGGAGGCCTCCAGCCAGCCCAGACTACCCAGACCAGTTTGAGCATAACCCCTGCCTCACGCCTGCACAAATGGGCCATGGAGTGACCTCTAGAAAAACCGACAACTATCTTTATCTCACTCCAATACTAAAATCTACCCCAAGGACACAAGCCTCATTTACATAACATACAACGTATGTACAGGCATGTTTCCTTAAGGCGCATGGGGGACCTTATGCTTGCCTGTACAAACAAGGACAAGGAACCCCTTTTTAAATATTCTAACCCTAAATAAAAGGGACCCATGTACCCCTGCTTAGGGAATCACAGCTTTGGAAGTTATTCTCCATCATCTCCTTATTTGCTGCAAATAAAGTTTCCTTTATGTGACAACTCACCTGGGGTAGTTTCTATCTGTGACTTACCAAGGAGTGAACTCACGTTAATTTAGTTATACTACTACCTGGCAGGCCGCCTTACCTGCCCAGTCCAGGAATTCAACACACTCCGTCTGGGAATACCGAGCAGCAACATCTCGAGCTCTTTCTTCCCGGAAGTTCAGAGCTTCTATATCAACATCCAACTCCACTAGTGCTTTCAAAGTTTCCAAACGACCCCAGGCTGCAGCACAGTGTAAGAGTGTGTAACCTACCAAAGAGAATGAAGATGGTCAGGTCAAATAGACTGCATTATTTCAGGCTGTTTTATTGAACAGAAGATCATAATGATCAAGTCTTGAACAATTACTGTGGGCTACGCACTATTCTAAGTACTTTATACATAGTAAACTCATTTAGGTCATAAAAACTCTATGAGGTCAGAACTAGTATAACCCCCACTTTACAGATAAGGAAACCGAGGTTCAGAGAAGTTAAGAAGGAAACTGAGGTCCAGAAACTTGCTGAAGGAACACAGCCAGTAAATGATGGATGCAAGATACCAACACAGGTAGCCTGAAGTCTGAGCTCTTCAACGTCTTCGAAGACAGCAACCTCCCTAGAAGTAATCTACTTTGGAACACAATTAGACCCACGACTCTAGTCTAAGGGATTTTCAGCAAACTCTAATCACACTAGTATTGTTAATGCAATCATATGAATTATAACAGCTGTGTATGCCTTTGGTTTTGAAATTAATCATTTGCATTAAAACTGAAATCATGACCCACCAATTTAGAAAGTTGTTTTTTAGACTTGCTGAGGCAACTACTATGAGGGTGAAAAACAAGGGAGGCATCATTAAAATTTTTTCACAATGGCCTAAAATAATGAAGTCAAAAGTTCCTTGTTTTAACTTACCCAAAGCATGTATTTATGACTCATTTAACAGGCCAAAAGAGGCAAGTACTAATACTACAAGAATAATGAAGTCAAAAGTTCCTTGTTTTAACTTACCCAAAGCATGTATTTATGACTCATTTAACAGGCCAAAGAGGCAAGTACTGCTACTACAAGAAGAATTGAGCAAAAGAATGAATAGATGTGTTGACTCTATAATATACCAGGCAGTTTATGTACTACTACTTGATTCTAACTTCTAATACTGTAGATTAATTTTGCCTGGAAAGTCATTTTAAGTTATTATAACTGTATCTACCTGGGAAAGCAAATATATGACTCAAACACACCGTTTAAAAAAAAAAAAGGAAGAAAAGAAGAGGAATGGTCCACTCTGCCTAAGTCCCTCAGAAAATGGCCCTGAATATATATCATACATATATTCTTACAGGAAATTATTGGTGAAATTGTTAGAAACTGGTCAATCAACTAACTTCCCATATGTACAGTTTCTACTAAGTACAATGATTGAGGTCAACTGAAAACCCCTTCAAGAACCTATGAGGGCGGTACTGTTAGCCCCATTAAAAGATACAAAGGAAAGTGAAGGTCAGAGAGATTACCCCTTGCCCAAGGCCACACTGGTAGTAAGTAGCCAAGCAAAATTCAAACCCAGGTCTGTTGCCAAATAAAGGGTTGTGAGGAGTAGGAAACAGCACCTAAATGGTTGTTACTGAGTAGAGTAGGGAGAAAGAGAATAGTGATTCCTCTACTTCCTTCCAGAAAACTCTCCTTGGCTCCCTTGCTTGCTACATTCCCACAATCCCAAGTCTTTTACATCAAGTTGTAAACTATCTTAGTCTTGAGGATATCATAACCTGAAGGGTTAGTTAGGGAATCAAAAGGAACATCAAGTGAACCACTCCAGGATCAGCCAAAATTGGAATTACCTCTCCTCTTTGACCCAACTTTTTTTTTCTTAATATCACAACAAACGAGAAATTTCAAAAAAACAAAGAGATAAGAGAGTGGCCCAAGAATTTCATTAAGCCTCTATCCTCTACAAAAAAAAGAAATACCCTGATATCACTCTCATTGTTTTTGCCTTCTGCCTGAAGACAGAAGTCTTCAATCAGCCAAAAGATCCAGGGTCCCTTGGGGCGCCTGGGTGGCTCAGTCATTAGGCATCTGCCTTCGGCTCGGGGCGTGGTCCCGGCGTTCTGGGGTGAGCCCCACGTTGGGCTCTTCCGCTGGGAGCCTGCTTCTTCCTCTCCCACTCCCCCTGCTTGTGTTCCCTCTCTCACTAGCTATCTCTCTTTGTCAAATATAATAAATTAAATCTTCAAAAAAAGAAAAAAAAGATCCAGGGTCCCTGATTTGCTGGGGGAGGGAGACATTACAGACAAGACGCTGCTCACATGAGCAATAGGCCATTCCAAATGAGATGTTCTGGCTCCTTACATTGCTTTTCTCAAGGCTGAAGTTACAGGCCACTGGTAACACTGATTTTTTTTTTCCTATTTAATATACATAGCTTAAAAACAAGAAAGGATTTCTAAACAGAGGCTTTTAACAAAAAATTTGCATGTTTTTAAAACACCTTTACATGTTTTCTCCCCTTGTTGGAGATGGTCTGTTTTCTAGAAAGAAACAGATCCTTGTAGTACATTAACCCCATTGTCTTCCCAGAAGAAGAAAAACATTTACGTAAGACGATATCAAAAGCATCCAGAAGAGAAAGGGATTTTCTTAAAGTCCTCCCATAACGCTGGCAATGAGCGTCGGATCCCAGGAGACGGATACAGAGGGCCATATGTTAGAAATCCCAGTAGGAAGAAAAGTATCATAAACAGAACTAGGGGGGGCGCCTGGGTGGCACAGTGGTTAAGCGTCTGCCTTCGGCTCAGGGCGTGATCCCGGCGTTATGGGATCAAGCCCCACATCAGGCTCCTCCTCTATGAGCCTGCTTCTTCCTCTCCCACTCCCCCTGCTTGTGTTCCCTCTCTCGCTGGCTGTCTCTCTCTCTGTCAAATAAATAAATAAATAAATCTTAAAAAAAAAATAAAAAATAAATAAACAGAGGGTTAAGCGTCTGCCTTCGGCTCAGGGCGTGATCCCGGCGTTATGGGATCAAGCCCCACATCAGGCTCCTCCTCTATGAGCCTGCTTCTTCCTCTCCCACTCCCCCTGCTTGTGTTCCCTCTCTCGCTGGCTGTCTCTCTCTCTGTCAAATAAATAAATAAATAAATCTTAAAAAAAAAATAAAAAATAAATAAACAGAGAAGGATTGGGTCAAATAAATAAATAAATAAATCTTAAAAAAAAAAATAAAAAATAAATAAACAGAAAAGGATTGGGGTTAATTGTAAGAGAAAAAATGATCTCTTTGTAGAGGATTACTGGTTACTAAATACAGAGTGAGTCAACTGAGCAGGTAGTTCATAGTAAGGCAAAAGACCAGACAAGAAAAGGAATCTTTTCCTCCGTGCAGGCACCGTTCTATGTGCTTCACAGCTGTGAACTCCGTCCTATGAAGTAGGCACTAGCATTGTTCTCATTTATACCTAAGAAAACAAAAGCGCAGAGAAGATAAGTACTTTTCTCAAGGTTGCTATAAGCTAATGAAGGTATAGGGTGAGGTCAAAGTCCAAGAACAGGGATGATGAGTCAAAAACAAATAATAGGCCATGGAACAAAATACTCACCTATCTAGAATATTTCTCCCAACCTGCCTTCCACCCCAGTACCACTCTCTGAATTCCCCCAATCATGTTTCATGTCTCTACAACTTTGCATATGCTGGGTTTTTTTCTACCTGAAATAGTAATTACAGTAATGGAATAAAATAATTCCAGCATAAACTTAATGTTTACTTAATATTAATACGGTATTTTATAAAATGGAGTTCAGAATTCATTTTTTTAATTAGTGAAACCATTTAATACATTTTAATGTTAATACATTCATGAAAATGTATAAACATAAGATATCGAAAAAGCATAAGTATGAAATAGAAATGTTAAGTATATATTTTCATTCTATTAGCAATATAAATTGTCAGATAAAACGAACAAAAATTGGGATGCCTGGGTGGCTCAGTCAGTTAAGTATCTGCCTTCAGCTTGGGTCACGATCCCAGGGTCCTGGGATCCAGTCCCACATCAGGCTCCTTGCTCAGCAGGGAGCCTGCTTCTCCCTCTGCCTGCCGCTCCCCCTGCTTGTGCTCTCCCTCTCTCTCTCTGACAAATAAATAAATAAAATCTTAAAAAAAAAAACTAACAAAAATTAAGGATAAAAAAGCAAACACTATAAAAATAAATGTAATTAATCATGAAAATTTCAAATGAAACATTAATTTTTCTAAGTGTGTCAATGGTATCACCAAGATAATTTTGTACAAATTTTTTTAGCTATTGAAGTTTTTCTCACTCAACATTAGTTGGAAGTGGTTATAAACTAATATCAAGTATTTTTTTAAGATTTTATTTATTTATTTGAGAGAGAGAGAGCATGAGAGCAGGACGAGGAGCAGAGGGAGAAGCAGACTCCCCACTGAGCAGGGAGTCCAATGCCAGGCTCAATCCTGGGACTCCAAGATCACGACCTGAGCCGAAGGCAGCTGCTTAACCAACTGAGCCACCCAGGCACCACAACACAACGTATTTTCCTTCAAATTATCTCACTTCTAATTTGAAAAGAGAGAGAGAGATCTCTGAACAATTTTTTGATTTTTGCAAACACTGCAATCTTTTTATTAAGAGTAAGCTGTAGGGGCATCTGGGTGGCTTAGTCAGTTAAGCATCCAACTCTTGATTTTGGCTCAGGCCATGATCTTGGGTTGTGAGATCAAGCCCCACATCATGGAGCCTGCTTAAGATTCCCTCTTTCCCTCTGCCACCCCTCGCTCTTTCTCTCTCTCTAAATTAAAAAAAAAAAAAAAAAGAAGAAAGCTGTAATTTTTTCCACAGAGAAAACTTTGCTGGTTCACATTTGTCTTTTTTAGTCTCTTCATGTACAGAGAAAGATTCCATTTCAGTTTTCTGAGCAATTTCAAAAGCATGAGATTCACAGTTTACTTAGTTGGGAAGTTTTTGGACTCAAATTATTCTTATAACAGAAATTTGGCAAAATCATAATGTGGACTATCTAAATTTGTAGACTTCGGTTTGACTATTTGTATACACTGAGCAATTAAATCATTACTATTGTTCTCAATCCATAAGTGACTCAGATTTCATTTTTTTAAATACCAAATACACCTATAAAAAGACTAGTATTTCAGTTACCTAAAACAGTGGGCAAGTATGCCAGAATATGAGCAATATTGTAACACTAAAATCCGATACTGTGACTACTATACCACCCACCATGCCCTACCCCTCAACTCTCCTTTGGTAAACTCTTGGTCATTCTTCAGCATTCAAAAGAAATATTACCTCCTCTGTAAAACCTTCCCTGACCATGTCCAATACTTCCAGGTAAAGTTGAATTATCTGTCCTCTAAGCTATCTCATACTTTATCCCACCATATAGTAATTATTTATTTACATATCTGTTTTCTGCTAAACTGTCAACTTGTCCAAGCCTGAATTCATTCATCTTTCTATCCCCAATTCCCAGCATAAGACCCGGCTATTCTTCCACCCTTAATAAATGTTTGCTGATTGCATGGGGAGACAAATTTTAAAATGGTAATTAGTTCTGGTCACACTTGTTTGAGTATGGTCAGGTTTAGTGACCAAAGCTCTGCCAGAACCAGAGGAGGTTCCATCATCAATGAACTGCAAACTGCAGAGACCTGTTCTTGACTCAAGAAGAAAACAAGGCACTTCCCAACAGACCAGAAGTCAGGAGTACAGAGAGCTGAGACTATCAGAACTGTTTTATCCTCCTCCTTCTTTTGGAACAAGTGTCCAATTCTCCAGTACTTAATAGGAAAGGAAATTGTGAAAGCAATCATGATCCATCAATCACCTTGAAAACCATTTTCTTTCCTTTCCACTTCTGAGTATCATCCACAAATAAATGGCATACATCTTCTTACTTTATAGAGACATCTATACAGTAGTCCTTCAACCAAGTCTTTTAATTCTAGGCCAACGGCTTCTTATGCTCCAATACATCATCGGTGTTGACATATACACACACAATGAATATTATTGTCTTTAAGAAAAGAAGGAAATCCTGTCATTACAACAACTTGGATGAACCTGAAGGACACTATGTTAAGTGAAATAAGACAGAGAAAGCTAAATACTGCACAGTATCACATACGTGGACTCTAAGAACAAAAAACAAAAAGCAAAAAAACAAAAAACAAAAACAGTTGAACTCATAGAAATAGAGTCGAAAAGTACTTGCCAGGGACTGAGAGGTAGAGAAAATAGGAAAAGATTGGTCAAAGGGTACAAACTTTCAGTCAGAAGATGAATAAGACCTGAGGACCAAATGTATAACATGGTGACTATAGTTGATAATCATTATATAATTGAAATTTGCTGAGAGTAGAACTAAAATGTTCTCACACACACACAAAATCCTTGATTTGATCTGTTCTCCCAGGTGAACAAAGCTCACAGGAACTGAATCATATAAACCAAACAATAAATTTACTAGTAAACTTTAATGTAATTCATTATTTTTCAATGATTAAAATAAAAGTTGTCAAGTTGACCGGTAGGTTGGCCAGTTCATGCATACTTGCTTTTATAAAATCATCCTCATGGAACACCAAATCATTATCACACATAATGCTCAGAATACCCCTTATTCATTCCTTTCTCTATAAGAAAGTCTACACTGGAAAGCCACCTGGGTAGTTCAGTCAGCTAAGCATCTGCCTTCGGCTCAAGTGGTGATCTCAGGGTCCTGGGATCAAGCCTCACCTAGGGCTCTCTGCTCAGCGGAGAGTCTGCATCTCCCTCTCCCTCTGTGCTCGAGCTCGCTCTCTCTCTCTCAAATAAATAGATAAAATCTTTTTAAAAAGTCTGCATTGGAAACAAATGTCATTAGAAGATTTAGCTGAGGAGATTGTTGTATTGTTTTGCCACCAAAACAAATTACCACAAATTTAGCAACTAAAAATAATACCCATTTATTATCTCATGGTTCTGTAGGTCAGAAGTCCAAGTTCAGCATGGTTCAGCTGAGACTGTGGCTTAAGTCTCAGAGGGCTAAAATCAAGGTGTTGGCCAGCCCGGGCTCTTATTTGGAGACTGCAGGGAAATCTGCTTCCAAGCCCATTTAGGAATTCATTTAGCCCATTTAGAATTCAGTTCCTTGAGGTTGGAGGGCTAAGGTCTGATTCTTTGCTGGCTGGCCGTCAGGAGCTTCTTCTAACTCTGCCTGCGGCCTGCGTTCCTTGTCACCTTCTCCCTGTATCTGCATACCAGCAACGCTACTTTCTCATGCATCAGATCTCTCGGACTTCTTTTACTAAATCTCTTCTACTCCCAGCTGGAAAAAGTCCTCTACTTTTAAAGGCTTGTATGATTAGACTGACCCCCTCAAAAATCTAGGTTAATCTATTTTAAAGATCATATGAGGGTGCCTGGGCGGCTCAGTCAGTTAAGTGTCTGACTCTTGATCTCAGCTCAGGTCTTGATCTCAGGGTCATGGGTGTGAAGACTAGTTAAAAGAAAAAAAAATACTTAAAGTCCATATGAGATAGGGAAATGGAAGGACTCCATAAAAATCTGCTTTTTGCTCCTTTTCCTGCTTCTATTCTTGCTAGCATCTCCACCTCCAATTTACGTATGCCTCATAATGCAAATAGTGTATGTCCTCCTTGCAAGGGACAAGGAGCTAATGATTTCTTTAGAATAGATAACATCTGAGGAAGGACCAGGTGAGAATGAGTGGACGAAGTCATCCTATGCTCATTTCAGACCACCAGAGGTAGACATCTGGACGCCAAGATGCCCTGACTCCAAGGAATAACTGACTTATGAAAGATACCTAGGCCCTCGTCTTGGTTCTAACCAGCTCCTGGATGCCTGAGAGGACATCTAGACCAGACCATAATCCTCAGTAAAAACCCCAGACCCCAAGCAAAGATGAGACTCACTCCTTGCCTCTCTGAGTCTCCCAGACACTGTACCTGCACTCTCTCTATACCTTTAATAAACTCTTTCACCTCTTGCTGGCTCATGTTTGATTTCTATCCTGTGTGCAGTCAGGGACCATCTTGGCTGGTCTGGCAGGATGCCCTCTGGGTCTCTGGATCTGGTCTGCCTGCATCACATAATCTTAACAATCTACAAAGTCTTTTTGCTATGTAAGATAGCATATGCACAGGTACCAGGAATTAGGGCATGGACATGCTGGGCAGCGGAGGTGTTCTGTCTACTCATTGGCCACCCACTGGCCCCCAAAGATTCACATCCCTTCCAAATGCAAAATATATCCAATCTATCCCAAGGCCCCAAAGGTCTCATCCTATTACAACATCAATTCAAAGTCTAAAATCTCACCTAAATGACCATCAGCTCAAAAGTCTCAAATCTCATTATCAAAATCATGTAAGGGGTGCCTGGATGGCCCAGTCGATTGGACTTGTGAGTCTTATTTCTGCTCAGGTCATGGTCTCAGAGTCGTGGAATCAAGCCCCATGTTGGGCTCTGCACTCAGCGTGGAGTCTGCTTGGGATTCTCTCTCTCCCTCTCCCTCTGCCCCTACCCCCCCCCCATAAAAATAAATGAATAGGGATGCTTAGGTCGCTCCGTTGGTTAAGCATCTGCCTTCGGCTCAGGTCATGATCCCAGCGTCCTGGGATTGAGTCCCGCATCAGGCTCCTTGCTCAGTGGGGAGCCTGCTTCTCCCTCTGCCGGCCACTCCCCCTGCTTATGCTCGCTCTCTCTCTCTGACAAACAAATAAAATCTTTAAAAAATAATAAAAATAAATGAATAAATAAAATCTCTTTAAAAATCATGCAAATCACATGTGGATGAGGCTCTGGATATAATCCATTAAGTATAATTACTGGGGCACAATTCTTCTCCATCCATGAATATATGAAACAAAAGAAACAAGTTATCTACTCCCAACATACAACAGTGGAAGGATACAACAGCTGTAGGAAAACAGGTATATAGGAGGAGTTCTGGTTCAAACAGGGTAAAAATGTAAGGTAAAACAGAGTCACCAGTCCAAAGTAGTTCTGAAATGGAGCTAGGTAAACTCCATCAGTTTCAAAACCTAGGACAATTCTTGCTTCTCATCTCTGCCCTCTGGGCTCTTGGCTTCACCCTTTGACCCCTCAGCCCTCTGAGCTGTCCTCCTTTTTTCATGAAAGGTAGCATGCATTTGCAGCTGAACAATTTATTAGCCTGCTTCCTGACAGTAAAATGTTGGGAGTCCAACAGCTTTCCTTCATTTTATATTCTCTCCATCCCTTTCAGTCCAAGCTGGCAGTTTCTGCTGTTATAAAGGTCTCAAGAACTTTGCAGATCTCCTTTGGACATGATAGGGATTCAACTCACTCCATTAGACAGAAGTCAGATTCACAAATTCTTTTGACATATTCTCTTCTCTACTTATGGCTTCTGCTGAGATGGCTAAGGGACAATGCCCTTGGGCTTTCTAGAGGCTCTCCAGTTTCATTAAGGGGTACCTTCAGTCATACCCTTAATTAATCTCGTGTCTAAATACTATGACATTTTGATCTTTCCAACATGTCAACAAAGAGTTGTAGAGTCACACACTCCGCTTTTTCTGTAGAGCATGCTTTTCTGACAATGAACCTCCTAATTTTAAGGTCTTTGCTATCTAGATGGGCCTAAAATTTCCCAAATCATCAAGCCATGGTTCCCTTTAATTTACTAGTTCAGGATATACCTTCAACTCTTTGCTTGGGAATCTCCTCTGCTAAGTGCTTCATAATGAGCATGAAATCAGATGGAAGAAATGAATTATCTTAAAACACATCATCAAGATCTGAAAAACTATACAGTTATGTCCACACATTGGAAAGTAACTAACAAGAAGATGTCAGTACTCATGTCAATTAGTCAGAATACCACCTCCCTGGAATAGTATTAGAGACATGCTATCATATATTGACTTGGTGCTATCATTTTCTTTTTTACATAGTATGGTTTTTAGAAATTACTACTATTCCCATTTTATGGATGAAGAGACCACAGCATGGAAAGGTTATATAATTTGCCTAAATCATATAGCTAAGTTAGTGTCAAAGCTAAGACTAACCCAGGTTCTAAAATCCATGCTAGTAACCAATCCATTAGAGAATGCTTCTGTAATATTTTTTTGTCTGTGTTATGTTTTTAAGTGTTATCCACTTTAACACCCAAGGAACTAGTTCATTCCTTTCAACTGTTGTGTTATATTCCATTGTACAAACAGATGATACTAAACATGCTACTAAACAATGAATGTGTCAACCAGGAAATCGAAGAAATTTTAAAAATACATGGAAACAAATGAAAATGAAAACACAACAGTTCCAAACCTTTGGGATACAGCAAAATTGGTCACAAGAGGGAAGTATATAGCCATACCGGCCTACCTCGAGAAGCAAGAAAAATCTCAAATAAACAACCCAACCTTACATCTAAAGGAGATAGAAAAAGAACAACAAACAAAGCCTAAAGCCAGCAGGAGGAAGGAAATAATAAAGATTACAGCAGGTAAATGATAAAGAAACTAAAAAAAAACCAATAGAACAGATCAATGAAACAAGGAGCTGGTTCTTTGAAAAAATTAATAAAATTGATAAACCCCTAGCCAGGTTTATCAAAAAGAAAAGGACTCAAATAAATACAGTCACAAATGAAAGAGGAGAAATAATAACCAACACCACAAAAATACAAACAATTATGAGAGAAGATTATGAAAAATATATGCCAAAAAATTGGACAACCTGGAAGAAATGGACAAATTTCTAGAAACATATAAACTACCAAAACTGAAACAGGAAGAAGTCGAAAACTTGAACAGAATGATAACCACCAAGGAAATTGAATCAGTGATAAAAATCTCCCAACAAACAAAAGTCGAGGACCAGATGGCTTCACAGGTGAATTTTACCAAACATTTAAAGAGTTAATACCATTCTTCTCAAACTATTCCAAAAAACAGAAATGGAAGGAAAACTTCCAAATTTATTCTATGAGGCCAGAATTACCCTGACACCAAAACCAGCTAAGATTCCACTAAAAAAGAAAACAACAGGCCAATATCCCTGACGAACATGGATATAAAAATTCTCAACAAAATACCAGCAGCAGTACATTAAAAGAATTATTCACCAGGATCAATTGGGATTTATGCCTGGGCTGCAAGGGTGGTTCAGTCAATGTGATACACCACATTAATAAAAGAAAGGATAAGAACAATAAGACACTTTCAATAGATGCAGAAAAAGCATTTGACAAAGTACAACATCCATTCATGATAAAAACTCTCAACAAAGTAGTAGGTTAGAGGGAACGTGTCTCAACATAATAAAGGCCATATAAGAAAAACCCACAGTTAATATCATTCCTGATGGGAAAAACGGAGAGCTTTTCGTCTATGGTCAGAAACAAGACAGGGATGCGCACTCTCACCACTGTTATTCAACATAGTACTGGAAGCCCTAGCCACAGCAATCAGACAACATAAAGAAATGAAAGGTATACAAATTGGCACAAAAGAAGCCAAACTTTCACTATTTGCAGATGACACGATACTCTATATAGAAAACCCAAATGACTGCACCAAAAAATTGCTAGAACTGATACACGAATTCTGTAAAGTCACAAGATACAACAATAACATACAGAAATCTGCTGCATTTCTATACACCAATAATGAAGCAGCAGAAAAAGAACTCGAGGAATCAATCCCATTTGCAATTGTACCAAAAACCATTTTTAAGAATAAACCTAACCAGGGGCGCCTGGGTGGCTCAGTCGTTAAGCATCTGCCTTCCGCTTAGGTCATGATCCCAGCATTCTGGGGTCAAGCCCCACATCGGGCTCCCTGTTCAGCGGGAGGCCTGTTTCTCCCTCTCCCACTCCCCCTGCTGGTGTTCCCTCTCACACTGCCTCTCTCTCTGTCAAATAAATACATAAAATTAAAAAAAAAAAAAAAGAAGAAGAAGAAAGAATAAACCTAACCAAAGAGGTGAAAGACCAGTACTCTGACAACTATGAAACACTGATGAAAGAAATTCAAGAAGACACAAAGAAATGGAAAGACTTGAATGCTCATGGATTGGACAACCAATATTGTTAAAATGTCTATACCACCCAAAGCCATCTACACATTTAATGCAATCCCTACCAAAATACCAATAGCGTTTTTCACAGAGCTAGAACAACCAATCCTAAAATTTGTATGGAACCATGAAAGACCCTGAAGAGCCAAAGCAACCTGGAAAAACAAAAAAAAAAAGCAAAGCTGGAGGCATCACAATTCTGGACTTCAGGTTATATTACAAAGCTGTAGTGATCAAAATAGTATGGTAGTGGTACAAAAAACAACACATAGATGAATAAAACAGAACAGAAAACCCAGAAATGAACCCACATTATTTGGTCAATTAATTTTTTGACAAAGCAGGAATGAATATTCAAGGGGAAAAGACAGTCTTTTCAACAAATGGTGCTGGGAAAACTGGACAGCAACATGCAAAAGAATGAAAACTGGACCACTTTTTTACACCATACACAGATACTAAAAATTTTTATCAATCTAACGAGTAGTGATAGCTCGTTTTTTAAATTTGCATCTTTAATAGTGAAGTTGACATTTTATATACTTTTTGGCCATGAACATTTCTCTTCCATGAATTAATTGCTTGTTCCTATCCTTTTTCTATTTTTCTATTGGGTTCAATCATTCTTATTGATTAGTAGATGGTCTTAAGTAGATATATCCTTTGTGGGTTGAAAAGATATTACAAATATCCTCTTTAGTCTGTGTGTTACCTTGTCACTTTGTTTACAGTATCTTTTGTGTATAATTTTAAATTTATATATATAAGATATAGATATCTTTTAATGGTTCTGCACTTACGTCTTATTTTAAGGTATTGAGTGATATCTCAAGAATATAACAATCCTCCTCTATCTTTCACAAAGTTTGAAGCTTTTTCTTTTCACATTCATATCTTGCATAAACCTGTAATTGATTTTTGTGCATGGTACAAGGTAAGTATCTAATTTAACTTTTTTTCCAGATTAATAACCACTGTTCTCCACACATTAAATATTTCATCATTTCTCCACTGAAATTTAGGGTCAGCTTCTCAGTTTGTATTTGATTGTTGATGGTATATAGAAAGCTGCTGATCTGGGGTATTGGTCTTATGTCCATATTCTTGCTAAATTAAATTCTATTAGTACTAATAGTAGATTCCCTTGGATTTAAATCCTTATATCCAGCAGTTTGCTGGTAAATGTTTACCACTATTTCTCTGGGGAGAAACCCCTGATTTGTACCATTAGCAATTTCCATGATATATACTCCTAACATGGCCAACTTTAACCTAACAATGTGATGTTAACCAATTTACAAAACCCCAGAAATTTAAAATATCAGCTGGCAAGAGCTGGTAAAAGCCAGCTCCAGCAGAGTACTGTGTTATGTCTCTTATTTATTTTTATCTTACTGCACTTGCTAGGACTGCCACTCTAATCATTAATAAAAGCCATGATAGGGATGGCTGTGTGGCTCAGTCGGTTAAGTGCCTGCCTTTGGCTCAGGTCATGATCCCAGGGTCCTGGGATGGAGTCCCGGGTCCACTTCCTTGCTCAGCAGGGAGCCTGCTTCTCCTCCTGCCTGCCCCTCCCCCTGCTCGTGCTCTCTCTCTCTCTGACAAATAAATAAATAAATAAAATCATTAAAAAAAAAAGCCATGATAGTGAATATCCTAGTCTTGTTTCTGACTTTATTTTTTCGAAAGATTTTACTTATTTATTTGAGAGAGAGAGAGAGCCAACAGAGAATGGTGACAGAGAGCACAAGCGGATCCCAGGACCCCGGGATCATGACCTGAGCCAAAGGCAGACGCTTAGGTGACTGGGCCACCCAGGCACCCCTTGTTTCTGACTTTAAAGAATGCTTCTAAATATTCAATACTGAGGTGCCTGGGTGGCTCTCAGTTAAGTGTCTGATTCATAATGTCAGCTCAGGTCTTGATCTCAGGGTCCTGAGTTCAAGCCCCACATTGGGTTTCATGCCCTACTTTAAAAAAAAAAAATAATAAATAATAAATAAAGATTCAATACTAGGTAAGTTTGCTTCAGGTTTTTGATAGAGAGCCTTAATTAAGGAAGATTTCTCTGTTTCTATGTCCCTAAGAGCATTCATCATGGATGAGCGCAACATTTTTTTTCAAAAGACTTCCTACATCTTTTGAAATTATCATGTGGTTTGTTCATTTAGTCCTTTAATGTAGTGAATTATACAAATATTTTTTCTAATGTTAAAATCAACCTCTCATTAATGGGATAAACCCAACCTAGTATATTACATTTTGTACTACACAATCTTAGATTCAATTTGTTAATATTTTATTTAAGATGTTTGCATCTTTGTTATTAAATGAGATTGGCCTATAATTTTTCTTTCTACTATTGTCCTTAACCAGTTTTGCTATAAAAGTTGTTTCTCTCATAAAATAAGTTGAGCAGTTTTTCAACTCTCTTTATATTCTCTGGGCATTGTATAAGCTAGAGATTACCTTTCCCTAAAAGTGCAGCAAATCTTACCTTTTAAAATGTCTGAGCCCAGAGTTTGGTGGGGGTGGGGGAAAGAGGCCTATTTTTATTACTTATACATTTTTTTCAAAATAACCATTGATCTAGTCAAGATTTCTATTTTTTTCTTGAATTAATTTTGGTAATTTATACTTTATAAGAAAATTGTCCATTTCATCCAAGTTTTCAAATGTATTGTCATAAAATTATTTATAATATATTCTAATGATTTTTTCTTCAACTTTTTACTTAAATTCTAATTAGTTAACATATAGTGTAATATTGGTTTCAGGAGTAGAATTCAGTGATTCATCACTTATATATAATACCTGGTGCTCATCACAAGTGCCATCCTTAATACCCATCACCCATCTAGCCCATCCCCCCACCCACCTCCCTCAGTTTGTTCTCTGTGGTTAAGTCTCTTATGATTTGTTTCCACCTCTCTCTCTCTCTCTCTGTCTCTTTCTCTTTCTCCTCCCTTCCCATTTATTCATCTGTTTTGTTTTTTAAATTCCACATGAGTGAAATCATATGGTATTTGTCTTTCTCTGACTTATTTCACTTAGCATAATACACTCTAGCTCCATTCACATCATTGCAAATGGCAAGATTTCAACTTTTTTGGTGGCCCAGTAATATTCCATTATACACACATACACACACACACCACATCCTCTTTATCCATTCATCAGTCGATGGATGTAATGATTTTTTTTAAAAGATTTTATTTATTTGAGAGAGAAAGTGAGAGATAGCATGAGAGGGGTGAGGGAGCTCCCTCCTGAGCAGGGAGCCCAATGTGGGACTCGATCCTGGAACTCTGGGATCATGAACTGAGCCAAAGGCAGTCGCTCAACTAACTGAACCACCCAGGAACCCATATGTAATGATTTTTTAAGTCTTAGTTTTTCCTGTGTGTATGCTCCATCTTTTAAAATTCTAAATATTATTTATGCTCTCCACATCTCTGATATTATCAAATTTCAAAAATTATCAAATATTATCAAATATTTTTCAACTCTGTCTTTTTCACTAAACCAGATTTTGGTTTTGTTGATCCTCTCTATTGTTTCTTTATTTTCAATGTCATTACTTCACTTCTACTTTTTTCCTATTTTTCTTCTACTTTCTTTGGATTACTCAGTTGTTCTTTTTTTCTAACTCCTTGAGTAAAATGCCTTGCTTATGGTTTTCAATGTTTCTTATATTCTAATATATGTATTAAACTAGAATTTTAATTTTAATTTTATTCCACAGGTCTAACAGAGTGATCCTGTAGTCACTTAAATATTTCATAAGTTCTAGTGTATCTTCTATGATCAACAGATGATTGAAAGTGTGCTTTTGTTTCCAAAATTATAGGGGATTTTCAATTATCTTTTTGTTACTATTTTCTAATTTTTTTTATTGTGGTCAGAGAACAAAGACTGCATGCTGTAAATCCTTTGATATTTGTTGAGACTTTATGGACTTACTTGGGATCAATTTTTTTAAATATTCCATGTGAGCCTGAAGAAAATGTATATTTCCTATTTGCTGGAGGTCATTGTTTTCTTTTATTTTCTACAGTGACCATGTAATACACTTGCAATCTGAAAAAAAAAGTGACTGAATAAAAAGAGCTAATTAGATCATGACTGCAAAACTAAAAAATCTTCAAAGGAAAGAGATAACAATATTATTATTAAGGATTTACTATATATCAGCTTACTATGTGCCAACAACTGTGATAAGATATTTATACTTACTATCTTATTTAATCCTTACAACATCCTATAAGGAAAATACAACTATTATTCCCATTTTTCAGAAGAAACAGAAGCACAAAAAAATTTGGTAACTTGCCCGGGTCATACAGCTAATTAAGAGAGACACATCTGTGGGGGCACCTGGATGGCTCAGTTGGTTAAGCATCTGACTCTTTGATTTTGGCTCAGGTCATGCTCTCAGGGTTGTGAGATTGAACCCAGCAGTGGGCTCCATGCTGGGTGTGGAGCCTGCTTAAGGTTCTCTCTCTCTGAAGGACAGAAGGTTTATTTGAACAAATTATAGCTGAGAATTTCCCTAATCTGGGGAAGGAAACAGGCATTCAAGGCCAGGAGACACAGAGAACCCGCCTCAAAATCAATAAAAATAGGTCAAAACCTTGACATATAATAGTAAAGCTTGCAAATTTCAAAGAGAAAAGAGAAAATCCTGAAAGCTGCTCAGGACAAGAAGTCCTTAACCTACAAGGGTAGAAACATAAGGCTGGCAGCAGACCTTTCCACAGAGACCTGGTAGGCCAGAAAGGACTGGCATGATATATTCAACATGCTAAATGGGAAAAAAATACAGCCCATATTATCCAACAAGGCTGTCATTCAGAATAGAAAGAGAGATAAAGAGGTTCCAGGACAAACAAAAACTAAAGGAATTTGTGAACACTAAACCAGCCCTGCAAGAAATATTAAAGGGGATCCTTTCAGTGGATGGACAGCCCAAAATTAACATAGACCAAAAAGGAACACAGACAATCTACAGGAACAGTGACTTCACAGGTAACACAATGGCACTAACTTCATAATTTTCAATAATTATTCTGAATGTAAATGGACTAAATGCTCCAATCAAAAGACACAGGGTGTCAGAATGGATTAAAAAAGAAAAAAAAAACAAGACCCATCTTATATGCTGCTTACAGGAGACTCATGTAAGGCTCAAAGACACCTCCAAATTGAAAATGAGGTGGTAGAGAACCATTTATCATGCCAAAGGACATCCAAAGAAATCTGGAGTAGCCATACTTATATCAGACAAACTAGATTTTAAACCAAAGACCGTAATAAGTGATGAAGAAGGACACTATATCATAGTAAAAGGGTCTGTCCAACAAAAAGCTCTAACAATTATAAATATATATGCCCCTAACTTGGGAGCAGCCAAATATATAAACCAATTAATAACAAAATTAAAGAAATTCATTAATAATAATACAATAATAGTAGGGGACTTCAACACCCCACTCACAGCAACGGACAGATCAACTAAGCAGAAGATCAACAAGGAAACAAGGGCTTTGAATGACACACTGAACCAGATGGATTTAACAGATATATTCTGCTATATATATTCTGAACATTTCATCGTAAAGCAGTAGAATACACATTCTTCTCAAGTGCATGTGGAACATTCTCCAGAATAGATCACATACTGAGTCACAAATCAAGTCTCAACCAGTATAAAAAAACTGAGATTATACCATGCAAATTTTCAGACCACAATACTTTAAAACTTGAAGTCAACTGCAAGGAAAAATTTGGAAGGACCACAAATACATGGAGATTAAAGAGCATCCCACTAAAGAATGAATGGGTTAACCAGGATCCACGGAAGCAAATAAAAATGAAAACACGACAGTTCAGAACCTTTGGGATGCAACAAAGGTGGTCATAAGAGAGAAGTATATTGCAGTACAGGCTTTTCTCAAAAAATAAGATAAGTCTCAAATACACAACCTAACACTACACCTAGAGATGGAAAAAGAACAGCAAATAAAGCTTAAATCCAGCAGGAGAAGAAAATAAAGATTAGAGCAGAAATCAATGATATAGAAATAAAAAAATAGTAGAACAGATCAACAAAACTAGGATCTGGTTCCTTGAAAGAATTAATAAGATTGATAATCTCTGGGATACCTGGGTGGCTCAGGGGTTAAGCATCTGCCTTTGGCTCCGGTCATGATCCCAGGGTCCTGGGATCGAGCCTTGCGTCAGGCTCCCAGGGAGACTGCTTCTCCCTCTCCCTCTGCCTCCTGCTTTGTCTCTGTCTCCCTCTCTGCTCATGCTTCTCCCTCTCCCTCTGCCTCCTGCTCTGTCTCTGTCTCCCTCTCTCAGATAATATCTTAAAAAAAAAAAAAAAAGATCAATAAACTCCTAGCCAGACTTATCAAAAAGAGAAAGGACCCAAATAAATAAAATCATGAATGAAAGAGGAGAGATCACAACAAATACCAAAGAAATACAAACAATTATAAGAGATTATAAGCAATTATATGTCAACAAATTATGCAATCTGGAAAAATGGATACATTCTTAGAAACATATAAACTACCAAAACTGAAACAGGAAGAAATAGAAAACCTGAACAGACTCATAACCAACAAAGAAATTGAATGAGTCAATTTCAAAAATCTCCCAACAAACAAGAGTCCAAGGCTGGAGGGCTTTCCAGGGGAATTCTATCAAACATTCGAAGAATTGATACCTATTCTGAAATTGTTTCAAAAAACAGAAAGAGAAGGAAAACTTTTAAACTCATTCTATGAGGCTAGCATTACCCTGATCCCAAAACCAGATAAAGACCCCACCAAAAAGGAGAATTATAGACCAATATCCCTGATGAGCATGGATGCAAAAATTCTCACCAAGATACTAGCTAAAAAAACATTAAGAGGATTATTCACCACGACCAAGTGGGATTTATTCCTGGGCTGCACGGTGATTCAACATCTGCAAATCAATCAACGTGAAACACCACATTAATTAAAGAAAGGTCAAGAACCATATGATCCTCTCAATAGACGCAGAAAAAAAGCATTTGACAAAACACAGCATCCTTTCTTGAGCAAAACTCTCCACAGTGTAGGGATAGAGGGAACATACCTCAATATCATAAAAGCCATATATGAAAACCCACAGTGAATATCATCCTTGATGGGGAAGAACTGAGAGCTTTTCCCCTAAGGTCAGGAACACGACAGGGATGTCCACTCTCATCACTGTTGCTCAACATAGTACCAGAAGTCCTAGCCTCAGCAATCATACAACAAAAAGAAATAAAAAGCATCCAAATTAAAAATGTAGAAGTCAAACTTTCACTCCTAGAAGACAACATGATGCTCTATGTAGAAAACCCAAAAGATTCCAGCAAAAAATTGCTAGAACTGACACAGGAATTCAGCAAAGTTGCAGGATATAAAATCAGTGCACAGAAGTCAGTTGCATTTCTATACACTAACAATGAGGCAGAAGAAAGAGAAATCAAGGAATGAATCCCATTTACAATTTCACCAAAAACAACGAGATACCTAGGAATAAACCTAAACAAACAGGTAAAGGATCTGTACTCTGAAAACTACAGAACACTTATGAAAGAAATTGAGGAAGAAGCAAAAAAATGGAAAAACTTTCCATGCTCATGGATTGGAAGAACAAATATTGTTAAATGTCTATGCTATCCAAAGCAATCTACATATTCCATGCAATCCCTATCAAAATACCATCAACATTTTTCACAGAGCTAGAACAAACAATCCTAAAATTTGTATGGAACCAGAAAAGACCCCAAATAGTCAAAGGAATGTTGAAAAAGAAAACCAAAGCTGGAGGCATCACAATTCTGGACTTCGAGTTGTGTTACAAAGTTGTAATCATCCATACTCTGGTTTCTCTTCAGATCGCATAAATCTTTCGCCTTTTACAAAGTTGTAATCATCCAGATAGTATGGTACTGGCACAAAAACAGATGCATAGGTCAATGGAATAGACAATAGAGAACAACAGAATAGAGAACCCAGAAATGGACCCTCAACTCTCTGGTCAACTAATCTTCAACAGTGCAGTAAAGAATATCCAATGGAGGGGCGCCTGGGTGGCACAGCGGTTGAGCGTCTGCCTTCGGCTCAGGGTGTAATCCCGGTGTTCTGGGATCGAGCCCCACATCAGGCTCCTCCGCTAGGAGCCTGCTTCTTCCTCTCCCACTCCCCCTGCTTGTGTTCCCTCTCTCACTGGCTGTCTCTATCTCTGTCAAATAAATAAATAAATAAATAAAATCTTAAAAAAAAAAAAAAAGAATATCCAATGGAAAAAAGACAGTGTCTTCAACAAATGGTGTTGGGAAAATTGGACAGCCATATGCAGAAAAATGAAACAGGGCCACTTTCTTACACCATACACAAAAATAAACTCAAAGGATGAAAGACCTAAATGTGAGCTAGGAATCGATCAAAATCCTAGAGAACACAGGTAGCAACCTCTTTGTTGTTTTTTTTTTTTTTAAAGATTTTATTTATTTATTTGACAGAGATAGAGACAGCTAGTGAGAGAGGGAACACAAGCAGGGGGAGTGGGAGAGGAAGAAGCAGGCTCACAGCAGAGGAGCCTGATGTGGGGCTCGATCCCAGAACGCCGGGATCACGCCCTGAGCCGAAGGCAGACGCTTAACGACTGAGCCACCCAGGCGCCCCACAGGTAGCAACCTCTTTGACCTTGACCACAGCAACTTCTTGCTAGACACGTTTCCAAAGGCAAGAGAAACAAAAGCAAAAATGAACTACTGGGACTTCATCAAGATAAAAAGCTTTTGCACAGCAAGGGAAATAGTTGACAAAACTAAAAGGCAACCTACAGAATGGGAGAAAATATTTGCAATGTCTTATCAGACAAAGGGCTAGTATCCAAAATCTATTAAAAAAAAAAAGTATCACACTCAGCACCCAAAAAACAAAAAAATCCAATCAAGAAATGCGCAGAAGACATGAACAGACATTTCTCCAGAGAATACATAACAATGTCCAATAGACACATGAAAAAATGTTCAGCATCACTTCGCATCAGGGAAATATCAATCAAAGCCACAATGAGATACCACCTCACACCAGTCAGAATGGCTAAAATTAACAAGTCAGGAAATGACAGATGTTTGCGAGGATGCGGAGAAAGGGGAACTCTCTTACACTGTTTGTGGGGATGCAAACTGGTACAGCCACTCTGGAAAACAGTATGGAGGTTCCTCAAAAAGTTAAAAATAGAGCTACTCAGGGCACCTGGGTGGCTCAGTCAGTTAAGAGTGTGCTTTCGGAAAAATAAATAAGTAAATAAAAAAGAGTGTGCTTTCGGCAGGTCATGATAGGGTTCCTGGATGGAGCCCCATGTTGGGCTCCCTGCTCAGTGGGGAGTCTGTTTCTCCCTCTGGCTCTCCCCCTGGCTCATGCTCTCTCTATCTCTCTCTCTATCGAATAAATAAATAAATAAAATCTTTTAAAAAAATAGAGCTATCCTGTGACCAACAATTGCACTACTAGATATTTATCCAAAGGATACAAACAAAGTGATTTGAGGGGCACATGCACCCCAATGTTTATAGCAGCAATGCCCACAAATAGCCAAAATATGGAAAGAGCCCAGATGTCCATTGACAGACAAATGGATAAAGAAGTTGTGGTGGATATATAAAGTGGAATATTACTCAGCCATCAAAAGGAATGAAATCTTGCCATTTGCAGCAATGTGGATGGAACTAGAGGGTATTATGCTAAGGGAAATAAGTCAGACAGAGAAAGACAAATACCATATGATTTCACTCATATGTGGAATTTAAGAAACAAAACAGAGGAACATAGGGGGAAGGGAAAGAAAAATAAAATTAGATGAAAACAGAGAGGGAGGCAAAGCATAAGAGACTCTAAATCTAGGAAACAAACTGAAGGTTGCTGGAGGGGAAGGAGGTGGGGGAGTGGGGTAACTGGGTGATGGGCATTAAGGAGGGCAGTGATGTAATGAGCACTGGATGTTATATGCAACTGATGAATCACTAAATTCTACTTCTGAAACTAACAATATAATATGTTAATTAAATTGAATTTAAATTAAAAAAAGTTCTCTCTCCCCACCCCCACTCACACCTGCACATGCAGGCTCTCTCTCTCAAAAAAAAAGAGTGAATGTGTACTTAACTTCTATGATATACTATACCAACATGCATACACATACTCACACATTCATGCATATGTATACATATATATGTAAGACATAAAGCAGGCACATCAACTTTATCCAACTAGAGATGGTACATAGCATCTTTAGGTAGTCATAAGTAATATCAATGAGAGAAAAAAGACAAAATACCTCTGGTGGTTTTTTCATTCAGATTCACACCATATTTTGCCAAAGCTCTAATCACATCACTTTGCCCAGCCATACAAGCAGCATACAACAAATTTCTCCCAACGATGTCTTCTTCCAAGAGTAGCTGCATGGCCTGTTCATGATGAGGGTTCTCAGGATCCTCAAAAAACTTCTGCAAACCTTCTACATCCCCTGTGAGAGCAGGTTGTAAGAGAGGATTAAGAGTGACTGTTTCCTCTGGTTCTTTCACTTCTTCTTCATCTTCTTCTTCTTCATCATCTTCTTGCTGTGAGAAAAATACTGATTTTTCTGAACTCTCTGATTCTGGAGGTCCTTCTGGCTCCATTAACTCCAAAAATACCTAAGGCCAAGAAAAAGTAATAGTAATTACTCAAAAAATAATAATAATCTAAGCAAACAAATCAATATTTGTTTATCTGCTTATTTCTTCAGTCAACTGACAATATAGATGGGATAAAAATACTTAACTGGTTCATTAGGGAAATGCAAATCAAAACCACCATGGGATACCTAACTGGCAATATACCTATTGGCATGGCTATCATCAAAAAGACAAAAAGTTTGGCAGGCCTGTGGGAGAACTTTACCCTCATGCGCTGGTGAGATGGGGATGAAAGATGGCGCAGCCATTTTGGAAAATGGTGTGGCAGTTTCTTCAAAAGCTAAGCATTAGTGTAACATACAACACAACAGTTCCATTACTGGGTGTCTATTCAGGAGAAATGAAAAGATTCGTCTGCACAAAGACTTATACGTGAATGCTCACAGCAGCATTGTTCATGATCGCCAAAAAACTCAAAACAATCCAAATGTTCAATTAGTGAATGGATGAACACAACTTGGTATAGCCTTAGAATGGGATTTTATTTGACAATAAAAAGGGACAAACTGCTCAAACATGCTACAGCTTGGATGAACCTCAAAGACACCATGAAAAGTGAGGGAAGCCAGACGTAAAAGACACATTGTAGGATTTCATTGACGCAAAATGTTCCGAGGCATATTTATAGAAACAGAAAGCAAATTAGTGGTTGTCATGAGCTGGGGGTGGGGACAGCCCCCAGAAATAGGCACAGGAGAACTGCCAGGGGGATGGAAAGTCTCTAAAACAAGTATGGTGATGATCACACAACCCTATAAATTTAATAAACATCATCGAATGGTAGACTTGAAAAAAAAGTACTTAAATGGTTGAAAATAATCATAAAATAGGACACTTCATCCATGCAATCAATTGTGCACACTGCCTGAATATACACTAAAATGCTGAATGTGTAATATAAACAGTAAATTCAACAGGAACAGAAGAAACAGATCAATGTGGCTAAATTTATTAGGAAAAGATTGAAAGAGAATGCTAAAGAGATTCACCTGCCTAAACAAGGGTCCATGTTGGGGAAAAGTGAAAAATACAGAGGGATTATTGGAGCCAGATTAAAACTTTAAAACCTAGGCACTGACATTTAGACAGAATTATTCATTCAGTGATGCTTACTGAAAGCTTACTAATGTACCAAGTGCTGTGTAGGCACTATGTAAATTACAAAGAAGAACCAAATTTATTTCCTGCCCTCAACGACTTACTATTTTAAGGGAGAAAATATGACATGCACAAAAGGTAATAAGTGCTAAGTATCATAAGACATGAAGAATGCTATGGGAGTTCAGAAGGGATGAGATTAATTCCAGGAACAATTAATTAATCAATTAATTAATCAATTAATCATGCTCACTCTGGCAGAACACATATTAAATTGGTAGTGAATCAGAAAAGAGTAGTACATTCCCCTTCGTATGTATAAGTAGTACATTCCCCTTCATATGTATAAGAATGTTTGTAACATCACTATTCATAACAGCAAAAATCCTGGGCAGGAAAACAAAGCCCAAGAACAGGAGCATAAACTGTAGCATAGTCACACAAAATAGTATATAGTAGTTAAAATGAATAAATAATAGTGATACCATGTGGTAGGCAGTTTCTAACATGGCTGCCAGTGACTCTCACCCTGTCTCCTGGTATTCATACCCTTGTGTAATTCCCTCCCCTTGAAAGCAGCCTGGACATAGTGACTTTCTTCTAATGAGAATACAGCAACAGTGATGGGATGTCATTGCCACAATTTGGTTATAGCAGACTGTGACTTTGTCTTGGTATTCTCTCCCTGGCTCTTCTCATGTAGTATGATGGAAAGGGCCACCTTTCAAGGAACAGAGGGCAACCTCTGGCCAACAGCCAGTAAGAAACAGAAGCCTGCAATCCATTAGCCCATGAGGAACTTAATTCACTCTGCCAACAACCACAGAAGGAGCTTGGAAGTGGATCTGCCCCAGATGAACCTTGAGATGACTGAAGTCACTGGCAACACCTTGACTGTAGCTTCGTGAGAGATGCCAAAGCGAAAGATCTAGCTAGGCTGTGCCCTGATTCCTGAGCCAGAGAAACTGGGAGATAATGAATGTGTGCTATTTTAAGCTACCACATTTGGGGGTAATCTGTCATGCAGCAATAAATAACTAAAGCATATAATATGAATGAATTTTAGCAATATAACATTAATGGGAAAAATAGATCCATAAGATTATATATATCAAGATAAATTTTTGTAAAGTTCAAAGCAATTAAAATGGATGTTTTAGGAATGCAAATAGACGCAGTAAGACTATTTTTTTAAAAAGAAGAAAAGCAAGATTCCACACAAGATTCAGGATCATGTTTCTGGCAGGAGGGTAGCGGGGGAAGACACAGGAAATGGAATAAATGGAGTCATATATTTTGTAAAAATTACAGCATTAAGCTGGGCCAGAACGAATGGGCAAGATTTGGTCACTCAGAAGGCAGAAGGAAGGGCACACTAGTTAGACAGAATAACATCTCTATCTACCATAGCCTTATATTAATCTCTACCCTCACTAAATGTGTATACTTGTAAGCTGTTGAAGTTAGGAATTCTTTGATTACAGATAACAGAAAAATAATAAGACTGACTTTTACAAGTAAAAGATTATTTTTTCACATAACAAGAAATTTAAAGGTGGAGACGATTCAGCAGCTCAAAAATATAGATGCAAGCTCTTTCTATCTTTCTATTCCATCATAGTGTGTAAGACTTTCATCATCACAGCTGTTGCCTCATAGTGACAAGAGGACTGTCATAACTCCTGGCATCACATCTGCATTTTTTTATAATAATTTTTTATTATGTTATGTTAGTCACCATACAGTACATCCTTAGTTTTTGATGTAGTGTTCCATGATTCATTATTTGCGTATAACACGCAGTGCTCCAGAAGGGGGAACACATCTGCATTTGTGGCAGGAAAATGGGGGAATCCTCCAAAGGATAGCTATGCCATCCATCCTTTTTAAAAGGAAAGCAAAACAAATTTTTTTTTTGAGATTTTATTTATTTATTTATTTGACAGAGATAGAGACAGCCAGCGAGAGAGGGAACACAAGCAGGGGGAGTGGGAGAGGAAGAAGCAGGCCCATAGCATAGGAGCCTGATGTGGGGCTCGATCCCATAACGCCAGGATCACGCCCTGAGCTGAAGGCAGACGCTTAACCGCTGTGCCACCCAGGCGCCCCAAAACAAATTCTTTCTTAACAAACCCTAACAAAGGCCAGATTGTATCCCTATATTTAAAAGAAACAACAAAAAAAAAGAAGTCAAGTTTCTCAATTTTCCTGTCTTTATAATAGAAGCAAGCAAGATAGATAGGGTTGGGAAGGGGAGTTGTTTGCCCATCAGCCATGACTCCGCCATAAGATGTGGCCCAAACCTTATCTTTGAAATTGTTTCATTTAATTCCTTCATTTTACAGAATAGAGAAAACTTACACTCCTTTTGAGTGCTAGCATCTAACTCTCCACCCTCCCAATACATATACACACACACGTACACACTACACACACACACGCACATAGATACACTTTCTTAAAGAATCCCAATCTCCATTTTAGAGATTTCTAGTGGGAGATAAAGCTAACCTTCCACTATGTAAGCCAAAGAGGCAAGACCCTCCTCCTCTCCATCTCCCCACAAGGTTGGCGGGGGCGAGATTATAAATTAGGCTCTGCCAATCAGCTGCTCAATCCTACGATCTTGACATATTTTCTGCTGTTGTTTTTAATCGTTTCATATTAGTTTAAGGTATACAGCATAATAATTTGATCCATGTACATATTATAAAATGATTACCATGGTAAGCTAATATCCATCACCCCACATAATTACAAAAGTTTTTTTCTTGTGATGCAAACTTTTAAGATCTAATCTCTTAGCAACTTTCAAATACAATGTAGTATTGTATTTAATTCAATGCAGTATTGTCAACTATAGTCACCACGCTGTACAGAGCATTCCCAGAATGTATTTATCCTATAACTGGACGTTTTTACCTTTTGACCCTCTTTACCCATTTGACCTACCCCTAACTCTACCTCTGGCAGCCACCGATCTATTCTCCATATCTGTGAGTTAAGTTTTTTTAGCTTTCACAATAAATGACCAGGATCTTGACACCTGAACAAGGGACACGGGAACATGAGGTTAGTTGAAGGTCATTCATCACAGTGACAGCAAGGGTGTACTGATTAAAGTTCCTGCTATGAGCACATGTTGTGGTTCTTGTGGTCTGACCCTCCAAAGCTCCCTTGGTTACTGCTCCTTTTCAGGCTCCTCATGAACATGTGAGCTCCTCATTTAGTACTCAGACACAGCTGTCTTCCCTAAAATCTGATCTCCCCTTTAGGAATAGAACCCCATTCTCTTTTTTTTTTTAACCACGCATTTTTTAAAAAACAATATTTATATTGGAATAAAACTACTTCCCAGTCTCTCTTGCAACATAACGTGACCATATGTTCAAATAGTAGGCATAAGATGTGAGTAGTCATGTAGTATGCACCTTCTAGGAAAATGTAATCCCTTCTTACTGGATTGCAAGCATGATGACTAGAGCATGCACTGCTAATTTAGACCATGAGGTGGATGTCCTGTCCAAATACATATATATTGTTTAATATATTGTATTATACATGGTATATCTAAGTTATTTTATTGTATTATGTAATATATATTAGTTTATGATATCTTATTTCCATTTTATATATGTAAATATATATACATCTTCTACTGATAGGGTAACCAAACAAATAACTTATTGTCAGTAGTAATGGACACTTGGGACACTTTTGTCCTGGGTACACTGCATATATGGGGTATACCTGCATGTATATCATTAACCAAAATACTATTTATCCTTACTACATGTAATATACTGATGTTTTTATTCCCATTATATTTTTTTAATTTTTCATTTTTTAAGTAATGTCTATACCCAACGTGGGGCTCAAACTCAGGACCTTCAAATCAAGAGTTGCATGCTCTTCCGACTGAGCCAGCCAGGTGTCCCTATTCTCATTATATTTTTTAAGGCTGGTGCCACCCACCAAACTGATTTCATGATCCACTAATGGGGTACAAGCCACACTGTGAAGAAACATTAGTTTTGAATAACCTCTATGGAACTATACCAAGAAATCAACAAGAGAGAATTTAACAGATGTTAGACAGCATGTGTTTATAGTTAATAGCTTGGGTGACATATGTTTCAATGTACCCAGGGCAGTTCTAGTTACATCTGTTCCCCCTGCTGTAATTTTTAATAGCATCCTCTTTTACTCTCAAAGATGTCTACCATTACCACACAATAAATTGTTTTGTCGCCCTATTAATAACATTGCGATCTTCTGGAACATATCTGCTATAGATATCTATACTCAAACTTTAGAGAACAGAGGCAGAATATGCTTAAAATACCTTTCCTCACCAGCCTAGTGAGGGCCCAGACATGAGACCTTGAAGATACTGAGAAAATCCGATTTACATCTCATGCACATTCTTGTTACTAGGCCTAGAATAATGTTTTTTTCCTCCTCCATTCCTACTAGCCAAATCCTATTTAGGCCAAGCTATAAACTTATTTTCTTCCTAAAACTTTCCTTGACTCCTCTCTAGAATGCACATGGGCCTTTCCCTCCTATGATCTTCAAAGGCCATTATATGTAGTCTGTAACATACAACTTACCAAGTCATGGTATTATATTATTTTCTACTTGTTTCAACTATAAAAGACATCTACCTAATTAGATTATAAACTGGATGGGGGCAAGGATCAAGCCTTACATTTTTCTTGTGTCACTTTCAGATTACCACAATTCTTGACATGTTTGTATTCAATAACTCTTAACATCAAGGCTGCAATTACCACTGCTTTTCTTCACAGCCAAGAACAATAGGTTTTGGAGTTAGAAAGACTTGAGTTTATAATCCAATCCTGCAATTTATTAGTTGCATAATACTGGGTGATTTACTTAATCTCTTGTAGGAATAACACTAGACCTAGTTTATAGGATTGTTCTGAGAACTAGACTAAATTAGATGATGGATATGCCAAGCACATGGCGAGCACTCAGGAAGCAAAACCTATCATCATCATATATCATTATTTCTCCAGCAAAAGCATTCATGAAATAAAAGAAGAGATGGTAATACTATTTTTTATTCTTTTTCTTTAATACACTGTTGTCCTACACAAGGTGTGAATAAATTATTTTCTCTCTATGACCACCAAACTTTTGATTACAGACACATTATTCTGCATCTATGGCCCCAGGTTAATTCAGAGATTTATAAATAAACTGGATCAAATCTGGAAATACAATTCAGTCCAGAATACTCAAAGCTACCCTTGATATATCTTTGAATGGAGCTTAATTTCCATATTATTCTGGAGCCAGAATTAACATGATTAGGGCAGCATTTCTCAAATTCCTTGATCTCAGGGCTCTTTACACTCTTAAAAATGGAAAGTTCCCAAAATTATTATGTGGGTTCTATCTACCAATATTTACCATATTAGAAAAAAATGTCATATTAGAAATTAAAATTTAGAAATCTTTAAAATATTAGTTCATCTTAAAATAATTACATGTTAACATACAAAATATAGCTTATGAAAAATATATTTTACAAGGAAAATTTGATGAGAAGAGTAGCATTATTTTACATTTTTGCAAATCTCTAATGTCTGGCTTATTAGAAAAGAGATGGGTTCAAATACCTGCTTCAGCTTTCATTGCCATGACATGTGATGTTGTGATATCACCTGTTATTTAGCCTCTAGAAAACCACTACAGCATGTGAAAGAATGAGAATACAAAGACAAATGATGTCTTTAATATGAAGATAATAATAAATGATATCTTTAACATGAAGATAGCTTTACTGGTGAACTCCCCGAAAAATGTCGTAAGGATCCCCAGGGAATACTCAGATCATACTTTGAGAACCACTGGCCTAGGACAAAGTCCTAGGACACAAGCCACCCTGATCTATGGTCAAACCTTTGAGACTGTTCTAGTCCAAATCTAGACTAAACTGAGATCAGCCTTTCTGAAATAAAAGGACAAAGTGAAGTCTTCCAGGGCATTTATCCGTAGGCCTGCCTTTTATTTTTATTTATTTATTTATTTATTTATTTATTTATTTATTTGACAGAGAGAGAGACAGTCATTGAGAGAGGGAACACAGCAGGGTGAGTGGAAGAGGAAGAAGCAGGCTCACAGCGGAGGAACCTGATGTGGGGCTCGATCCCATAACGCCGGGATCACACCCAGAGCCGAAGGCAGACGCTTAACCGCTGTGCCACCCAGGCGCCCCAGGCCTGCCTTTTAAAAGACATCTAATCAGGAGGAAAAAAGTAAACTCTCCTGTCATATGTTTGGTGGTCTAATGCTGATTGTGTCCTTCATCATACTGTCTTTTCAAGATAGAGCAAAGAATTTTTTCTTCTTATAACATCGAAGTTTTAGAATATTTTAAAGCATTTTTACTGTGACTATAAGTACTAATAGGATGACCATAATAACAGCTTTTTCTTTCTTCCTGTTATCAATATTCTATATATTGAAATGTTTTTTTTAAGATTTATTTATTTGAGAGAGAGAAAGAAAGAGAGAGCATAGGGAGAGGGAGAATCTCAAGCAGACTCCACACTGAGCACGGAGCCTGACATGGGGCTGGATCTCATGACCCTGAGATCGTGACCTGAGCAGAAATTAAGAGCTGGACACTTAACCAACTGAACCCAGATGCCCCTATATTGAAAATGTTTAACTCTACTTCCTTGCTAAAGTTTTTGTTTTAGAAAATACTTATTTTCCATGAGAAATATGTAATTTATATTTAACATAAGCTTATTTTTGTTATTGTTAAAAGAATTAATAAACATGTTTTAATTCCCAGTCTTAATTTCTAATTCTTACTATATTTTTAATGCTTACTATATGGCTAGATATAACCCACATAAATGAAAGCTCTTTGGGATCAGTAATTTTTTAAGAGTGTAATGGAATCCTGGGACCAAAAAGTTTGAGGACCACTGTTTTAGGACATGGATGAGATCCAGAAGTGGCAGAGTCTTGCAGGAGCCCTTGCCCCCTCAAGCTTGCTGTAACAGGGTGAAGAAGTTCTGTAGGGCAGGAGGTCTGTGGATCAAACCACCCCGCCCAGGGTGGAAGGGAAGTCACAAAAAAGACTCAGGGCACTGACCAAACCAGGAGAGATGTATTCATAAGGTACATGACTCCAAACACGACAAAGGGACCTCAGACACTTCCTCCCAGATCTCATGAATTCACACATACCCACATACTAAGACACCATCTCAAGGAGAGAATCAGGGGAGAAGTTATCTGAGAACCTAAATATTTTTGTGTAAGAGAAATTAAACATTAGACAAAGAAGCCAATTACAGAGAGGTCTAAACTTTAAAACCAATTGAACATTTCAATTATTTTTTTTCCTAATAATCAATGAGTGAGTGCTCACAAAAAAAACTAGGTCATAGACAAAAATAAATTACATTTTCTTTGCCCACAAAAGTTATAACAGAAATCAAAATTGCAACCTAAGGGCCTATAACCAAAAGTTCATAGAGAATGTAAGCATGGAGAGGGGAGACAGGGTTGGAACTACGAAGGCAGAATGGCACAGCAGTCTGTGAGTCGGAAGGCCCATGCTTGAGTCCTCATTCTGGTATTTAATAATTATGTGACTTTTCTGAACTCACACTCCTTATTCATGAAATGAGAACAGCACCTATTCTGCTTTACTTAATTCGAGTCGGAAAGCAAGTCTACAAACTCTTCCTTTTAACTATAAAGTGCGAACTCTTTTGAGGTCGCTAAGGCACTAATAATAGAACATCACAGAGGCCACGGTCCTCCCCCCCCCCCCCAGGCCATTCCCCACAGTCTAGTGGGGAAGCCACCAGTAAATCAGCAAGGACGGTGAGATAAGGGATATAAAAGGAGATAAGCAAAGAGCGCTTTGACAGTAAAGACGCTGGACAGCTAAATTAGATTCGCAGCGGGGAGGTTCGGAAAGGCTTCCCAGAAGTGGAGGAGTAGGAGTCTTAAAATAAGAAGAAAAGGGCAAACCAGATAATGAAAAGCACCAACAAAGGGCAAGGAGGCAGACAAGCTCGAAGTTATGATGAATAGATCTTAAGGGCCTTTTAAGCTAGTTGAAGTCTTGCTTCAAAAAACGTAGTCCCTTGAGGATGTTAAGTCCCCAGCTCAAGGAGGGGCCCCAAAGGGCAGCCCGGAGCCCCGGGGGTTAAACAAAGGAAGGCCTGAAGAAGAGCAAGCAGAGAGTGGCAGCCGCACCGCGCGTCCCTGGAGGGCCGGCGGGGCGGGCACCAGTCACTTCTGGACGCCGGTGTTCGCCTTCCGGCCCGAATCCCTGAGGGACCCTCGGGGATCTCCGAGGCTGCCCGCCGGGCGGGAGCCGCTCTATAAAGCTCGGTGCAGAGGCGAAGCCTAAGGCCGCCGCGGCTGACGCCCACGCCCCTCCGGCTCCAGCCCCAGCGGCCACGCGCGGAGACGCCCCTTCCTCCCCCCGTCCCCACTCCAAGCACCCACCGTGGACCTCCTCGCGGACTCCGACTCACCGCTCCCGGGACCCCGGGCTTTCGCGGTTACCATGGCGACGGCGCACCCTTGCGCGGTAGCGCCGCCCCGAGCGCTGCGGTTCCGGCAGCGCGCGAGGGTCAAGGTTGCCAGGTGCGAGTTGCGAGAGCGGGAGAAAACCGGGAGGCATTCGTCAAAATGAGTTAAATCGCTGCGTTCGGATGGTGGCGCGCGGGTTTTTCTTTATTTTGTAAATTTTCTACCTTATGGTCTGTATTTACAGTTTAAAAAATAAAATTTGAAAATAAAGCATGCACATTGGTTGCAGGTCCGTCGTAAGTCTTATCTTTGGCCTTTGAACGAAAGAATTTTTCCAGAAATACGAGGATGCTTTCTGAAAACTATGAAAGATTGTAATTATAACGGACAGCTTGCTTAATTTTCTAGGCTGTTAGAGGTCTTTCTGTTATGGTTTATGGTCATTGTCACCAGCAAGTCCGTTTCCTGAGACATCGCAAGTGCCGAGGATGTCAGGAGTGGAAGGGCCTCGGAAATTAACATCTAGCTTGGTTGAGGAATTTAAGATCCAAAACAGAAGACGCCTAGTGAAGGAAAACATTCGTTTCTTTACTATTTCTACAAGGAAATCGTTAAAGAGGAGGTAGTATTTTAGAGGAGCTCAGAACATTTGAGTTGAAGGCTGAATAGCCTCGTTTTAAAATAAATATTTGGCCTAAGACCCAAGCAAAATATCTCTATCATAGATCTGAACTTCTGGAATAAAGAATAAATTTGAGGGGCACCTGGATGGAGTAGTAGGTTAAGCCTCTGCCTTCCTCGGGTCATGATCCCAGGGTCCTGGGAAGGAGCCCAGCATAGGGCTCCTTGCTCCACCTGGAGCCGCATTCTCCCTCTCCCTCTGCTTGCCTCTCCCCCTACTTGTGCGTGTACTCTCTCTCTCTCTGTCAAATAAATAATAATTATTAAATTTCTCTTATTCAAAGTAGTTGTAACAGTCAAAATATTAGAGTTTGACATTACAGACAAGAACAATAGTCTAGAAATTTTGTCATCTGCTAGCTTGCTCCTGCAATCAACATATAGCACTTTTACTCTAAGTACTCATTTCCTGCTGAAGTTGTTGGAGGAGCAAGACATTTCAGGTATTTCACTTTTAATATGTTATATGTATGTACTATGTTTTTCATAGTCTGGTTGGGTTTTTTTTAACATCTGGATGGAAGATGACTTCTGATGCATGATCATGCATGAATCTGTTTTTAATTAATCTTCATTGGGTGTGAAGAATTCCCAAATACAACTGTTTATGGAAAGTCTTAAATGGATTTCAATACTGAAAGTTAAATAGAATTCTTAAAAGATTATTTTTAGTGTTCTGAATGCTAGAAAGGATGGGACGACTCTAAGTAGGTCTGAGAAACCTAAACGCAAACGGGCCCTATTCTCTGCTTAACTCCATGTCAGAAACAACTGGATGATTCATTCAGGCAGACCAGGTTAGAAACAGCCTTATGAAGGAGAATTCTGGCCCGGGGTGGCCCCGATGCAGCACGAAGACTTCCATGATTCTAACTCCCATCCCCTATTCCCCAAGTTTGGCATGAGAATATTGAAGAGAGCCATTAGATCTGAAAGGACCAAATGGGTGTGCAAGAGACAAATCTTAGCAACAATTCACGGGTACTAATGATGAAGGTGCAAATACGACAATGAAGTCTTGGTGTACAAATGGCTTAAGGAGCAGATGAGTTAAGCAGCATTCAAGCCCCCTGGAAATTAGGTCAGCTCCAGAAAATTATGGTGGGGGGAGGTTTCCAAATCGATTGAAATTAATTTTTTCCACCCTAAGAGAATGGGGCCTCTGAATAGAAATTATTTAGTATTATATTTCAAGAATTCCATAGTTTATAGACTAGAAATCATGTTATTTATACAATGTTAATTTCTAATGAAATAACAGTGTAGACTAGTTGAAAGTTATTCCAAGGTAACTTAATGTGCTGTATTAATAATTATATTTCATTGATCAGTGGCCTGTTCTGTGCTAAGTACCATGCTAAGTGATTCATATAAATCTTCACTAATTCTTATAGCAGCTCTGCTCTTGAAACTGATACTCAGCAAAGTTGAGTCACCTACCTAAAACCACACAGCTAGGGAAGGGCTAAACCAGGATTTGAACATAGGTCAGGCTGGTTTAAATCACTACAGGATTGGCACTGGTTAGCTGTAAACTAATTAAACATTAGAGGGTGCCCATCCAAAATGATCATTTGATTTCAAAATAGTCCATTTGAAGCCATCCCTTTGGCAAGAATTCGATACTCATGCCACTCCTGGTGTGTGACTGAAGAACCATTTTGGCATATCGCTCATCTCCACAGCTGAGGAGCAGAGGAAGTGGTACTGAACAGCCATTGTTTTTGCCTGCTCATCCTTCCTCTTCTGGTGATAGCGCCTAGTTTTCTAGGACGGAACCCCCTTGCTACATCCCATGTGGTTTGGGGGCTGCTGATCCCACCGGATCAAGTCCTGGCCACACGGTGTTTTCTACACTCCAGGTTATAATGATCAGGCCAGGAAAAAAGGTAGAACACAAACCAGTGTAATCAAGCTAATCCTGAATTTTTGCCAGAGCTCTTGGTAAACAGGCACTCTGTTTCTCAGCAGGGGTTGGTGACGGGATGTCAGCCTGAGAGCCATCTTGCCACCACATGGAGAGACTGTGACAGAGCAATGGGAGAGCCAAGAACTGAACAAGAGATTGAAATCTGATGCCATCACTTGAGCCCTGGAGGTAAACATGCCTGAAGCCACTTTTTATTCTCGTTGTTCAATTATTACAATAAATTACTTTTTTCAAGGGGCACCCAGGTGCCTCAGTCAGTTAAGCGTCTGCCTCCTGCTCAGGTCATGATCCCAGGGTCTGGGATCGAGTCCTGCATTAGACTCCCTGCTCAGCAGGGATTCTGGCTCTCCCTCTTCCTCTACCCCTCCCCCCCGTCTCTCTCTCTCAAATAAATAAATCTTTTTAAAAATTACTTTTTTCTAAGTAATCCAAAAAAGGATTGGATTTCTGTTACTTATGACATCCATGCCTCATAATTTGGAATGGGGGAATATAGTATGGCTTTATTTTAGAAACGTGCTGTCTGTCCCTCGAGGTGAATTCCCAAAGTGAAATTTGGGAAGGATAAAATTGCAGGTAGGTGTTTCACTTGTGGATGAACAACTGTGCGTGAATATTATTAGTTAGAGAATCAATGTTAACCTGAAGGCAGGTTTCTAGCAGGATGCTTACTCTGTCACCCTCCCCATTTCAATATCTTTGTGTCAGTGACTTAACTATAGCCCTATAAGGCATACTTAACAGATGACGCAGGCTCAGAATAATAAATAATATGACAGAGGGTGGCAGAATGAAAATCCAAAATCAAAGGATAAGTAGAAATTCCATAGGCAAAGAAGTGGAAAAGGCATTCCAAAAGAAATTTGTAAAAAGGTATGGAGCCACAAAATAAATAGCAAAATAAATGCCTATGTAGATTGAAACAGGCCACGGTTCTGTGGTTGAGAGAGGCGAGAGATGTAGGTAAAGGATTTGGAAAAGGTCAGACAGCAACGTGGGGAGTAGTTTGGAGGAAGACAAGACAACACACACAAACAGAAGCCAAGAGTAACTCCCAGTTTCTATCTTGGGTGACCAGATGGCTAGGGGTCTTCTAATTCAGAGAGATTTTAAAGAAAAGCAGGGTTAGAATCAGGATGATGTGTGCAGTCTCAGACAAGCAGAGGCAGAAATATCAGTGTACCTCCAGCCAACATACATTTGAATCCAAAGCTCAATAGGGGCACCTGGGTGGCTCAGTCGGTTGAGTGTCCAACTCTTGGTTTCAGCTCAGGTCATAATCTCAAGTCATGATCTCAGGGTCGTAAGATCTAATCCCTCCACCTGCCTCCATCAGGCTCTGTGCTCAATGGGGAATCTGTTTGAGATGCTCTCTCTCCCTCTCCCTCTGCCCCTCTCCTGCTTGTTCGTGCATGCACGCTCTCTCTCTTTCTCTCAAATACATAAGTCTTAAAAAAAATAATAAAGCTCAATGACAAGACTGGGATATAAATATAAATTTGGGAGTCATCGGCATATAAATGTTATTGAAAACCTTCAAAGAATATGGAGTCGTCCAAGGTGATGCATAAAAGAAAAGAGTGCAAAGGGCAACTTAGCACCGTTAAGGAGTAGGCAGAGGAAGATAGGGAGAGAATGAACAGGCCCAGGTGAGTGTGGCAACATAGAAGCCAAAGAAATCATTTCAAAAAACACTTGAAAAAATGGCAATGAAATTTGGCACCTAGGGGTAACCTTTATGGGATCAATTTTAGTGAAGGGTGGTAGGCAAAATCAAGATTGCAGTGCACGGGGGCACCTGGGTGGCACAGCAGTTAAGCGTCTGCCTTCGGCTCAGGGCGTGATCCCAGCGCTATGGGATCGAGCCCCACATCAGGCTCCTCCGGTAGGAGCCTGCTTCTTCCTCTCTCACTCCCCCGCTTGTGTTCCCTCTCTCGCTGGCTGTCTCTATCTCTGTCGAATAAATAAATAAATAATTAAAAAAAAAAAAAAGATTGCAGTGCACGGAGAAGTGAATGAGGGAGATCAGGAAGTAGACCACCAGGAATAGAATATTCTAGCTTTGAAGAAGGCAGAATAAAAAGCTTTTTAAGAAAACTCTCTCCTTGCAAGAAATATCTTTATTTTTAATGTAAGATAGGTTTGGCATTTGTCAGACATAACACCAGGGTAATTGGTTTAACAACTATGACTGGAAATGAAATGGTGGCAGTGGAGATCTGCTATTCTTTTGAGAAGTTCCAATAAGATGTTGAGGGAAGAAATTGCTCAGAAATTAAAGGAATACGAAGTATTAAGGGAGATGTTGTGGCAGGAAGAGGATCACAGAAGCCTAAGTGTACCTGTAGTGTGACAGCAAGGAACCTGTAGAAAGAGAAGATTAAGAAAAGAGATGACCAGTGAAGTAAGATCCTAAGGGAAATTGAAGGCTAAAGGGCTACAGTATCTGTGGAATGATGGCCTCGAATAGGAAGAACTGCACTTGGTCTTCTAATTTTGAAGTGAAAAAAGTAGCAGTGGCTTGGATGCAGATAATTTTTCATCCTGTGGAATTTATGGTTGAAGAAAACCCAGCTTGATGACCTTAGACTAAGTATGCTTAAACTGAGGGAGGAAGGCCTGGGAGGGGTGAGCATAGCATGAAGATTTGGCAAAACAAGTAAAAACTTTGCATCAAAGAGGTGATTGAGGTTGAAGACTATGAATTCAAAGTCACCTCAACCTGCACGGTTCAGTGTATTTCTCCATCAATGTTCAGACACCCAGCTTGGTCTGAAGTTGGTATGACAGTGGCCGTGGGTTTTCGAGGCTTACATAGGATATCCACTCTAGCATGCTCACTTCTTTGAACTTTTTAATCTTTTATTCTACTGCCTTCCATGGCAATTCTGGCACCTTTCCTTCATTTAGCACGGGTCATCACTTTCCATGCTTATGAAGCCATTCTACAGCATGTTTGCACCATCTCCAAAAATCCTTGCCAGGTTGTTAAATCCTATATCCCAGGAGGGTGCTTCAAAATTAATTAAACTCCCCTGTTCAACTTTGTATTCTGTCTCCCTAGATCCAGTGTCCTCGGAATTTAGTCCCGTGTATACTCACCCAGATCCAGAGCTCCTGGGATATAGTCCCTTTTACTCTGTCATCATGTGGATTCTCCCAGATTCTGAGCTCCTTGGGGTCTACATCGTCCTTCTCCTGCATTATCAGGCCTATCATATCCCCATCCAGGTGACTTAGTGACTTAATTCTACTTACTAGCCTACTGGTAAGCCTAGACAAGGGAAGATAGGGCTGATCCTGAAAGGTTTTGTGTTGTCCTACAGCAAGGAAGGAGCACTAGCCTGAGGGAGGAGGGGGCCACTTCTTTGGCTCAAGGGGTTCAGAGATCTTGGGGAAAAAAATATTTTGGGATGCATGAACCCAGATGTTCTCATCCCATATGTCAAGCTCCGCTTTTTCCCAAGTAGCACCCAGTCCTTGGCATAGCAGACTTGCTGAAATGTTCTGCTACTCTTATAATGAAGTCCTGGAGCTGGTCCTCAGCTGTTCCTGCCCTCTAGTTGCAGAAGATTAGAATCTCTCTATTTGTTACCTGGGAAATCCTTTGGCTTTCATGCTTTGTTTTTAATAGATACTTAATTACTCTGTATTTCATTAGATGGCATCAAATGAGCTTAGCAACAACTCACCCATATTTTTCTGTATATTTTTTAATACCTGATACATTGCACCCATAAGAATGTTTCCTCCCACGAAAATACATAGTTTGCTAATGGTGAAAGTTTTAACAATTGCACTGCAGTTGTGTTAGGGACTATTTATACTCTTTGCACCACCAGGGATGATATATCCTCTCTGCTAGCCTGACAGAAGATGATCCAACACCAAAAATCCTATCTTCATGACTGCTTCTTGAACCACTCCTGGCATTCCTAGCACCAATTGTCATTGTCAGTGTCCTCAGAAGCATAGTCTGAATGGAGTTTGACATGCAGGAAATTAGACTGCTCTTGGGATCGAGACCCAGAAAGATCCTCTAGGGAACTTTGAAGTTGGGATGGCCTTTCAGAGTTGTCCCAAGATGGGGCAAGGGAGCTGTGTGTCTTTGTAACTCCCTATCAACCAGTCACTGCCTAAGGCTATCACAGAACGGGAGTGAGGCCTTGGACAGGCAACTCTCTTCCACCAGAGTGCTTTCCAAAAAAAAGGCTGACAGCTGAAATCTGTCAACAGCATTTCCAGTGACTGTTGGATTGCTTCCCTCATTTCTGAAGGGTGTCTGGCTGGCATGTTACAGGATTCACTATATGCCACCAATATGACATGCAGCTCCGTCCATCTGTTTTTCAATATTCAGACATTGCTTTTCTCTTTTCAATTAAATCTTGTTTTAAAATTACTGAAGACCTTTAAATAAAATGCCTTAAATTTTATTGAAATAAAAATAGATGTTATCTAAGTAAATAATAAAATAAAATTTTTAAAAATAAAAATAGATTTCGCTTAAATGAATTTTTAGTTGTTAAGAACATTTAATAAATTAAAATATAAAATGCAATACTTTCAGAGATATATGACTTCCAACCCTAAACTTTCTGTTTAAACTCCTTTTCCTCTAGCCAACCATTTTTATTAAGTCTCCCTTTATTAGGGTGCCTGGGTGGCTCAGTGGGTTAAGTGTCTGCCTTCAGCTCAGATCATGATCTCGGGTCCTGGGATCATGATCTCGGGGTCCTGGGATAGAGCCCCGCATTGGGCTCCCTGCTCAGCAGGAAATCTGCTTCTCCCTCTGCCGCTCATGTGCTCTCTTTCTCTCTCTCAAATAAAATAAATAAATCTTTAAAATATATATATATGTGTGTGTGTATCTGTAAATACACATACACCTATATACACTTACACATTATATTTCACCCCTTGCTTAATCAAAGTTAGCATGCTATACACACCATTCGCTTAATTTTGTCACTTAATATATCCTGAAGAAGTGCCATGTAAGTATACAGAGATTTTCCTCATTTCTTTTTATAGCTGCATAATCCTCATTATGTGGCTATCCCATTGTTATTCAATCAGTCCCCTATTGAGAGGCTCTGTACTTGTTTCCATTCTTTTGCTGTTACAAAGAATCCTGCAGTACACAGCTTTTTTTAATTTTTGCAAGTGTTTCCTTGGGATAGTAGGATCCACCGGGTCAGAGGGTAAATTCAAATGTAGTTTGCCTGAATGTTGCTGCATCCCTCTCCACAGAAGTTTTATCATTTTGTAGGCACACCAGCTGTGAATGAGAATGCCTCCTTCCCCGATCATGTCAGCAGAGCATTTTGTAATTTTGTATTTTTGTGTACCCGATAGGTCTTAATATAGCTATAGTTTGCATTTATCTTATTATAAGCAAGAGTGAACATATTTTCAAATGTTCAAGGGCCATTTCTTTTCCTGAGGACTGCTTGTTCATGTATTTTGCCTAATTATCTCTTTATATGTTTTTTCTCCGTTTTTAGGAGCCATGTATTTATCGTATTATGAATCCTTTGAAACATATATTGTAAATATTTTTTCCTGTCATTTTTTTACTTCTTTTGTAAATTTTCCCATGGAAATTTTTTAATGTGAATTTATAAATCTTTTTGCCTTTAGGTTTCGAGTCATAGGGAAGTCTTTCTCCATTCTTAATAAAGCAATTCATCTGTGTTTTCTTGTCCTATTTTTATGCTTTTATTATTTGCATTTGAACTTCTGATAATTTGGTTGTTGTGGGGTATGAAGGCCCAATCTCTTCACCTCAACTTGTGGCAACTCTGAAGGGCCATCCCAGCCCCAGAGCTTCCCACGGGGTCTTCAGAGGACTTTGTTGAGATTGCAGTGGAGTCCAGTTCCTTATATGGAATGGATCCAATTTTGTCTTTTTCCATAGCTGTGTCAGCATCATTTAAACCACAGTCCATGTATTCCCCACTGATGTGAAATATCACCTTTATCACGTACTAAATTCCCGTATGCGTTTGGGTCTATTTCTGGATTTCCTACCCTGCTCCCTTTGTCTGTCTGTTCATACACCAAAACCACAGTTTTAATTATGGAAGTTTTAGAACATGCTTTAATAATATCTGTTAGGGTTAGCCTTCCCCTTTGCTGCTTCTATTTTTAGGCCATTTCTGGGTCTTCTTATTTGTCTGTTCTTCCATATGAACTTTACAATTTATCTAGCTCTGTCAAAACTCTGATGTAGATTTACTTGGATTACACTAAATGTATAAATTAACTTATGGAGCGCTACCATCTTGATGAAATTGAGTCCTCTTATCCAATGACTTGGAATGTCTTTCTATCTGCTCAGGCCTACTTTTGTTTCTTTCAGGAGTGTCTTATAGTTTTCCTCATACAGGTTTCATGTAACTGATAACCCTTGACTGAGAGTTGTAAAGAATTCAGATTCCATCTTGTAGGGGAGAAAACTGAGTACCAGAATGACCAAGTGATTGCTTGAGATCACAGAGTTAGCACTGGGACTTGGCGCCCATCATAGTGCTCTCCACTATCCCACCCTCTCATCCTATGGACGCATCTAAGGAACTAGGAAAATGCTCTGCTGTTGTCTGATTTGTGCTTACTTCTCCTGCTCTGTTCCTGAACTTCCAAAGCATTTTCCCAGTTCACCAACTCTGTCTCCTGCCATTCTCTCCAGTGCACTCCTGCCAAGCTGTCCTTGCCCCTCTGGCTTTATTGTCTTTGCCTAGAACACTCCTCCCTCCCTTCTAGCTCTGCCACCTAGTAACCCCCATCATCCTTCATGTCCCAGCCTAAGGGCACTGCCTCAGGGGAGTCTTTTGTGTTAGTTATCTATTGCTCCATAAAATTTACCCCCAAAAAGCAAACATTTATTATTTCATAACTTTTGTAGATCAGGAATCCAGGCATGGCTCAGCTGGATGCTTCTGCGTCAAGGTCCCTCATGAAGTTACAGTCAAGCTGTAGGCAAAGTCTGCAATCTCATCTGAAGGCTCATTTGGGAAAGGATTTGCTTCCAAACTCACTCACGTTGCTGATGGCAGGATTCAGTTATTCTTGGGCTATTGGATTGAGGACTTAATTACTTGCTTGTTCTGAGAGAAGTCACCTGCCATTTTGTGAGGTGTCCTATGAAGAGATTCTCGTGGCAAGGAACTGATAGAGGCTTCCAGCCAACAGTCAGCAAGAGAGAGATGACATTGCAACAGAAGCTACAGTCCTTTTGCAAACTAATTTTGAAAGTAACATTTCATCACCTTTACCGTCTTCTATTTGTTAGTTACTAGGTACAGTCTATCCTCAAACAAGGGAATTATACAAGGGCATGAATACCACGAGGCAGAGAACATTGGGGGTTATTATAGACTGAATTGTGTGCCCTACTCCCACCCCCAGTTCATATGTTGAAGCTCTAAATCTCATTGGGACTGTATTTGGAGATATGGCCTATAAGGAGGTAATTAAAATTAAATGAGATAATAAGGGTAGGGCCCAAATCCGATAGGATTCATGTCTTTATAAGAAGAGACACCAGAGAGGAGCTCTTCCCTACCTTCTCCCTACCCCAGCCCTTATCTCTTTCTCTCTGCCCTTCAGGGACACAGAGAGAAGGCAGCTATCTACAAGCCTGGAAGAAAACTCACCAGAAACCAAATCAGCTGACACCTTGATTTTGGACTTCCCAGCCTCCAAAACTGTAAGAAATACATTTCTGTTGTTAAGCCACTAGTTTGTAGTACTCTGTTGTGGCAGCCTGAACTAAGACAGCAGCTGTCTTCGAGAGGGCCCGCCACACCTCCCCATACCCTCTAGACCAGGTCTGGGCTCCTTACTACATAGTTTCTTTAGCATGCGGTAGGTCTCTTTCAGACAATTATCCCAACAGTAATTGAACAATTAATTGCACAACTCATGGTTTAGTTTTAGAATGTCTCCACAAGAATGGAAATTCCATAAAACAAGGAAACCTGTGGATCTTGTTTACTGCTGAACCTTGGGTCCAAGCACAATATTTTATACACAGCAAACAATGTGTAATTTCTATTTGAAAGACTACTGCCTCATATCCAATCCAGTTGAAAATCTATTTTAGGATATTTTCAACTAGAAATGCAGGCTCTGGGGGTGCCTGGGTGGCTCAGTCAGTTAAGCGCCTGCCTTTGGCTCAGGTCATGATCCTGGGGTCCTGGGATCCCAGAGTCCCGCTCAGGGGGGAGCCTGCTTGTCCCTCTCCCTCTGCTACTCCCCCTGCTTGTGTGTATTCTCTCTCTCTCTCTCAAATAAATAAATAAAATCTTTTAAAAAACAATTAATTAATTAATTTAAAAATTAAAAAAGAAAAGAAATTCAGGCTTCCCATGGGCACATTCTTACTGAGGGTGACAAAAATCCCCCAGTTGTTACAAATGCCAGGTTTTTTGTACTCATATTTCTAAATGGAGTTCTCTAGGCCTTGGCATACATAGAAAGGGTTGATTTACACTAAACTGCTCCACTTTAAAAAGAAACAGAGTTAACAGAAGCACAAACCAAATCACAGTGGGCTGGAGAATGAATCATAGCTTTACAAAAGTAGGGGGGACTGCTCTTATCTTGGCTAAGGGTTTGAAAATTCAATCATTGCTTAGCAGCATTCCTTAACATTTTTATATCTCCCTCATTATCATTTTCTCATGTTATGAAAGAATCTAAGGATCACCTTTGAAGATGTTTTTTACAACAAGCAATTCATAGAAAAGAAACTTAAATGCCAGCCACACGTATGAAAGATGCCTTGATGCACTAGCCATTAGAGGAAAGTGCGTCTAAACCATAGTGAGTTACCATTTTATCCCATCAGATTGACAAAACAAATCTAAAGTTGGGAAACACCAAGTGTAATGATAATGTAGACCAACAAGGACCTTCATACACAGCTAGTAGGAGAAGCAGCATGCCACTGTGGCTGAAAGCACAGATTCTAGTGCCATTTTGTATGGTCTCAAGTCCTGACTCTGCCTCTTCGGCTAACCCTGACTTTGAACAAGTTCATTAACATCTTGATGCCATCTGTAAAATTGAGATAATGATAATAATATAATAGCTCCTAACCCAAGAGTACTAGTGTGTTAATGAGTGAAGAAAAGCAGTTAGAACAATGTCTGGCATGTAGTTCGTGTTACGTAAGTATTTGCTAGTAGTAGTAGCAATAATAGTAGTAGTAGCTGCTGTGAAACGAAACAACCACTTTAGAGAGCAATGTGGCTAGTGCTAGTAAAGTTAAATGCATAGCATACAACCCAGCAATTTTACTCATACTTCCTATCCTAGAGAAACTCTTACAGATGTACACAAAGGAGCATATGCAAGAATTTACATTGTAGCATTGTGATAGGCAAAACTGGAAATAGTCAAAATATCTATCTGCAGGATAATAGATTTTTAAAGATCTGTGGTATATTCACACCACAAAATACTATATAGAGGTGAAAATAAATAGAGTGCTGGATCTCAAGTTTTAACATGCTTTACAATTACCCAGAGGACTTGTTAAGACAGATTACTGGGCCTCACCTCCAAAGTTTCTGATTCAGGAGGTCAGTGGTAGGGCTCAAGAATTTGCATTTCCCAAGTAATGCTGATGCTACTGATCCAGGACCACAGTTTATGAATCAATAAATTGGACCTTCATTGATTAACATGGATAAATCCTAATTAACAAAGTTGAGTGATTAAAAGCAAGCTGCAGAATACATTCACTTTGATATCGTTTCTGTGAAGTTTAAAACCATATGCACTCACACTGCATATGCCTATATAGTCAAAATAAACACAAAGAAAATGCATAGGAATGATAAAGCAATATCTTTGGAATGATGCTTACTTTGTGATGAAAGGAGATAAGACAACAAAGGAGGTGCTTCAATTGTATTTTTGACATTTTTTTTCTTAAACTTAATGGTGGGTATAGTATGTTTATTATCATATTCTCTACACATTTTTCTATTTAAAGTGAGTTTCTTATAGGCAAGATACAGTTGATTCTTACTTTTTAAAATCCAATCTGATCATCTCTACCTTTTAATTGGCGTGTTCAGTGTATTTGTATTTACTGTGATTTTGATATGGTAGAGTTTTTAACCCACTATCTTGCTATTTGTTTTGTAATTATCCCATTCATTCTTCACTCTCTTTCCTCTTTTTTTACCTCCTTTTAGATAAATTTAGTATATTATATGACTTCATTATATCTCCTGTTTTAGCTTATTAGTTATACATTTTTGTTGTGTTGCAGTCCTTTGTGGTCGCTTTAGGGTTTATATTACACATCGTTAACTACTAGAATTCACAGTAAAATAAAATTAAAACCTTTTTATGTATATATAAGAACCTTACAGGCAGTCTCTCCTTTGTCCTGCCTGCTACTCCCTTGTAGTGTATTCAATAAACTATCTCCTTCATTCTGCCTTGGGTGAATTTTTTCATTGCCCATGCCACTGGCCTCCACTCAATTGGATTGTCCCACATTTGGTGGCCCTCATGGGAACCTCTGCCAGCTCAGGACTTTCCCCATATTCTCCAGGGATTTCTTGAGACTTTCCCTCTGTAGACCCCCTCTAGTACTCCTTAGGGAACTGACAACCTCCAGTCAGGTTTACTCCTGGGTGAGGACTGAAGCCCCAAGAGGAACCAGCCAGACAGCCCTTGCCTGTGAGGGATTTCCCCTTTTGTCCTTTGAAGGGATCCTTCCCTCCTCTCCTTTCTCTTTTTGACCCTTCAGTAGTCTATCCTAGTACTTCTCAGACAACTGAAGATCTCTGGCCAGGAAGGCTTTCTGGTGTGATCTGAAGGTCTGAGGTTGAACAGATCAGACTGCCCATGCCTGTGATGGCCAAGGACCCTTTTCCTCTCCTCTCCCACTCTATCCTTCTGAGGCCTCCATTCCTAACTTGGGGCACAAATGGCAGTGGAAGCTTGTCCAGGGCAATTCCTCACAGGTTAAAGACTCGGATGGGACCCTTTCCTGATGCTGGCTGGCTCTCAGCCATTTAGCTTCTTTCAGTCCCCCACTTTTCTCCTTTGTTCCCACAGATCCAGCTGCCATCTTGATCTACAGGCAAAATTCGTTCCTACATGTCTGAGTGAATCCAACAATTCCATGTACAAATGTTGGTTCAACAAGGATTCCAACCCATACCGTTGGATGATCCCCTTCCCCTAAATCCCATGGACCTGGCCACCAAGGAATTTCACTCAACTCATCTATCAGCACATCACTATAATACCATGCTCTGGTCTGTAACTGCACAGAACCCCTGATGGACTGACAAGTTTAGGTAGGGAGAGCCTCTTCCCACCCCCATCCCTGTCCTGAGTGAAGCAGCTGCTGAAGATGAGACTTCTGCTCAAATGCCAAAGATTTGTTGCTGTCCATCTGTCAGGGGGAATATAGAGGTTGCTTTTAGGAAAAAGGCTTAAGCAGCGGAAACCCCAGTAAGGTAAAAGGGCCCACAGTGACCACTGGGCTGAATGTAAACAGGCTCATTAGGTGACCCACCTCAAAATATCCATAAGCCCTAAATGACCAATAGGATACTTACAACCAGGCACAGTTACCAAAAAAGGGAAATTCCATACATTCCCATACCTCCTCACTCCCCCCTCCCTTAACTGTTACCCCCCTCCACTGCCTTGGCAGACAGTCTCTCCTTTGTTGTCATGCCCACTTCTCCTTCACAGTGTATTCAATAAAATTCTACCTGAAAGAAAGAAAGAAAGAAAGAAAGAAAGAAAGAAAGAAAGAAAGAAAGAAAGAAAGAAAGACTAATGGGGCCCCTGGGTGGCTCAGTCTGTCAAGCAGCTGACTCTTGATTTCAGCTCAGGTCATGATCTTAGGGTTGTGAGATTGAGCCCCACATTGGTTCCACACTCAATGAGGATTTTGCTTGAGATTCTCTCTCTCCCTCTGCCCCTCCCCACCTCTAAAATAAATAAAATATGTCTTTAAAAAAAAAGAAACTTCAAACAGTATACTTCCTTTTCCCCCCTCTTGGCCTTTATGTTACTGTTGTCATACGTTTCACTTCTGCATGTGTTATAAACCCAGGCAAACATTGTTATCATTTTTGCTTTAAACAATCATTAATCTCAAAAGAGATTAAATATGAGAAAAGATTATTTTGCATTTACTCACATATTTTCCATTTCTATTCCTTTATGTAGGTCCAGATTTCCACAGGGTATCATTTCCTTCCTTCCTCCCACTTTTCCTTCCTTCCTTCCATTCTTTTTTTTTTTCTTTTGCTTCTTTTTTTTTTTAGGGGGGGGTGGAGGGAGGGGCAGAGGGAGTGAGAGAATCCTAAGCTGGCTCCATGGCCAGTGAAAAGCCTGACATGGGCTCAATCTCACAACCCTGAGATCATGACCTGAGCTGAAATCAAGAGTTGGACATTTAACTGAGAGGGCCACCCAGGCACCCCATCGTTTTCTTTCTGTATAAAGGTTTCCTTTAACAATTCTTGTAGTATAAATCTGTTAGTGGTTAATTTCTTCAGCTTTTGTATGTCTCAGAAAAATCTTTATTTTGCCTTTAATTTTTGGAATATATTCTTGGTAGGTATAGAATTCTAAGTTGACAGGTTTTATTTCTTCTTCAATACTTTAAAGATTGTGTTAGTCTTCTGGCTTACATTGTTTCCTATGAAAAAATCTGTTGTCATTCTTATTTTTGTTCCTTTGCATATAATATGTCACTTTTCTCTATCTACTTTTAAGATTTCCTCTTTATTATTGGTTTTAAGCAATTTTATTAAGATATGCATTGGTGTTGTTTTCTTCACATATCTTGTATTCAGATATTATTGAGCTTCCTAGATCTGTGGAGTTACAGTTTTCATTGAATTTTAAAACTTCTCAACCAATATCTCTTCACATATTTTTTATGCTATCCCATACCTGCCTCTTTTTCAGGAACTCCAATTACACATATATTAGGCCACTTTAAGTGGTTCCACAATTCATGATGCTTTGTTCATTTTCTTTAGTCTCTCTCTGTGTTTCATTTTGGATAGTTTCTACTGCTGTAGCTTCAAGTTCACTAATCTTTGTTCCTGTAATATCTGATTTTTTTTTTAGTCTCATCCAGTGACTCTTTCATCTCATACATTTTTGTTTTCATCTCTAGAATTTTGAGTCTTTCTTTATATCCTCTGTGTCTCTCCTTAACATCTTCAACTTTTCCTCTACTTCCTTGAAAATATGGATTATAGTTTTAATAATTCTTTTAATATCCCTGACTCTTAATTTTATCACCTGTGTCATTTCTGTGTCTGCTTCATTGATTAACATTTCTCCTCAGTATGAGCCATATTTTCCTGCTTCTTTGAATGCTGTGTAGTTTTTAATAGGATACGAAACACTGTGACTTTTACTTTACTCAGTGTTGTATAGGTTTTTTCTAAACTCTGTTCTGGAATGCAGTTTACTTACTTGGAAACAATTTGATCCTTTCAAGGCTTACGCTTAAGTCTTGTTACATTATATCAGAGCAGCCTTTAATCTGAATCTAAATTTATCCCACTGCTAACACTACACTCTTCAAAGTATTTTAACCAATGCCTTGTGAATTATGAGAATTTTTCACTCTGATTTGTGAAAATAATCCCACCCCATGTACTCTGCACAGATTCTTTCTTCTAATCCTTTCAGGTAGTATTTTCCTTGGCCTTACATACTTTCCTCACATGCATATGCTGATCAGAACTCAGATTAAGATTGAAGAGGGTACAACCTTAAATTTACACAATGTATATGTCAGTTATATCTCAATACAGCTGGGAAAAGATTCAGGAGGAATCCTCTGAAGCTCTCTGGAACTTTCAGTGTAGCTCTTTCCTCTTTGGTACTCTGGGCTGCAAACTTTAACTGCTTTGGTCTGCCCAGACTCCTAACTTTGTCTCATCAACTGAAGGAGTTTTTCAGGGTCCACCTGGTTCTCCTTCCCTAGTCTGTGGCAAAATATTCAAGCAATAAGTTGGGTCAATACTAGGATTCACCTTGTTTGTGCCAACTCTCCCAGGGTTCACTATTCTGTGCTGCCTTAAAACTGTTGTTTCATATATTTTGTCCAATTTTTAGTTGTTCTTAGCGGGAAGGGAAATGTGGTCCTGTTACTCCATCTTTCTTTTTTAATACAGATTTTTATATCTTAGTTATTTCATAGTAATTCTTCAAGATGACTTCTTTTGTGACCTGAGTCACAGAGGTTGCCACTGGATTTTTAATTTAAAAAATCCAGGTAATTGCTTTTATCTATGATGTGCTAGGGATGTCTGAAGTACTTTACATGTATTACAACATTAATTCTTCGAGACAGGAAATAACACAGAATCATTAATTTTCTTCTTGGACCAGGGCAAGACTTGACCTTGATATTCCATTGTATATGTATACTCTATTTTCTTTATCTACTCATCCATCAGTGAACACTTAGGTTGTTTCTATATCTTAGCTATTATAAATAATGTTGCAATGAACATGGGGGTACATATATCTTTTCAAGTTAATGTTTTTGTTTATTTTAGATAAGTACCCAGATAAAATTGCTGGATCGTATGGTAGCCCCATTTTTAATTTTTTGAATTACCTCCGTATGGTTTTCCATAATGACTATACCAACTTACACTCCCACCAGCAATGCACAGGGTTTTCTTTTCTCCACATCCTCATCACGCTTGTTATTTCTTGTCTTTTTGATAATAGCCATTCTAACAGGTGTGAGGATATCTCATCGTGTTTTTTTTTTTTTTAAGATTTTATTTATTTATTCGACAGAGATAGAGACAGCCAGCGAGAGAGGGAACACAAGCAGAGGGAGTGGGAGAGGAAGAAGCAGGCTCATAGCGGAGGAGCCTGATGTGGGGCTCGATCCCATAATGCCGGGATCACGCCCTGAGCCGAAGGCAGGCGCTTAACTGCTGTGCCACCCAGGCGCCCCTCTCATCGTGGTTTTGATTTGTATTTTCCTGATGATTAGTGGATGTTGAACATCTTTTCTTGTACCTGTTGGCCATCTGTATGTCTTGTTTGGAAAAATGTCTATTCAGATCTTCTGCCCATTTTTAAATTAGATAGTTATTTTGTTTTTGTTTTGTTTTGTTTTGCTATTGAGCTGTATGAATTCTTTATATATTTTGTATATTTTATCCTATTCAGTAGGCTTCCTTTTCATTTTGTTGATTTTCTTTGCTTTGCAGAAGTTTTTCCTACAATTCATTGTGCTACATTTTTAAATTTTTAAGAAAAGGGCGAGTGGCATCAAATTGATTTTGTTTCAAATCCAGACTTCAACACTTACTGGTTTAAAGCTAACTAGCTGCAGGATTGTCAGCCAGTCATTTAACACCTATGTCTCTCAATATCCTCATCTGTAGAGTGGGGATAATATCTCTATCCTAGTATTTTTGTTTTTAAGATTAGAGTATGTCAGTAAAGCCATGTGGCTATTTTTCTAGAATTTGTGGTGATTATTATCTAATACTTCCCACAGCACCATGAATTTTGTGGTGTTTTTATCCCATTTTACAGAGGAGGTTATATAAGCACAATCTGGGTCAATTGCTTGTACAAGATATTCAAGTTAATGGATGGTAAGTCATGGATTTAAATTAAATTTACCTAAAACCAACCACACACCCATCCTGACCTCCTAAAAATCCCTAGGACTTCCTATCCCCAACTCAAAACTCACCTCTTTCTGGTTTCTTTTTGTTTTTTTTTGTTTTGTTTTAGTCTCATTTCCTTGCACCTGAAGCCTACCTTAAATTCTCAGATGAGGAAGTGAGAAATGAGAGTATCTTGGTACCTCCATTTTTTTCCTTTTATAAGTCACTCAAATACTCTGGGCCTAATAATTGGATGTGGAAGGCAGCTATTGTTGGATGATAACCATTAGTTAATTGTACAACTGAATTCTACCAAGGAAAATTGTCTTTATTAAAATCCCTACTTTAATAAAATAAAATCAGTCCTCATTTCCCATCAACCATAGCAAGAATATTTCTGGAAATATTGATCTGTATTCTTTACCACATGCAGTTGTCCCTTATACTTTATAAGAAACATCCACTTTTCTCTTTTTTTTCTAATTTTCAAAGGTTTTGATTGAGCTAAAATATCTCCATTTATATAGAACTTTCCCATAAAATTTAAAATGAAGTCTGAACTTCTTACAGTACCCTACAAGACAATATATGATCTTACTCTTATCTATTTCTCTTATTTCATATCTCATACCATTTCTAGCCACACTGGCCTTTTTTTTATGTTCCTTGAACAAGACAAACTTATTTGTGCCCCAGGCCCTTCCCTGGTTGTTCATTCTGAACAACCTGAAACACTCTTCTCACTGCCTTTCACCTGGATTGCTTCTCCCTTATCCTTTTGATCTCAACCCACCTCTCCAGAGAGCACTTTCCTGATCATGCTATTAAAAGTAGCCTCTTCCTAAGGATATTATGTTAAGTGAAAGAAGTCAGAATGAGAAAGACAAATATCATATGATTTAAAATATTTTAAAAAACAAAACAAATGAATAAACAAACAATAAGCAGAATCAGACCTATAAATACAGAGAATAAACTGATGGTTGCCAGAGGGAAGGAGAATAGGGCAATGGGCAAAATGATTGAAGGGAATGGGAGATACAGGCAACAGTTATGGAATGAATAAGTCATGGGAATAAAAGGTACAGGATAGGGAATATAATCAACAATATTGTAATATTGATGTAATAGGACAAATGGTAGCTACATACGTCGTGAGCATAGCATAATGTACAAAGATGTTGAATTACTATGTTGTACACCTGAAACTAATGTAACATTTTGTGTCAACTATACTCACATAAAAAATTTTTAATAAAAATAAAAAAATAAACTAGCCTCTCCTTTCCCCAACTAAGTCACTCTCCGTAACATCGCCCTGTTTATCTTCTTCCTAGATAGCATTTGCCACTGACTGACACTATTTTGCTTATTTGTTTACTTGTTTATTGTCTATATCCATTTATATGAATTAGTATGCTCTGGCTGCAGTTAATAGAAACCCCCAACTCACTTTAAAATATGAATCTTATTATCTCATATAACTAAATGTCCAACAATAGGGAAGTCTCTGGGCAAGGGAGGATGACTAGTTTAAAAACAACATTCAAGGGGCACCTGGCTGGCTCAGTCAGTTAAGCGTCCAACTCATGAGACAGAGACACACGTAAGGCTCCGCACTCAGTGGGGAGTCTGCTTGAGATTCTCTCTCTTTCTCACCCTCTGCCCCTCCCCCTGCTTGCTCTGTCTCTGTCTCTGTCTCTCAAATCATTTTTAAAATTTATTTGTCAGAGAGAGAGAGAGAGCACAAGCAGGGGGAGGGACAGAGGGAGAAGCAGACTCCCTGCTAAGCAAGGAGCATGATGCAGGACTCAATCCTGGCACCCTGAGATCATGATCTGAGCCGAAGGCAGACTTGCTTAACCGGCTAAGCCACCCAGGTGTCCCTAAATAAATCATTTTTTAAATGACATTCAAGCACCCAAATTCTTTCAGTCTATGAAGCCTAGAGTAGTACTTGGCATGCAATAAGTGCTCATTTAATAAATAAGTCCATTTAGGTAAGTAGCGTAAGAAGAGGAAACAAAACTAACATTTGTTGAGTGCCTATTAAATGCCAGACACACAACATGATCTTCATTATCATTTACTTCTCAAAACAACTTTTTAAAAAAAAGGTATTATTATTCTTTTACACACAAAAAAACTAATACTTAGGAGATCAAGAACTTTGACCAAGATCATAAAGCCAGTCAGTCAGAGGACTAGGATTTGAAATTATGGGTGTCTGGATCTAAAGGCCATACATTTCCCACTACAACCTAATTAACAAAAGGTATTTTTTCCTTTTCAGAAACAGCTGGACAAACATGTCAATCCCATGTGAAAAACATCTAAAGAAAATCTGATTAAATTCATGCTTAAGCCTGGAAGTTATCAGGAAACCAGCAACAGTCTTCCACTGATATTACTGAAATTGTATCCCTTACCCTATCACTTGTTTTTTTTTTTCAAAATATATAGCGATAACCTGATGGCTGTGTACTCTGGTAAAATGGGGCAAAGGACAAATTGAAAAGGAATTTTTTCCCTTAATAACTAAAATGAGTATTAAGATCACAGAAGTGTTTGAAATGTCTGGATAAAGTGGACAAAACGCTTTTTATTTTTCTCCTGTTAATCTGTTTGTCTTTGGTAAAGTGTTTGGATAAAACCCTGGTATCTTGAAATCCTGGTCGGGTCTATTTCTGATTTGGCTGTGTATCGTCAGCAGCTTGTACATAGCAGGGGTTTAATACGATCTACACCCTATGCACGCACCAGTCATGCAATCCACAATTAGGGACAACATCGTGCCTATATTGTGCAGTAGGAGACCCACCAGCTACAAATATATCAAAATTCCTAGCATTTTTTGACTACCATCTTTCTGTTGCCTTCTGCTGGGGAAAACAAAGAAGAAAGGAGGAGGCTTCAGTATTCAAATACTGCCAGATCAGCTGTGAACTCGCAAAGTGGTCACCCTAGGAATAGGAGGAAATGGGTACGAAGACAGGCGGTCTTTGAGGTTATCAGAACCCCCAGCAAAAGGCGCGGCTACTTCCTGAGCCACACCGGAACCTTTGGGGGGGCTCTATGGGTTCCAGAGGGAACGGCTTAGGAACAGGACTACTTCCGCTGCTGAAGAGAAGAGAGGGGTGGGGAGGAAATAGCTCAAGGATCTGCATCCTGCTTGCGCTTGCGGCGGCTGAGGAGCAGGCAAAGAGGGGGCGGCGGGTAGAGGAGGCTGAGGGGGCGGCGGCAGAGGAGAAGAAAGTGACTGAGCCGGTAAGTTAGCCGCCTTAGAGCAGGGGACAGTGGACAGCGCCAGGGGTTTGCTTTGCAAATCTTGTTCTAAGTTGCTGAGCTGTTCGGTGGGGTAGGGGGCCGTGCTCGACCGCCTCCTGTCAGTCCATGCGGAGAAGGGGCTCTTGGGCCGCTGGGGCTGGGCCTCGCGGGGCACTAGACTGCGCGGAGCTGGCTGACAGCCCTACCCCGGAGCCCGGGGAGCACTGGGGTTCTCACCCTGGACAGCTTCCCTAGGCAAGGGCTGCAGTTCGGTGGGAAGGAAATGGGTACTGTGCGTCCCATTTAACTCTCGGGACCTAACGAGGTCTTGCCAAGTGGGTGGTGGACATTGTTTCGGGCACTGAGGGAAGGGCTTGTAGGGAGAATGTTAGTCTGGAACCAGACTCTGCCTTGTTTGTGCTGCCCGGCAGTCGGAAGCGGAGTTGTTTTTAAAGGCAAATGCCGCCCCCTGCTTCTGTCACTTCTGGACAAGTTAAAGCTTCAGATCCGTTGTTAAGCCTGCCCGATCTATCACGTCAGTACTGCTGTGGATATCTGGTAAATGTTCTGTAGGTATACTTGATGGTGAGATCAGAGTTAAATGTCTTAAAGCACTTATTGAAGAGAGACAGGACTAACCTAGCAATCAGGACTGTATAGCGCACTTTCNCTCTCTTTCCCTTACAATCGTTTTAGCATTCCGTATCCATATCCAGAGTAAGGATAGTTATCTTAAAGACATTAAATAAAGGTTATGTTATGAATTAAGACTTGTGGTATAATATAAAATTCTTCATCATCGAACGAAATGATTATATAGAGATTGTTACTGGAAAGATCAGAAATAGTTTTTTATTAAGTTACTGCTTTTCTGTTGTCTTAGATTCGGCTTTAGAGTGTGGTGAAGGGTACGTTTCATGGTGCATGGAAGGAAAGCCAATGCGCAGGTAGGCTTTTAAGAAGAAAACCTTCGGTTTCACTGATTGAAATTCAGCACTTAATAATTCAGGACTTCATTTAATTTTTTTTTTTAAGTTTTCAAACTTCACCAAATTCTGCTTGGAACTAATGATTCTTGTTCTAAAGTAAATAATAACTATTACCAGGAATTAATCACTTTTGAAATAAGGGTCCGGTATAGTACTTAAATTTCTAAAGGGCATTCTGAATTTTATGTAGTTACTAACATTTAAATTTCGCTTTTTGCATGGTAATTTTTGTGATAAATAATTGTTAAGTATAATATGATAGTATATGGGTTCATTAGTCTTCAATTACCTATAGAATGTAAAAGGTTCTGTTGCCATAGAAGAAGAATTTGTAACACACTGTAATGTATATCTAATTATGGTTTTGGTTATTTCATTGATGATCAATAATACATTTGTTCTGTGAAGTAAAATAGCTGCATTGCAGGAAAGATTGTTGAAGGACTAAAAAAAGTATTGGACATAATAACTTAGCCCATAGAAAAATAGGAGAGAGTGTAAGAAAATATAGACAATTATAAGCCCCCCCAATTCTAGAATTTAGTAGTGTTTTTTCTTAATCTTTTCTAACAAATAGATCTAGAGTCCTTATCAAAACAATATCAGCCTAGTTCTATTTCTTTGTTCTTTAAACTCATTTTACATTTATTGAACTGTATGTAATCATTTGTTATTTAACATCAAAGAGAAACAACTCTGGCAGACCCTTTTAAGAGAAGAAACATTTCATTATGGGGATATGACTTATGACTTAGAAGCAGGAGCAAGAACCGGAATATCTTTTTCCAAATCTGTTACTGATTTTTTGATTGACCTTGAGCTATTCACCTTCTCCGTGCCCCGATTTACTTTTCTAATGTATCTGACCAGGATATTGGGAACTAATGGATGCTTGCAAGTACTTTGAGATCTCCAGATGAAAAGATGTTATGGATGTAAGAAATGTCATTATCTTTTTTGTATCTAACTCCATGTAGGAGTAATATTTGACTGCGAAGTATATGAAGAAATTAACAGCAAATATATTAAATGCCTTACCACTTCATCCTTTATCATGGTTGCATAAACCACTGATTGCTTCTCTTCCTCAGCTGCCATAAATGTCATATCTTATGTAATTGCTAAAATAAGAGCTTATTATTTTTTAAAAAGGGAAGGCACAGCGTGGGAATGTTTTTGGTTTATCAGTAATTTCTGTATAAAATATTCGCTTAATCATTCATACCTACTCTTTTTTTTTTCTTGTTTTATTATATAATACTGCCAGTTATTCAAAATCAAGTTCGGGGGGTGCCTGGGTGGCTCAGTCAGTTAAGCATCTGCCTTGGGCTGGGGTAATGATCTCAGGGTCCTGGGATCAAGCCCCACATTAGGAAAGACAGGACTAACCTGCTCAGCGGGGAGCCTGCTTTTCCCTCTCCCCCCACCCCTCCCCTAGCTCGTGCTCACACTGTCTGTCTTTAATAAATAAATAAAATCTTTTTTTAAAAAAATCAAGTTGGGGAATTCTGGTGGCATTAACTGTTAAACTATAGCTCTTTCTTCATCACCATCACATGGCCAGAGCCCAGACTACCATTGCCCTCTGATTTAATTTTACTTTGCTTATATTAAGTCACTTTTCCTTGTTGGGCTGTTATTTTTGCTGCTGTAGCCCAGAAGGCAGTCTCTGTGAAGTAATGTTGGTTTTACACTTAGCTACTATTGGACAAGCTTTGAATGAGAAGTAACTATATATTAAGATCTTTTGAATACATGTTCATTCTCCCTACTAGGATGTAAGCTCTTTGAGTCTCATATGGTCTTCCATATGTTTGTACCCTGGCACCTAATGATTACTGAATAGTAGTTTAAATGACTACACAGTATCTGCAGTCTTCTCCCCTGAGTGCAACCTGCCAAAAAATATGAACAAGAGGAAGATTGAAAACTATTGTTAACGGTATTCTAATGCTTAATTATAAAGTTTTATGAAATTAGTTGACATCTTATTAGTAAAGCTTCATTGCATTCATTTATTTAACCAGTCATTATGTGTACAGATAGAAAATTTGAAAGATACAGTAAGATTTTCAGTGAAAAATAAGTCTCCCAATGCTGACCCCAGCTCCTAGATCTCCTCTTTATAGGCCACCACTATAAACAGTTTCTTACCCGTTTTTCATAGATACTATAATGCATATACAGTTATATATAGAATATCTCTCTTTGTGGAAACACTAATGTCAGTATATATGCACATTCTTCTGTATCTTTCTTTTTTCACTTTCCACATTATTTTGTAGATGGTGACAAATACATATAGACCCCCATATTCTTTTTAATAGTTACATAGTATTTCATTGTCTGTAGGTGCAATGGTTAACTAGTCCTTTTCAGAGACATTTGAGTTATTTTGCTGTTACAACCAGTTCTGCAGTGTCTGTCCTTATCGTGGTTTTTGCCCAATTGTGTATGTATAGAATAAATTCTTAGATATAGAGCTGCCCAAAAAGTATATGTGTTTTTAAATTTTGGTAGATATTGACAGATTTCCTTTCTGAGAGATTATTCCAATCTGTATTCTCACCAAAAAAATGTACCTGTTTCCCAAGATATTATTTTTTTACCATTTATTTTCATTTAGAGATATTAAAATGTTTTTCAATGTAGTTATTTCCTCTTTCCTTAAATAGAAACAGGAAACTGAGCCTGATTTTATTAGGAATTAGTTTATTCATTTACCAAACATTTATGCAGTACTTGTTATATGCCTGTATACTGCATATGTACAGATGAAGAGATGGAAAGACATGTAAATAGACATCATGATGCAATATGAACAGAATTTTAATAGATATGTAAACATAGAGAAAGGAACTTATGCTCTGTAGAGATGAGAGTGTCACAGTGATGGCGTTATTTGAGCTGGATCTTCTAGAACGCATAAGGTTTTGCTTTAAAGTCAAGAATGTACTTTAAAAGATAAGAATTTAGGGGTGCCTGGGTGGCGCAGTCGTTAAGTGTCTGCCTTCGGCTCAGGGCGTGATCCCAGCATTGTGGGATCGAGCCCCACATCAGGCTCCTCTGCTGGGAGCCTGCTTCTTCCTCTCCCACTCCCCCTGCTTGTGTTCCCTCTCTCCCTGGCTCTCTCTTTCTCTCTCTGTCAAATAAATAAATAAATAATCTTAAAAAATAAAATAAAATAAAAGATAAGAATTTAAAGAAGGAAGTTAATTAAAGACACCCTAAACAGAAGGAACAGCGTGTGCCCCCCCCCAAAAGATACCAAGATCTGCAAGTATGTGACATGAATGGAGTGGCAGGTATATCTGAAGTGTAGAGTATGTGGAGGCAAAAACGTGGAAACAGGGAAGAAAAATCATAGAAAATCAGGCTGCAACCATGGGAAAGAGTTTGGCTTTATCCTGTAGGTATTTAATTTTTATTTAATTAATTTTATTTTATGTATATTGTTTATTTTAATAATTAATCAATTTTATTTTTATTGTATATATCATATAATTTTAATAATTTTAATATCTAATAATTTATTAAATTTCTTTATTTTATATAATGAATATACTTTATTAAATTATTTATTTATAAATAATTTAATTAGTATTATTATACAGATCAGATTTGTTCTTGGGGCTGATATTTGGGAAGATAGGGCATGGACTAGAAAGAGGGAAGGAATGATGGCAAAGAAACTAATCTAAAGGAGTTGTGATAGTTTAGATGAAACCTGACAAGAACTGGAAGTAGATCTATGGCAGTGGAGAAGGGGGTGGACTTGAGAGTTGTGTAATAGTAACATCAGAAGGATTTGGTGAATATAGAGTAAGGAAGAGGTAATGCTATAAATGACTCTAAAGATTTCAGCTTGGGAAACCAGGTGCTGCCATGATGAAATCAAAAATATGGGAAGAGGAACAAACAGGTTTCACTAAGCCAAGAATAGTTTCTCTTTCATGCACTTCAAGATTATTATGGCTATGAAAGAGCCAAATAGAGATACCAGCGTGTAATTGGAATATGGGTTTGGGGCAGGAGAGAGCAGTTTGGGCTGGAAATTTAAAAAAAGAAGAAATTTTGCTTCAGCAGTACACAGAAGGTTCTTGAAGTTGTAGGCTTGAATGAAAGTAGAACAGAAAAGATGCCAAGGACAGAACCTCAGAGAATACCAGTGGTGTTTAAGGTGAGGCCTAAGAAAAAAAGCCAGTAAAGACTCTAAAATACATAAGAAGCTTAACGTTGTTTGGGTCTTGTTTTATTTCATTGTATCTAGAGTTTTTATTGATAGTTTTCACTCATGGTGAAGATTAGTTGAGCTCCTTGAGTTCAACCTCAAATAACAACAACAACAACAACAACAAAATCCCATTCAGATCTCATATCTTCTTTTTTTAAGATTTTGTTTATTTATTTGAGAGAGAGGGAGAGAGCACAGAGGGAGAGTAAGAGGGAGAAGCAGACTGTCTGCTGAGTTAGAAGCCCAACATAGGGCTCGATCCCAGGTCCCTGAGATCATGACTCTGAGCCGAAGGCAGATGCTTAACCAACTTAGCCACCCAGGTGCCCCCAGATCTCATATCTTTAGAATTTCCTATTTAGTCTAAAATGTATGTTTAAAAACAGTGGCATAAGATATACCTGCTGATTTGACTCTCCCTTGGTGTGGCATGGATTGTAGGTTGGCTTGAAGAACACCTCTTCCTCCTTTCCTTTACTATATAGAAACAAGAAAATGAAATATTATGCTTAGTATTGTCATCTTTGCATTTTGGGATGGCTGTATGACACAGTGCTGCCAATAAAATGTCAGCAGAAGCTGCTAAGAGGTATTCTAGGAAAGCTTTTGCTTTACTGACATAAAGGGAGACTAGCTTGCTTGCATGTTCTTCCTCCTTAATCTTGCCTTGATTGGGGGACCCAGGCACCCAATACTGACAGTCATTTTATCCAATAAGCAGTGATTAAGGGGTTAACAGCCTGGCTGTCTGGTATGGAACCAGGTATAGGAGAATGTAGTGCTAGTGGGTGCCCTTCTAGTAAGCAGAGCTGGCACTTTGAGATGTTATTTCTGTGTTAAGGATTCATATATTCATATCTGTAGCTCTCTCTATTCAAGAGTGTTTAGGACTTTAAATGATGGTCAGTTCAGCTGAATCCTTTCTTTTTTTTTTTAAGAGAAGGCTGTTAATTTCCAAATTAAAACAAAATTTTTGAAGTATAAAAGGAGAGATGTTCATTTAGGTAGGGAGCACAATTCCAGGCTAAGAAAGGATTCTGCAGGTTTTTGGAGTAGAAGATAGAACTTGATTATGAATGCTTTAGAAGTAGAGACTGTGTTTTCTAAACTTTTTATTGTCTTTAATTTCAAATTATATTAGCCACTTGCAGAAGATGGCTTTTTCCTCAGTTAAGAATATTGCCTTTGGAATGGAAGATCTAAGGAATATGTGACAGGATAGCCCTGAAATTTGAAGGTGACTTACACATTTTGGGTGGGTGGAAATGTTATTTACTTAGGGGGGTACCAAAATTTGTAACATTCCTTTGGTAAACATGAAGTATATTTAAGATACCTGATTTGTTCTTTGGTTTACCTGCACAGGATTTGGTTTTTCTACTATTACTTTCGGAGATACCAATATTCATGGAAATTACCCATCCTTTTACCTAGCCCATATTTCCTAAATTCTTGTAACTTTGACCTTCATTTACTTTGGCAGTTCATTCCTACTCTCACTGAGAACAACTCTGTCTCTGAAATCATAAATTCTCATAACTTTTTTCCTAAACATAACCTCTGGAATGCCCATTCCATCAGTTCTTTGATATAGTCACAAACAACGTGCCTTTGGCCCTTCTGTTTTCACATAGTTCACTTCTGCAACCACTTCAACCATTTTCTAGCCATCACTCAACTCCCTAGATTGTCTGTGGCATTTCCCAACTCTTTGATTAGTGCAAGCGTTTATATTCCCCGATTTGGATTGTTGATTACTGCTGGATGAAACCAGCCATGGGATATTTGTGCTATTCTGATCAGAGTCTGTAATATTATTTGAGCCAACATTGTTCTCTAACAGTAATTCTGAAGGTCCCTGGGTAATGCTTACTCATTCCCAACATCAGCTGTGTCACATCTTCACCCATTCTCGTGATCCTGTCACTGCTCCTCTCACTGGCAGCAACTTCGCAGAAAAAAATAGGGGCCATCAGGTATGAACTTTTCTAAGCTCCTGATGCCTTCTTACCACAAAATAAATGTATCCATTTCCACCTTATTTTCCTGCCCCATTCCCTTCCTCTAATCTCTTATGTAAGCCCTTCTACGTTTTGTCTAAGAGTCATGCCTCTGTATTTTGGTTCCATACACTTCCACTCTTCAAGGATCTCACTCCATTATTTATTCTTTCCCTTTTATATATATATATATATTTTAAGATTTTATTTATTTATTTGACAGAAAGACAGCCAGCGAGAGAGGGAACACAAGCAGGGGGAATGGGAGAGGAAGAAGCAGGCTCCCAGTGGGGGAGCCCGATGCGGGACTCGATCCTAGGACTCCGGGATCACGCCCTGAGCCGAAGGCAGGCGCTTAACAACTGAGCCACCCAGGCGCCCTGCTTTCCCTTTTATATTTTTAAGTTTCTCCCTCCTTCTCGTTCTTCACATCAGTATATATCATTTTCCAGTCGTCCTTAACTTCAAACTGACATAGTCCTGGATGTCTTTTCTTTTCAGAGGCAAGCTTTATTCTAGAAATATTCCATACTCGCTGTCACTTTCTTTACCTTCATTGACCACTGCCATTGAATACCTCGGGTTTTATTGAAACCTTAGGGATAATGAAGTTTTTTGGCCATTCATCATTTTCTTACTGGCTCTCCCTCCTTAGATCACAACCTGCCACCATTTTTATCAGTCCCCCTTTCCTTTCCCTTCTCTCTTTCTTCTAAATTACTGTTACTTTATTATACTGAGCAGTTTAGTCTCTTTGTTACAGTCCTGGTTTCTCTAGAAAAGGTTAAAAAAAACAAAATCTTATATCTTTAGGTAGTTCATATAAATGTGGGGCACAGCTTCACATAAGACAAAGAGTGTTGGGGACTGTGGTGAACTAAGAGTACAAGACCTCCTAATGATACTCAAATTCAATTTCAGTTTCTTTTTTTTTTTTTTTAAGATTTTATTTATTTATTTGACAGAGAGAGACAGCCAGCGAGAGAGGGAACACAGCAGGGGGAGTGGGAGAGGAAGAAGCAGGCTCCCAGCAGAGGAGCCCGATGTGGGGCTCGATCCCAGAACACTGGGATCACGCCCTGAGCCTAAGGCAGATGCTTAACGACGGCGCCACCCAGGCGCCCCTCAATTTCAGTTTCAATCTCAGAACAAACAAACCAAAATCGGCAGGCAAAATCCTTCTGATGGACTTTTATCATTCCAGGGGCCCTCACCTTGCCTTTTATAATTTAAAGGTCTAAATATTTGTTTTCTCAAAAGCACCATCTGTCTCTGTAAATGTTGTTCTTTTTCCCAGAATGTAAAAGAACAGTAATTGAAAATTTTTAATAGCAGTTTTTTTTCTTCTCTCCTTATGTAGAGATTGAAATGTAGTAATTATAATTTCTTAAACTGATTCCATAATATCTGATGCCTGCCTTACAGAATTTTTTAGATTTATTGACATTTTGGTAAATGTTAATCCTTCTTGTTTTATTTGATTTTGTATGTTTGATAATGATGCTTTTACTTTTTTTCCCCCCTTTATACCTACATTTTGAATTATTGCTTTCTCCACTCTGTTATTTCCCTTCACCTTAGGTCAATATATTCTTTTTGTAAAAACTGACTTCCACTGAAAAAGAGATTTTATTTTATTAGTCAGATTCTATTAGCCAATTATTAGTCAAACTTTAATGTGTGTTAAAATGACCTACTTGCTAAATGCAGATTCTAGAGTCATACCACCAGAGATTCTGATTCTCTAGTACCTCAGGAGCCTGCATTTTTTTTATCAAACACCCCTGTATATCTGGTGTCAGAGAAACACAATATTTGAAAAGTTAATGTAACAGCCTAATAGGAATTGGGCAATCAGTGAATAACAGTATCTTCTTCTCATATTTTCACTTCATTTGAAAGAAAAGCCACAAATTCAAGCCATATTTTTTAAATCTATCAATACCATGTTTAGAAAATCTGATAATAATGGAGGAAGACCCTCTAGATACAAGAGTATTTGGCCAGTCAAAGCAAGGGGAAATTTCTATATTCAAATTTAGGGTATGTGGCTGATTTTACTGTTTCTCATTTTAACTACCATGTTTTTGGTACCAGAATGTTTTGGACTGAAAGTCCTGACTCAAACTGGTTTAATCAACATGGAAACCTTTTATTTACATAACAAGAAGGCCAGAGGTAGAGTGGGTTCCAAGGTTGGTTGATGCAGTGGCTTAATAATAGCATCTTGGACTCAAGTTCTGTCTCTTCAGTGTAGCTTGTGCAGTATCAGCTTTATCCTAACCTAAAATTGATCTTCCATCCCACTACCACCTACCAATGTAGAATGCTACATTCTTCTTGTTAATGCCTTGCAGAAGAAACTCCCTAAATCATGAAATATGTCTGTTCTTATAGTTTGATGACCAGCTGAGGTAAGAGCATGCCATCAGCTGATTGATTTGAGAAAATTAAGGATTCATCCTTAAAAGCTGGGAACATGGTCATCTTTCTCTGAAGCACATGGCTAGTAGAGGAACAAAATCAAGGTTATGTTTAAGTTTGAGAAAATTGACAGTAAAATATATTAGTAGAATTCATCTTGAGGGGCGCCTAGGTGGTGCAGTCGTTAAGCGTCTGCCTTGGGCTCAGGGCGTGATCCCAGTGTTCTGGGATTGAGCCCCACATCGGGCTCTTCTGGGAGCCTGCTTCTTCCTCTCCCACTCCCCCTGCTTGTGTTCCCTCTCTCGCTGGCTGTCTCTGCCAAATAAATAAATAAAATCTTAAAAAAAAAAAAAAAAGAATTCATCTTGAAGTTATGCTTTTCATCAGTGTTAAAAGAATAAAAAATCTGCTAAAGTTATTAGCAGATCTTATACCCTTTGGTTTTAGAAAGACTGATTCTTTCCCAGAATTGACAGAGTCATTTTGTGGAAAAGGCAGAAGCTCTGTTTGGGCTCCCTAGTTTGCCAACTGTGAATGGAGTCCAGAGTAATCCTTTCACTTGGCTCCTTCAACCTTAAAATACATGCAGATTAATCTTGCAAACTAAGTTAATAAAAATGTTATTTGGGTTCAGTTTCCTTTTGTCTGTATTTGTAATATCATTAGTTCAGTATTGGAATAGAGAGCCACAGATTGAAAAAACAAATAATTTGAGATCTTCTAGTTTTTCTAGATGAATTTTTACTTGAACAATAAAGCTTACTGCCTTAAGGTTTAATTAAAACCTTTTGTAGCGTTCTCTCCTGGGGAGCAATTGACACCTCAATTTACCATCCCACCCCCCCCAGGGTCTTTAGAATATTTATTCCATCAGACTCCAAACAAAGAAGTTGTGAATATAGATGTGACAAGGTGTGAACACAGTCTATTTCTAGGACCCTTATTATAACTTCCCTTCAGAAGGTGCCCAGAAAAATGTACCAAAAAAAACCCCCACTTTTCTGCAGTTAGAATCCTGTGGATGTAATGAGAATAATGGAGGATATGCACTTAAGTTTTTAAAAGTACACATTTACAAAAACAAATAGCAGAACCATTGGAGAAATAATTTAGTGTATAGAATTAAATATGGCTTCTAGAATTAAATACTACTTCTCAGGACATCTAAAATGAGGTACTCCTTAAAATCTCAGCCTACCAGTAATCCCTCTTCTCATTTCTTCTCATTCTCCTAAAAGGGCAACATAGTCCAGCCATGTGGCAGTGTGCTTGCTTTTTTTCTCCCATCTAAGAATAACAACCACATAAATCAGATTGCCAGAGTCATTTCTATTTCAAATACTCAATCCAGTTGCCCAAGACAGTTTGGGATAATAAAGCACTGACTTTGAAGTCAGAGGACCTACATTCAGACAAATCCCAACACTGTCACTCCTTATATGGTAAGTGTAATTATCCCTACATTACAAATAATGAACCTGAGGGTCAGAGAAGTTAAGTAATTTGCCTGAGATTGTACCTAATAAATGATGAAGGTAAGGTTTGAACCTGGCTACAAGTTTCCCTGGCTACAAATCTGGTTTCAAAAGAATTAGACAAAACTTCGGGGCTTATAGTCTATTTTGTCAGGAAGAAAAGCTGAATTCATTTAATAACAATTTAATGAACACTAAATCCAGGTATTGAGGTATAGCAGTGAGCAAAAAAAAAAAAAAAAAAAAAAGGCCTTGTTCTCATGGATCTTATATTCTAGTTGGGGGAGAAAGCCAATATATTATGTCAGTAGGTAATATATTTATAAAGAAAAATTAAATAAAGGGTATAGAGTGGTAGGAATTAAGAGATGCTATTTCATATAACATCATATTGGGGAGGAGGAATTACCTCTGCCCTTCAAGATCCTTCTAGCTAGACTTAGAATCAAATTAACAATGAGACAGATTAACAGGAGGAAGTCAAATTTAATAGCCTACTTTGGGGAAATCCTCACAGACATGGAAATTCCTAAGATAGGCAACGAGATACTTATATGAGCTAAGGAGAGGGGTAGGGTCTGAGGGTACAAAGAGGAGAAAGACCATTAGCAGAAGGGAAAGGTGTTTGGAAAACAAAGCTGCCCTATTTATGTAGATAAGTTTCTTAGGTAAAGAGAAATCTGTTACCAGCTCTCTTCCTGGTAAAGCAGACAGTTGAGGAGGAGGTAAAGAGCTTTTTCTAAGTCTGCTGGGTTTGGATTGCTTTTAACTCAAAATAATGTTCATGCCAAGGTAGCCCATCTTGGGGTGGCCTGCCTTTGGCCCTACAGTGCTCTGGTAAATTGACATTGGAGCAGAGATCTGAAAGAAATGAGGGAGTGAACTCCATAGTTATTTGGGGGAAGAACCTTTCAGAAGGAAGGGATAAGGCTCTGAAGCAAGAGAAGTCTTGGCATGTCCCAGAAAATAGCAAGGAAGTCTGTGTGACTAGAGAACAATGGGCAAGAGGAAAGCAGTAGGAGATAAATTCAGAGAGTTAGCCAGAGGAAGAGTCATGTAGATGTTGGTAAGCCTTATATGCTTTGTTTTTTACTATGAGTGTTTAAAGCATTTGGAGCAGAGGAGTGGCATAATCTGACTTTTTTTAAAAGATTTTATTTATTTGAGAGAGAGCGTGCGCACACAAGGGTAGGGGAAGGGCAGGGGAGAGGAGGAGGGAAAGGGAGGGGAAAAGAATGTCAAGTAGACTCTGCACTGAGCGTGAAGCCCAACGCAGGGTGGGGTCCCATGATCTGAGCCAAAACCAAGAGTCTGACGGTTAACTAACTGAGCCACCCAGGTGCCCCATAATCTGACTTTTCTCAAGGATCACTTAGGTTGTTTAGAGAAGAGAATATAAATTGGCAAAGGTAGAAGCAAGAAGGCCATTTATGAGACTATTATAATACAAAACAGAGTGAAAAGAGACTGAATTAGGGTGGGGCTGGTGAAGATGTAGAGAAATAGTTGTAATCTTGATATTATTTGGAGGTAGAATGACAGGATTTGCTGGTGGATTGGATTTGAGGGTATGTGGAAAGGAAGGGGCTCCAAGAAGAATGAAATTGCTTTTTATTAATCTGAGGAAGGCTAGGTAGAGAATCGAGGACTCCATTCTAGATATATCATTGAGATCTGTCTAGTTTATGTGATAAGAGACATTCATATGGATCCAAACTGAGAACTTCTCCGGGCAGGAGATAAGGCTCTTAGTCATTCACATATGGTTGATGGGAACCATGAGATTAGATGAGCGCCCCTAAGAATGTGTATAGAGAGCAGAGAGGATAGAATTTTAGAGAATGTCCACATTTAAGAATTTTTTACAAGTTTGCAAACCAGACCTCTGATAAGAGTTTATAGATTAGCCATTGTTAAAAATCAGAATCTATACTAATACAGTCATAATGGCACATTTTTTTTTTGCTATGGTATACTTTTAAATGAAAAAGTAGATATGTAGAAATTAACTTCCGTATATTGTACTTGGGCAAAATAAAAAATTGTTTATATCTGAGTTTAACAGTACTATCTTTATGTACATAATTATGGTTACAACAAAACCATTTTCGTTTCAGCGTGCAATGTCAATATTAAAATAGGAATTTTTGAATTTATCATGTCTTTAATGGTGGTTCTTTTCTAGTAGAAGCTTGATTTTACCACTGTCAACCATGTGATTTATTCTTTCAGCATCTACTATGTACAAGGCATCTTTAAGCACTGTGGTTAAAGCTTCCTTGATTGTTTATGTGGGTGGTAAAAAATTATTCTTTAACTGCTCAGTTTTTTTAAGTCTTTAAATTGTCAAGCATAAACAGTGCTATTTCTACCAGATGTCAGGAATTATGAACATTTTGTATTCTAGAATACAGAATCACCTGTGGGCTAAGGCCAAGCATAGAAAGATTGAATTGTAAGTACTTTGGAAAAACAGGTTGCTGTTGGAGAAAGAAACAACTGTCTGCTTTGCTTTCAGGCTGTGCCTTTGTAATGTAAATGTAATTTCTTTTTCCCAAAATGTCCTTTTTCTATTCTTCTTCCCAGGGGACTCTTTCAACACAGCTGTTACGTTATACTGTAGTTCTTGTAAGTGGTACAGCTTTAGGCGTAGTAAACTGATACTGTTCCTTGCAGGCCAGATGTTAGACTATCTCAATATCGTCATAGATGATTAAGTCTGTGAGACTCACATGCGGCTCACCTAAAACCCAGTAATCAGAATGTTGGAGCCACCTATCCCCCTTTTAAATAACATGATATCTTTGGAAGAATTATTCATCAGAAGACTGCTTAATGAATATAGAATCAGAAACAAATGTAATGATCTGGACCATGGGTATAGGATATTTCACTTAAGTTCCAGAATAACCCAATTTAATATTCCTACTTTACAACAAAAATACATAACCTTGTAGTAACCTTGTAGCTTATACCAGTTAGATCTAGAATCTTTCTGGTATAAACAAATACTTTATTGATTTTTGCCTTCCTGACCACAATTCGTATCCTGGTTGCCCTCTCTCTGGTTATTCATGTATCTCCCCTTCTCAGTAGTTAGGTTCTCTGATCGCCTCTTTCTATTCCTTTGAATTTTTCTCAGTTCAAGCAAAATGCTTTGTAAATTATATGCAATTAGTAAATATTTGTTTAAAAAAATAATTACCATTTTAGAGGGGCATAGATTCTTTTTTCGCTGCATGTCAGTAGATGCAGTGTGGTGATTATGCAGATCCAAATATCTTCATTACATTTGTCAATTCAAGATTGTGGCATTTATCTGGCAAGTTAACCCCTGAATTTCTGAAATACAAACATAATATGTAAACTTTGCTTCTCTTATGTATTATCTGGAATAAATTTTTAAAAGGTAATAAGCCTTTGACTGTATTTTATTAGAAATGTTTAAAGATAATTAAGAAAATTTCTTAGACTATCCCAGTATTTTTTAGCTGGAAAAGACTTAGGTTCAATTTTGTTATGCTGTTTTCCTCAAGCTTAACATTCATTTTGTAGGCCTCTTACCAAGTTAGTTGATTCTTCTGATAGTTCACTGGTGAAGTTCTTTATGATGCCTGGGCCAAATTAATCTGCATTTATTGCAACTTCCTGGGCTTTTAAAAAAGAGTTGTACAGAAATTTGGGTGTCCATAAGGGAAAAAAACTGAAAATCTTATTTTGAATTATTAAATAATTCTGCAACTTCCTTCTCTCCCCAACTCAGCAGTCACATCATTCCCAGTTATTAAATATTCTTAGTGCCCCAGGAGATAGTTGTGGTTTATCCAGGAGCATCAGGAGACCTGTTCTGCTACAGAAAGGAAAGCTTCATGATTTTAGCACGTCACCTAACCAAATCAGTTTCTTCATCTGTTAAAGGGAAGTATTATGCTAAATGACCTGATCATCCATTCTGTTTCAAATCTCAGTCTCCATTCTTCAAGCTAGGTAACAGATTATGCCAAGCAAGGAAGGATGGTTTTCATATTTAAAGACTTCTGGAGAACATTAACATGTAAAATTTACTAACACATATATACCCTGATCCTGTGATGCAATGTGTATCAAATTTGAGAAATTTACAGAGCTGCCACCCTTTTTTTTTCAGGTCCCTTTTTAAAGGAAAATAGTTATTACAGCCTCTCAGGAGTGTGTCCTGTAGTACCATTAGGGTAACATGTACTTAAATGTGTAAGAAATGCCCAACTTACAGACTTCCAGAGTCTTTGTATAAAAGTAGCTTCCCAAGCTCAGCCATCACCCCACCCAAAAGCCGCCAAAAACAACAGCAGCAGCAAATCCTAGATCACTCCCAAAATGACACATATTCTTTTCCTCCTCCTTGTACCTCTTGGCCCTTTTGTCTTGGGACTTCAAAACTCAGGTCAGAATTCTGTGTCAGTGGCTTTTAAACTTATTTGATATCATACAGCCTGCAAAGGGACCTGATTATACTAATGTATATGAATTTAAATGTTTATAGAACACATAGTTGAAACATATTGAACTAAAAGGAATGTACGCCAATATTTTTTCTTTTCTTATATTTCATTTTTTTAGTGCTGCTTGTGACACACTGAATTGATTTTACAACTAAACCTAGCCCCCATTTACAGCACTCTTGCTAAAGAAAAATACAAACCTTCAGTCAACATAAAATTAAACTTTTAGAAAAGTATTTATTTGTAAAGTGAGGAGTGTCTATTTATGGACCTATACATTTCTTTTGTAATCATAGTAAACCTTTATTGATTCTGACTGATTTGGCAGGAACAATTGGACGTATGTAGTACTTTGGTGGGGGGGGGGGGCAGAGGGAGAAGGGGAGAGAGAATCTTAAGCAGGCTCCATGCCCAGCACAGAGTCCAGTGCGGAGCTTTGATCTCACAACCTTGAGATCATGACCTGAGCCGAAATCAAGAGTCGGATGCTTAACTGACTGAGCCACCCACATGCCCGCGATGTGTGTAGTACTTTTAAACGAATGAGGCTTCTTGTCAGATTTAATATCTCTAGCCCCAAATTAATCTAACAAAATCTTTGTCTAGGCTCATAAGAGTCCTACTAAATAAAAAAATATTTCACCTGCCATCTTCTTTACCACTTTTTAGTTCATAAACTATGAGGAAAAGATTTCTAAGTAAAGATAAACTTCAATCCAGACTTGGTGGATTATCATTAAATTTATGTAAATATTAATTGAAGTATATCAACTCAGATTTGATTTCTTTTAATTTGATTTCTAATATGGATAATCATAACCACCTTATCTGAAAGGAATATAGGTAGTTCTATTACTAGGATAGCTACAATTTAAAATTGTTAACATGTAGCAAGCCCTGAGCTGAACGCCGTTAGGTACATTATCTCCTTTAATCTTTGCCATATGGGGTAGGTACTTACCCATTTTAGAGCTAAGGAAGCTGGGGATTAGGAAGGATAAGTAACTTGTCCAGTAATTGTCAGCTACTGGCATTTCAACCCAGGTCCATCTGTTACACAGCGTGCTTTGAAACTTTATGCTAGCTAATGACAGAGTAGCCATAGTACCCAAGTGTCAGAGCTGTTAGACTTGGGGAGAAAAATAAAAGAAATCTTAATTTAAGGTATGGTAAAATATTTTGAGACATCTATGGTTGGACTAAAACTTATGCAGAGAAGAGAATTTTAACTCATTTCTCCCTGCGAGTGGCTTCTAAAATATTTGGTTTGATTTTTTCCACTTTTTTACAAACTAATGTGATTACATAGTTATTTACTATATTTCCTTGCTTATAAGACCCATAACTCATTTAATAACTTTTTAGAAGTGTAAATATTGCATTAAAGGTATGTAAAGCTTTTATTAGCTGATGGTCTAACATGTATTTATCCATATAATCAATACCTAAGTTTTCTTCAATATCACAAAGTTTGATTCTAAGCTTTCCTCTCATTCACAGACCAGAGAATGTCCTGAATTGTGTCTGGCCATCAGCAATTATCTGTAGCATCCCAGCAACACACTAGTTTTTGTAACCCGGGCTTGTGGTTTGTTTGTTTGGTTTTTTTTAGTTTAGTTTGTTTTTTACTTAACACCATTGTGATAGCCTGTATAAACTATGAAAACTAGGCATCTTAGAATAAAGGAAATATAGTACTATATATAAAGTTAATTTGGGGGGCCCTGGCCTCATTTTTCTAATCTTTTCATGCAGCATGAGCTATAATATTTTATAGCTTTTGTGCTGAGCTGGAGAGAAGGCTAAAGTATTATATGATGATGAGAAATAAACATTTCTGTGTTTTAGAAAAATAAGAATTATCAATATTTTGGTTAAACCAGATTAAGGAATTAAAGTCTATAGGTCTGTTTTGTGCAGAGAGAATAATTTACAAGTGCTTTTCATAACTTTTTATTAATATATTACAGGTAGTTATTAAAGATGTGGTCCAAGACAGTCTAGTCTGAGTACTTCTGAGATGAAAAAAGAATTGTCCTTTATTTTGTGGGAGTACATAATGAAAGTGCTCTGATTTGGGATTAATGTTTGTTCTTCAGAAGACTTTAAGGAAGTTTATGAGTTCTAGCATTCTTAGAAAGGAAGCTCTTGGGAGCTTAGTTCTGCCTTTTGATTACCTGCAGGTTTCCCTATCTCTTGACTGTGAACACTTTATGACAAGAGTGAGTTTCTAATAATATTGCCATCATCTTTCTTCCCTTCTTCCCCCATGCCTGTAGGTGTACCAACATTCGACCAGGAGAGACTGGAATGGATGTAACAAGCCGCTGCACCCTTGGAGACCCCAATAAACTGCCAGAAGGGGTTCCCCAACCTGCCCGCATGCCCTATATCTCAGACAAGCACCCTCGACAAACCTTGGAAGTGATTAACCTTCTGAGAAAGCACCGGGAGCTCTGCGATGTGGTGCTAGTTGTGGGCGCTAAGAAGATATATGCCCATCGAGTCATTTTGTCAGCCTGTAGTCCCTACTTCCGAGCTATGTTTACAGGAGAATTGGCAGAGAGCCGTCAGACAGAAGTAGTGATTCGAGACATAGATGAGAGGGCTATGGAACTACTGATTGACTTTGCGTATACCTCCCAGATAACTGTGGAAGAGGGCAATGTTCAGACCCTTCTGCCAGCTGCTTGCCTTCTTCAGCTGGCAGAAATACAGGAAGCCTGCTGTGAATTCTTAAAGAGACAGTTAGATCCTTCTAATTGCCTGGGCATTCGGGCTTTTGCTGACACACATTCATGTCGTGAGTTGCTAAGAATAGCAGACAAGTTTACTCAACATAACTTTCAAGAGGTGAGTTGTACTTGGTTTGAATGCATTCATAATGCATTGGTCAGGAGAGCAATATGAGTTCATGTTCTGCTAACTAACATGTACCTGTTTGGATATTTACTGCTGATTCTAACTCATAATACCAAAGAAATAAGTTGTTAAAAATTCTAAGCCTGGTTTTTATTTTAGAGACCAATTTTATGTTCTGTCAACAAAAGTTAAAGTTTAGGGATTTGATTCTCCCTAGCCATATTAATAAACTAGTTTATAAGTCAGAATACAGTTTATTAATTCATTAGGAGACCAGTGTCTGATAGGATACCTGGTATCAGTCATTTGCATGAAACATTACCTTCCTTATTATATGGATTGTTCAGCAGAATAAATAATAAATCAGCAGTTACTTGGAGAACTAACAATCAGAAAAAATGAAGTTACATGTATATGAAAAGAATGTTTCATTAAATCTGTTATTTTTCATTTATTCATTTATTTAATAAATATGTGAAAAGCTGTTTCAGCCACTGTGCTTGGGAAAAAAGTCTGCATATAGTGAACAAGATGCCTTTGAGTGTCTGTTCTCATGGAGGTTACAGTCTAGCAGGGAGGATAGCCATTGAATGCATAATTCCACAAATAATTAATTACAGTTAATAGGTGCTAGAAAGAAGCCTGGATGATTTCACGTATTACAGAGAGATTTAACCTTGGTTCTGGAACAGCCGATTGCAAAATTCTGAGACATGAAAAAGCATAACTAGGTTGGGAAACTGAAAGAAACCCAGTGAGACCCAGAGAGCAAAAGGGAGGGTGTTATTACATAATGATTTTCCAGAAAGAACAGAGCCCCATTACACTGGAGTTAATAGACCATGTTAAGAATTTGAAATTCAATCTTAAGAGCAATAGAAAACCATTAAAGGGCTTTAAGAAAAGACATGGTCCCTTTTGCACTTTAATAGCACTCTTCTCCCCACCACGATAACTTCCAATGGATCAAAGATTTAAAAATACAAAATGAAACCATGAAAATATTAGAAGATGACATGGAGCAATTCCTTTTTAATCTTGAATTGAGAAAGGCTCTTCTAATTGACTAACACAGAAGGCAGAAGAAAATATTGATAGATTTGACTACATAAAAATAAAAACAAAACAGTAACAAGATAAAAGTCCAAAACAAAGTGAGAGAGAGGGGGGGGTGCCTGGATGGCTCAGTTAATAGAGCATGAAGCTCTTGACCCTCAGGGTTGTGAGGGTCCACTTTAGGTGTATAGATTACTTAAAAATAAAATCTTTTAATGCAACTATCCCAGACAATAATCTCTTTAATACAGCAAGAGATCTAATTGGTCAATAACCTAGACCAATGATGTAACCAAAAAGTTGTCAATAAAATTCGGATTGCCCTTAACATATGAAAATCTGCTGCAGGTTGTTCATAAACGCAAATTAAAACTATACCAAAGTACTATTTTTCATTTCTTAGATTACAAAATTATAATCTATCCGATTACAAATATCTAGAAGTTTGATTCCACACCCTGTTGACAAGGCCATGGAGACAAGGTAATGGAGCTACATTGCTAGTGTGAATATAAATCGATACAACCTCCTTGAAAGGAAATTTGCACACTTTTTCACACTCCTTGACTCAGCATTCCCATTTCTGGGAATTTGTGCTACAAATGTACTGGAGAAAGGAGCAGTTTGAGGAGATGAGATCATGGGTTTTGTTTTAGATATACTCAATTTGAAACATCTGTAAGATGTCTAAATAGAGATACTGAGCCAGGCCACTGTTTTTGAGCCTTTTATCTTCGAGGTTAGACTGAGATTAAAATTTAGGAGTCGTCAACTCATAATAATGAAACTATGATGGCTTAATCTTTTAAAGACAGGATTTAACCCAGAAACTATAAAAGATTGGTAAATTTGATTGCATAAAAATTTAAACCTTTTTTTATAATAAAAAAGCACCATCAGCAAGGTCAAAAAATCAATGCCAATGAGATCACCGAGAAGGGAGAGAGAAGAAAAGAGCCTTAAAATTTTTCCAACATTGAAGGTTGGTTAGTGAAAGAGCAACTGGCAGAGGAAACAGGGAATAACTAGAGAAGAGGAAAACCAGGAGTGTGAGATCATGAAATGCAATGGAAGGGATTTTTTTTTTTTTTAAGGATGAGCAAATTATATAGATACAGATATAGATATAGATATACACACACTAGTGTAGCCAGGAAGTTTCCAAAAACTAAGATTAAGGCCATTGGCCTTAAGAATTATTAAAACATTACCAACATTTTGGTAGAGAAGGTATAGATCAGTGGAGCTGAAAAGAGTCCAAAAGTTGACATTTAAAGTCAGTGGAGGAAAGTGGAATTATTTAATAAATGTCATTAGGAAAATGGTGATTTGGGGGGAAAAATAAAGATGGAATTCCCAATGGATGAATAATTTAAATCTAAAAACGAAATTCTAAAAGTTCTAGAAGATACCATTAATTGGCTGGTAGTAAAAATGACCTTTCCAACCAGGACACAACTGAGAAGCCATAAAGAAAAATTGATAAATTTGATTGTTTAAAAATTAAGAATTTTTGTTCTTTATAACAACTTAACAACAGTAGCACCATAAACTAAATCAAAAATATCAATGCCAAACTCATACATGGAGCATACATGACAGAAAAAAACAATAATTCCCATAAAAATCATACAAATACAGTGAAAAAAACATGAAAAACACAATAGAAAAATCGGTAAAGGGTATGAATAAGTAATGTGTAAAAAGATATTCAAATATAAATAAACATATGAAAGTTTAATCACCCTTACACATAATTAAAGAAACATACATCAGAACAAGATACCTGTGGTGCCTGGGTGGCTCAGTTAAGCATCTACCTTTGGCTCAGGTCATGATCCCAGGGTCCTTGGATCCAGCCCTGTGTTGGGCTCCTTGCTCAGCCGGAAGCCTGCTTCTCTCTCTCCCTCTGCCTGCTGTTGCCCTGCTTGTGCTCTCTCTCTGTCAAATAAATAAATAAAATCTTAAAAAAAAAAAAAAAAAAAGAAGAGCAAGATACTATTGTTAACCTATCAGGTTGGAAAAACAACTTTTTAATTTTATTTGGAAAAAAAATCAAATTTACAAGAAATTATAAGAAAAAAAACCTTCCATATATCCCTTAGCAAGATTACCGTTTGTTAACATTTTGCCACATTTGCTTTACCGTTCTCTCTCTATTATATGAAATATTTTTCTCTGAACAATTTGAGAGTATTCCATACATCATATTCCTGTACTCTTGAACATTTCAGTATGTATTTCCTAAGACCAAGGACATTTTTTTTTACATAGAATTCTTTTACAACAGTTCATTTATCAAATTCAGGAAATTTAACATTGATTAAAAACATTATTTAATCCATAGTCCCCATTCCAGTTTCACCAACTGTCCCAGTATTGTTCTTTATAACAATTTTTTTCCAGTCCAGATTCTAGAGCAGATGATTGCATTGCATTTAGTTGTCATGTTTTTTGAGTTCTAGATAATCTGTAGTAGTTCCCTCCACATTTAAGAGCATAGGCCACTTGTCTGATGTTTCCTCATGGGTAGATTCAAGTTACACATTTTGACAGGAGTACTACGTAAGTGATGTTTTGTCCTTCTCAGTGTATCGCAGAAGTATATGGTATCTATTTGTCCCATTACTGATTATGTTAACTTTGATCACTTGGTTAAGTGGAGTCCCCAGAGTTTCCTATTAAGTTATTATTTTGTAATTAGTAAGAACTTTTACAGAGAGGTGCTTTGAATCCATGTAAATATCCTATTCCTTATCAAGCTTTTACTCACTTTCATTCACATCCATTGATAATTTCTGCCCAAATTAGTTATTACTATGATGGTTGTAAAATGGTGATTAAAAAAAATTCCCTCTCTTCTATCAACATTCTTCTATAAGGAAGAATTTTCCTCGTTCTGAGTGATTGATTAGCATTATGGACTCATAGACTTTTATTCTAGTTGATGGATTATAGTTCTTAGTTACCATTTATTATTTTGGTGCTTTATAGTCTGATTTATCCTTCCTGTGCTTATTTTTGCAAATTAAGCAGACATATGCATGTTTTTTTATTTCCATTTCTGTCCTACACAAAAGGTAGCATTGTGTATATTCTCTGTTGCACTTTGCCTTCTACTTAATTTATTCCGAAATTCATTCCATATCAGTTCATAGAGATCTTCCTTGTTCTCTCTCCACAGCTGCATTCTTCTCCTTCTGTATACCACAGTTTGTTCAATCAGTTTACTATATGTGAGCATTTAAATAGTGTTCAGTGTTTTCCCATTACAAATAATGCTGCAATTAATAGCCTGTGTATGGATATTTCAGTGTTGTTGGAGGTTTATTTCCTGGAGATGGGGCTGCAGGGCTAAAGGTTAACTGCATATGTAATTTTGTTAAATATTACCGAATTCCCTCTATGGGGATGGAACCATTCTGACCATAATATATGAGGGTGACGATCTCTTCATAGCCTCACTAACAGATTATATTGTCAACCTTTTGAATTTTGCCAGTCTAATAGATGAGAAGTGGAATCTTGGTGTGGTTTTAATTTACATTTCTCTTTACATAAAATGAAGTTGAATATCTTTCAGATGTTTAGGGGACCTTTTTTATATAATTTTTATTATTGTTTATTATTATCTTCTGCCCATTTTTCTATTCAGTTTTTAAAATATTTTTTCTCCTCAATGTTTTAAAGTTGAGACTCTCTATATTAACAGTGATAGCCTTCGATCTGTGATGCATGTTACTCATTTTCCCAGTTTGCATTTGCCTTTCAACTCTGCTTATGGTATTTTTGGTTATGCAAAAGGTTTTGGGTTTGTTTGTTTTTTTTATATTGTCAAATGTATAAATCTTTTACTTTATTGCATCTGGGTTTTGTGGCCGAGTTTGAAGTCTTCCCCTTTCCTCAGGTTAAAAAGGATTTCACGCATATTTTTTCTAGTATATATATGGTCTCTCCGAGTTTATCTTGTGTAGGGTGTGAAATACTTACTATTATTATGTAAATATCTGTCTAGTCCCAATACCCTTTATTTAAAAGTCTCTTTTTGCCCCCAATGATTTGAGATAACAGCTTTATTATATACTGAATTTCTGTGTGTGCTGGCTTCTAGATCTTCCAGTGTAGGCCATACAGCACTACCACACTGTTTTCTCCAATGTTTTAATAATTGAGGCTTTGTAGTAAATTTTAATACATAGTAGGGTTATTAATACCCCTCCTATATAACTCTCTTTTTCAGTGTTTTCCTTTCTTGCATGTTTATTTTTCCAAATGAACTTAAAATCACGTTATCTAGCTCTAAGAAAAAACCTTGGTGTATTTATTGGGATTATATTAATTTGTAAGTTAAGAACAGTCGTTTTTATGATGTTGAGTTCTGTTAAAAAATGAGAAATGTCTTTCTTTTTCTTCAGTTCTATATTTTTATCTCTCAGGAATGTTTTATAGTTTTCTTCGTTTAAGTTTTGTACATTTCTTCTGAAGCTTAGTGTATTTTTTTTGTTGCTTTTGTAGTTTTTTCCCCCTTCATGACAGCTTCTAACCAATTGCCATTAATGTATATGAAAGCTACCTTACTGAACTTTTTTATTCTTCGAGTTATTTTTGCCATTGATTCTTTAGAGTTTTCTGAACATCCTATCATGTCATCTGCGTATCAGTAGTTTTATTTCTTCTCCAGTTGTTAATCCCTTTAATTTTTTTTTCTCTAGTTGCTTGGGTTAATATTTCTAGTAAAATGTTAAATAGTAATGGAAATATTGGACATAGTTTGTTTCTAGCATTAGTAGGAATGACTTTGGTGTTTTCCCATTAACTGATATGCTGTTTTTAGGATTGAAGTATGACTATTTTATCATATTAAGGAAGTATCCATGTAAAACAATTCCTGTTTTCTTGGATGCTTAGGAATGGTATTGAATTTTGTCAAGGATTTTCTCAGTATTTATGGAGGTACTCAAATGAATTTTCTCCTTAAACCCATTATTATTATGAATTACATAAATGAGGTCCTAAAATTAAAGCATCTTTGCATTCTACGTACACACATTTTGGTCATGGTGTACCGTTAATGTGATGTTGGAATCTATTCACTAATATTTTACATAGTGTTTTTATATTGCTATTCAGAAGTGATGGTAGTCTTTAATTTTCTTGTGCTGTCTTTATCAGGTTAGATATACATGTTATACTTCATGAACATGACTTAGAAGTTTTCCTGAATGTTCTGTGCTTTGAAACAATTTATACAACATTGAGACTATGTCCTTTCTGAAATGTTGGTAGAATTTCTCTGTGAAACTGTCTAGGCTTGGTGCTTTTTTGTGAAGTAGTTTATTGATAATTTTCTCTATTCTACAAAATTTCCCTAGGTTCAGTTTTGGTAGACTATATTTCCCTAGAAAATTACCAATTTTATCTACGTTTTCAAGTTTATTTGTATAGAGGTGTAAAGTAATTTCTTTTAACTTTTAAATTTCTGCATCAGTGGTTATTTGCCCCTTGATTTTTTTTTTTTTTTTTTTTTTTGTGAGAGAGTGCATATAAGTGGGGGGGGGAGCAAAGGAGGGGTGCATGGGCCAGGCAGAGGAAGAAGGAGAGAAAGAATCTTAAGCAGGCTGTATGACCAGTGCGGAGCCCAACTCGGGTCTTGATCTCACCACCCTGAGATCATGACCTGAGTTAAAACCAGACGCTCAACCAACTGAGCCATCAAGGCGTCCCTTACCCCTTAATATTTTGCATTTTGTATATGTGTGCTTTCAGTGTTTCTTTCCTTGAAAAAGGTAGCTAGTGGTATGTCTATTTTGTTTATGTTTTTCCAAAGAATCAGTATTTAGATCTATTATTTAGTAGTATTTAGTATTAGTATTTAGATCTATTAATTAGATCTACAGTTTTTTGCTGTTTCATTACATTCTGGTTTTACCTTCATTACTTTCTTCTTCGTGTTCTCTTTTGACTTGCTGTGTTCTTTTTCTGCCTGTTTGATTTGAGAATTTGATTTGTTTTCATTCTTTTACATTAACTACTATGAGTGTTTAAAGCCATAGTTTTCCTTTGATCATTGTTTTAAATGTATTTATAGATTCTTATCTTTATTGCTAAATTGTTGTTTTACAGTAATTCTGTTTATATTTCGCTTTACCAAGAACTATTAATAGCAAAATTTTAAATTTTTAGGTGGAAGGAGTTTTTGTATTTTTTTAATTTTGTTTTTAATTTCTAGTTTTAGTGCATTGTAGTCAGTGTTTGTAATATTTCTACTTCATGAAATTTACTGACTTTTTTAGTCATGTAATATATGATCAATTTTTCTGACGATTCCATATGTGCATGGAAAGGAAGTATATTTTCTTGTCCCTATTCTCATAGTATAGTATTTGATGTATATGCATAAAGTCTATCTTATTAATTATATTACTTAGCTCTTTTATATTATTTTGTCCACAGAGCTGTGTGTTAAAGTCTCTTATTTTTGGTGTGTTTCTATTTCTCCTTGCATCATCTGTGGTTTGTAGGTGGTCACTATGTTGCTTAATGCATATATAATCACAATTCTGTATCTTAATTACAGATTGTGACTTTTAGCTTTATAAAGTATCCTCCTTTGTCAGATTTAATTCATTTGTTGTCTTAATTCTACTTTGATACCTGGCTTTCAATTCTTGTTTTCTTTTGTCTCCACCTGCCTGATTCATCTTTGCACATTTGCCCTTTACTTGTAGCCTTTTTGCATCATGATGTTTTAGGTATTTTTCTTGAATTTGCATAGAATTAAGTTTTACTTTGTGAGCCAGTTTGAAAATCTTTTTCTTTAAATAGGCAGTTAAAGCCCGTTTGTATCTGTTGCCATGACTGATAAGTTTGCACTCGACTCCATCATACTATATTTTTATAAAAGGTATTTAATATAGTTATATTTACTCTATTTCTTTTTCTATATGATAACTTCCTTGCTCTATATTATTATTTTATTTATTTTGGTATATAGGAACATTTGTGATTTTGTTCTAGTGATTACTTCTGTAAACTAGAAAAAGTAAGTAGAAGGAAGAAAAGAATAAAGGTTAGAGCAAAAATCCAATGGTTCTTTGAAAAAAAATTGATGAACCTCTAGTTACACTGATCAAGAAAGAAAGTAGGGAAGACACATATTACCAATATCAGAAATAAGAGGACATCACTACAATCCCTCAGATTAAAAAGCATAAGGGAAATAAATAAATAGCATAAGGGAGTATTAACAACTTTTTGCCAGTAAATTCAATAACTGATAGGAAGTGGACATATTCTTTGAAAAACACAGATTACAGAAACTGACTCCGGAAGAAACAGAAAACCAGAACAACCCTATATTTATGAAAGAAATTGAAATAGTAATTTAAAAACCTTCCCACAAATACAATGCCCATCCCAGATGGTAAATTCTGTCAAACATTTAAGGAAGACATAATACTACTTTTATATAAAGTCTTTCAGAAAAAGGAGGAGGAGGCTGCCAAATAAAGACAAATTCACCCTGATATCAAAACCATAAACACTAAAAGAAAACTACAGATAGATCTCTCTTATTAATTTAGATAGGAAAAATTTTAACAAAATATTAGTAAATTGATTCCATTTAAATATAAAAAATGGAATACACCATGACTAAATGGAGTTTATACCCCACTAAAGTTAAGAGTTAATTTCTCATTTAAAATAATCTAACTTCTTCATACACTTTTTTAAAAAACAGATTTGACTCTTAATTTCATCCCACTATTTTCAAATGTCAGAATCCACTCTCTAAAACTAAAGATTTGCCAGCACTAAGAATTTCCAAAATCATTTGCCAGAGTCATTGTACCCCATATTAAGGATTCCCCGCTTTTGGGATGATGGTAATATTTTATATCTTGATTGTGATCATGGTTACATGAGTACACTGATCAAAACTGATTGATATGTACATTTAAAATAAATAAATAAGGTTGATTTTTTAAAATTTCCTGCTTTAACAATAGCTTGTGTTTTAGATCTAAGGTAGTAGCAATAGCTGAAGAATATCCTTAACAGTAGAGAAAGTTTTAGAATCCCTTCCAGTTCTAATCCTGCCTCTCAAGTGAGCCTGATATATACCATGATGGAATCCCCTTGTTCATGGACTAAGAGGCACTGGTTTGTTCACTCGTTCTGTGCAGATACAAAAAAATGTCACCATTTGGGGCTTAACACATGTGACTCATTTAAATTATTCTCTAATTTAAATCTATATTTAATTTCCTTCTATTTCATTAGACATAGCTTAATTCATACAGTGTTATTTTTGTCCATAAACATGAATTTAAAAATTCTTTCAACATTAAGTTCACCACTCACTTCTGTTAGAACAACTCTAGATGACTTTGCTTATTCACTCTTGTTCTTTTGAGCTTTATTCATTCTTCAAATTGCATCTACATTCATCTGAAGAAACTAAAAGTAAGCTCATTACCATAATAGTGTGGGACTTAAAATTCAGATCTCCTGTAAACTTTTACTTAAAACAGATACTTTAAAGAACTATTTTCTTGGAGCGCCGGGGTGACTCAGTTGGTTAAGTAGTGGCCTTCAGCTCTGGTCATGATTTTAGGGTCCTTGCTTAGGGGGAAGTCTGCTTCTCCCTCTGCCCCTCCCTGCTGCTCATCCGTGCACACTCTCTGTCTCTGTCTCTCTCTCTCAAATAAATAAATAAAATCTTAAAAAAAAAAAGGAATTATTTTCTTAACCTGGTTGTTTGGTCAAGGATAGATTTCAGTGCAAGATTTGCTCTAATGGTGAGCATTAATATCTTTTTCTTCTTGGTGGAAAAAGGAGAAGTGACAATTTAACTGGACTTTGTTTATCAAAAGTATTATTTTTACTCTTTGCTTTTAGTGCCAAACAAATATTTGCTCACATGGATTTTCATCTTTTCTTGCCATTTAATGTTTCCAGTAAGTGACTAGTGAATATAATAGTGGTTTATTCATAAACTTTAAATTTGGTGATCATTGGTTTATAATCACTAAGTTGGGAAAAAGAATTTGTACTTTAACAAGATCCAAAAGAATGTTAAGGCACTTCACAGAGATATATGATACCACCTTTGTGTTTAAGTTAAGAGATCAGAGTGAAAAAAATAATAAGAGGAAAGTAAGATACGAAGTTGGCTACAGTCTTGCACGCTGTGAAGGCCAGCACACTTAATTTGAATTTTGCTCTTGGTTTATAGCCCCAATATGGGGTTGCCAGATAAAATACAGGGTGCCCAGTTAAATATAAATTTCAGATGAACAGCAAATAATTTTTTAGTGTAAGTATGTCCTTTGTTTGATTTACTAAATCTGACAAGCCTGCCACAGAGAGTATCATGCAATCATGCTAACTACTAAGTTATCTGGGTAAGCAACCTCAGCTAAATTTTGGAGGTAACCTATTTAATTTCCTGACCTCCAGAAGGTTTCTCACTCAGGTGATTTGAAAATTTGTGCCATAAAAATTGTAGAGCTCATTAGTATTTTCTACTGTTAAGTACAGCTGACCTTATGGCCCTCATGGTTTGGGGATTTGCATTTTTTTCTAATGTACTTGAGGAAAAAACATTCTTAATCAAATATTCAAATTGCTATGACTTATCTCGAATCCTGCTAAATATTCTGACTTTTCGATCATAAAAAAGCCCTCTCAAGAGAGTACATCATCTGCATTAGAGGTCACACAGTAGGAATTAGAGCTCTTCCTGCACTAATAGATAATGGACATCACATGTAGCCCAGTCTTCTGAACAAGAGAACAACCACGTGGAGTGTAGCAGTCCTGCTTTCCTCTTCCGCATTGCACCCTGCCCCTTTTAACTCTACATACTGATGACAAGATTTACAAGATCTTGGGATTTGTGGCTGGACTAGGTAATACCCTTGTTGCCATTTCATCTCCATGGTTTGTCCTGAGTGGTTTCTCAGAGGTTTTCATGGGTCTAACACTCTCCTCAGTACATTCATTCTTGCCTGTAGAATTGCTGATACCCTCATTCTTTTTTTAAATTGGCCCCATAGTGTTTCTGCCCAAAAGTTGCTCTTTCAGCAACTGCTCTTCCTCTGAAAGCTTGCTCTGATTTTTTGTATGCCTCATATTTCTGGAGTTATAATTTGGTGTAGTTAGTTTAGTTTATTTTGAATGTAAACTTATATTTTGATACTTTATTTTAGAAAAACAGCTTTCCTTTTTCTTAAATCGCTTGAATCACAAATTATTCTTTTTCCTAAATTTTAATTATGTCTTTGGTACTGTCCTTTGTTCCCCCACCTCTTTTTTTAAATAAACTTCATTTTTTTTTAAAGATTTTATATATTTTAGAGAGAGAGAAAATGCACAGAGGGGAGGGGCAGAGGGAGAGAGAGAGAGAGAGAGAGAAACTTAGGCAGACTCTGTGCTGAGCACGGAACCCAGCACAGGTCTCTCTCACAACCCTGAGATCATGACCTGAGCCAAAACCAAGAGTCAAAAGCTCAACCAACTGTACCACGCAGGTACCCCCAAACTTTATTTTTTAGAGCAGTTTTAAGTTCAGAGCAAAATGGAGCAGAAAGTTTGGAGTTCCCACGTACCCCATTTACACAGACACTGTTATCCCTGTTATCAATGTCCTACACCAGAGAGGTACGTTTGTTACTATTGAAGAACCTGCATTGACATGTTATCACCCAAAGTCCATAATTTAAGGTAGAGTTCACTGTTGGTGTTATACATTTTATGGGTTTTGACAAATGTGTACATCATTGTAGTAATATAAAGGATAGTTTCATTGTCCTTAAAGTCCTCCATGCTCTGCCTATCTTTGTTCCCTTTTAAAAATTTTTCTTCTCTAGTACTATTTTGAACTTCAGCTCCATTATGAAATAGAGCTTTCCCCATAACCCTGAAGAACAGTATTGAAACAGTACATTAAATGTGGTCACAGGGTTTTTTCTTTATTCTTACCTAACTTTGAATAGGTGATGGAAAGTGAAGAGTTCATGTTGCTTCCAGCCAATCAGCTCATTGATATAATATCTAGTGATGAACTAAACGTTCGCAGTGAAGAACAGGTGTTCAACGCAGTGATGGCCTGGGTCAAATACAGTATTCAAGAAAGACGTCCTCAGTTACCCCAGGTATGGTGGAAATGTTTCTCCAAGTAACTATCTTTTTTGTACTGGATGAAGTAGTATATATTTGACTTGCAAAAAAGAAACAGTTGTCACTGTCCCTTATATTAGACTGTAAGAGAGATTATCTGTCTCCCAATAAATCAAGGAGATAGTGTTTAGAAGCATTGTTAAGTGTTTATCATTATGAACTTTTACTCCTTGTCTTCCTCTCTATTTTGCATCAACTCTAGGTTAGGGTTATAGCACAAGTCAGAATCTAAATGGTACTAAATGAACAAAAGAAAGTAAGGATGGCAGTTATCTTGCTTCCCTTTGCAATGTGGCTTGGAAATCCTGTCACATTTTGAGCCATAAGTGGTCACTAAATGAAATGTTTAATGTTCTTGTTATTATGACTATAATTTTCAGCAATTTAATAGGATATTCTTCTAGATTGTTACAGTCCAGTTATATAAGCTACTTATAGAAGCGCTTATAACATATTGCTGAAAGCTCAAAGTAGAATTCTAAAGTGTATTAGTATGTTTTCAATTTTCTGATTATTGAGATTACTGAAATGGTGGAATAAATTTGGTTTTAGTATTTATGCCTTCCTTTCCTATTTATTATTTATTAATTAAATCAAATTAATTCAGTGAGATCCCAAAGCAATTGGAAACTCAATATGGGAGCATAGGTTATGTATTCTCTTAAATATCTTGCAAGTGGGAGCTCGTGCCTTTAACAATATTTATTACCTCTTAGGTGCTGCAACATGTTCGTCTGCCTTTGCTTAGTCCCAAGTTCCTGGTGGGCACCGTAGGCTCTGATCCCCTCATCAAAAGTGATGAAGAATGCAGGTATGAGTGGCCCGGGTTGGGAAAAATCAACAACTAAACATTCCTATTTTCTCCTAATTTCCTTATTTGTCTTGTTTCCTAAATATTTGTATTTCTAGTGCTGACACCAGGGCAATATCGAACAGGTTTTTCTTCTGGGTTAGGGTCAAGAGGAGGAGATGGAAGAAGAGGACTGAGCTTCCAGTATTACATTCCATTAGTTTTTATGTGTGGTGCTAATTGGTGTAGAAGTGGCAATAAAGAGGTAGATTTCTTGGGGCACCTGGGTGGCTCAGTTGGTTAAGCATCTGCTTTCAGTTCGGGTCATGATCCCAGGGTCCTAGGATCAAGCCCCACGTCGGGCTCCCTGCTCAGTGGGGAGCCTGCTTCTCCCTCTTTCCCCTGCTCATGCTCTATCCCTTACTGTCTCTCTCTTGAATAAATAATATATTTAAAAAAGAAAGAGGTAGATTTCTAAGATTTTAATGCAAGCTTGAATTTGAAGAGGCAGTTCTCTGCTAATATATGTTTTTCTTGAGCTAAATAATGTTGTTGACTCTGTCAAAAAGGTGTCAGGAGCACTTTTTCATTCTATCACATATGCCTGCCTAGGGAATAGGACCAGCCTTGCTTTCTGAGGACGTGAACAGAGTCAAAGGACTACTCCTTAAGCAGCTGTGGAAAGGTTTCCACTAGAATTTGGTGGAGCAGTTTCATAATGTTTTTTGATTGAAACTCTAAACACTTTTGTAATACAAATGAGATACCTATTTTATTGGGCTATCTCTATAATATAGACACAATTTAAAAATTACTTTTCCCAGTTTGATAGATTTTTAAGACTTAGATTCCACAAACCATATGGTGTTTTTAACCATTCCCCCCCCCCAAATATTCTATATATAAAAATGAAAGAGCAAGTCAATACTCAGAACTCCTTAAGCTATACTGACCTTTGGGTCTCCCTTAGTGACTAAAGCAACTTGTTCTAGTATTAAAGAATCCCTATAACAGAGGTAGAACATGTAGATTCATTTCCATTTCTTCTATAATCTGAAGCCTGTCCCTTTAACAAGAGATGTCAGGGGACGTTTTAGATACTTGTCTCTTAAATTTAAAAAACAGACAAATGGCAATTAATTCCCTCAAATATTCACAATAGCAGAAGGAAAGCCATGTGAATTATGGATTCTGAAATCTGAAGAAACAATGCAAAGGTGCCCCTTCCCCATAAAACATAAATCAGATTGTATTATTCTGATACACAAAGTAAAGGTACTTCCAAAATCACTTTTAAAAGAAGCCCCTTCCTGATATCCTGACCTGATATCACCATTTACTAGCTATGGGACCTTAGGCAAGTACTTTAACCTCTTTCTGCTATAGTTTCTTCATCTGTAAAGTAGGGATAATAATAGTTCCTATTGCATAGGGCTGTGGTGGGGATTGGCAAGTTAATATATTAAGCCCTTAAAACAGGGACGGACACATAGCTGTAAGTGTTCTTGTTGTTACTATTAATTTTGGGTTGGCTTGCTAGGTATTAGCTCTGTAGTCCTCTTTCTAGGAACCCCTGAACACTTAATTAAAAACTGGCTATTAGGAGATCACAGTCTCTGTTTTTAAGGCTGAGGAAGCTTGAAAAAGCTCTTGGTCGTCAGCTTAGGATTTGGGGGGTTGGAGGGTTGTTGGTTTTGGGGGGGCTTAGGATAAATAAACTCAGAAGGGTCTTATCAAAGCCATATATTGGAAGTGCATTATTGGGTCATGCTTGGAACTGGTCCTGCAGGAATAAATTACTCTTTGTAACATAAAAAGCTAGAGAAATGAAAATGTATTTTAGGAAACACTTCCAAAGTTGAGAAAGAACAGAGTTACAGATTGAATTTGCACTGATCAGGCACTGAATAACTCAGAGGACTCAAGTGAGAGAAGTACATACATGAATAGTTTGTATGAGGGTATTGTATTCAACAAGTATAATGACTAGAATCTTCTCAGAAAGTACCTTAACAGACAGGAAAAAAAAAAATTTGTTTATCCTCAGTAGACTTGTTGAGAGTAAACCATTTCATAACAGCACCAGATAGCAACTTAATATTAAATGACAGTATAGTGTTTCTTTTTAGCAATCCAATTTTTGCAATATTTTTATTGTTTAATTAATCTAACAAATACCTAGTGCCAGGGCTGATGTACTGCTTTGCCAGTATCCTGCAGAATCTAGTAAAATTCATTAGAAAGCAGTAACTATGCAGACTGGTAATTGAGTTGTTTTAGTTCTCCATAAGTTATTGTTGGCCCCAAGCATATTAAGTATTAGGCTAAATTTTATATTAAGATAGGAAGTCATGATAGAAATACCAATCAATTTACAACTCATAGTGTGACTGGCATCATTTCTGTCGTGTTTATAACTTTTTAAATATTGGCTGGCATTCATGATTTGGTTTGATTTATGCTTGTTCCCCTTTGCCAACTTACATATTCCAAAACCATATTGGGATTTGACTAACAATGTTATTTAGAAACATTTGGAATAAAGGCAAAATTTTCTTCACAGAGACTTGGTAGATGAAGCTAAAAACTATCTCCTTTTGCCTCAAGAACGACCACTAATGCAGGGACCGAGGACAAGACCACGGAAACCTATTCGATGTGGTGAAGTACTCTTTGCAGGTTTGGGTCTTAATATACTATGACTAAACTGAATATTTTCCCACATGTTGAACTGTCATTTGAGCTGTCCTTTGGACAACTGTGATATCCACTGTCATAAGAAACACAAAATAAGTTACCATGTAGCTTGATTGTTAACTCATGGTCCAACACTGGTATTCTCCGAGAGTGCTCTATTTTTATATAAGTCTAAAACTGTCATGCAATGGATGTTTTGTTAAAATGAGTCTTATGCATTAATTTATATACCAGTATGCAAGACACCTTATAATTACCTAGAACTTTCAAAAAACATTACATTAAACATTACATGCTTTCCTAGCTCTACTGAGCTAGACTGAGCCCAAGACAACCTGCTATATCATTTTGCTCCTACCCTCTACTCCTAAATCTCTGAGAATTTTCAGCATCAGATGTTTCCCTTCCATCCATGTAAATTTAGCTGCCTTGCTTGCCTGAACAACTTTCTCACTGTTTAGTCAAACTACTTCTTACTAGTTCTTAGTCCATTTGGGCTACTCTAACAGAAAACCAGAGACTGGGTGGTTATAAACATAAATTCATTTCTCACAGTTCTGAAGGCTGGGAAGTCCAAGATAAGTCACCAGCAGATTCTGTGTCTCGTGAGGGCCCACCTACTTCTTCAAGGGGGTTTTCTTCTCGTTTTTTTGCTGTGTCCTTACTCGGTGGTAGGGGCAAGGTCTCCTTTATAAGAGCACTAATTCCATTCATGAAAGCTCTGCCCTCATGACCTAAGCACCTTGAAAAGGCCCCACCTCCTAACACCATCACACTGGGGACTAAATTTCAACATACAAATTTGGTGGGGCATACAAACATTCAGTCTGTAGCAAGTTCTTTGAATTTTTTTTTTTTTCTAATTCTGATTCACGGAGCTAACCAGGACTTATTGTAGTATTTGTATTTAAGCTACCAACTTTCACTAATTCCATGGCTTCTTAGATGTAGGCATGCTTGGATTCTTTTGTCCCATTTTAATACATGAATTGTTCTGCTCTTTTCATCAGGGAATTTCGTGCAGTCTCTGGGGCATAGTATATTTCTCCATCAGCCTAAGCACTGCTATCCTTTTTCTTTCTAATTTAATTTTCTCTTGGCATGTGGAAATATATTTTCCCCTATATTTTTAGAAGAAGGGGCACCTTGGTGGCTCAGCTGGTTGAGCGTCCCACCCTTGATTTCAGCTCAGGTAATGCTCTCAGGGTCTTAGATTGAGCCCCGTGTCAGACCCACACTCAACACGTAGTCTGCTTGAGATTCTCTCTCCCCCTCTTTTCCTCTCTGTCTGCCCCTCCCCCTGCTCACTCACTCTCTCTTTCAAAAAAATAATCTTTTTTAAAAAGAAGAAAAATTTGATAATTTCTGTTTTGAGTTACCTCTTTTTAAATTTTTTCATCTAAATTTCTTCATGTACATATTGTAGTATTTATTTATTTGAGAGGGAAAGAGAGAGCGCATGCGGGAGCATGGGAAGGGACAGAAGGAGAGGGATAGAGAATCCCAAGCAGACTCCCCACTGAGCCCGGAGCCTGACCTGGGGCTTATTCCCATGACCCATGAGATCATGAACTCAGCTGAAATCACAAGGTGGGCACCTAAACCAACTGAGGCACCCAGGTGCCACCCCCCCTTTTTTTTTTAAGATTCATTTATTTATTTATATATTTGAGAGAGAGAAAGTAGTATTTCTTTAAGAAGAAAATTGATGCCAAGTTTTCTTTTTCTCCTTAATCTGCATCAGGCTTTTTCTTTTCTCTTTTGAAGGAATTTCTTCATTCTTGTCTTAAATTTCAGACTTAATTAATTCACTATGCACTGAATTCTCCCATACTCCCAGTGTCCAGATGTCTCTGTTGTTATTAATAGATTTATCATTTGTATTATCACTCTTACTTATTCCTGTGACTTGCATTCCTATGTATGCATGCACAGGTACATGTTCCCCTGTTTATGTGGGTTTACACAGATGCTCGTATGCTCACACCTACATCTGCATCCTTGCCACACATATCAGTCTTAGAGTTTCTCTTTCCTGATTTTGATAAATTATTTTATTTTTTTAAAAATTTTTAAGTAGGCTCCATGCCCAGCATAGGATTTGAACTCATAAGCCTGAGATCAAGAGTTGCATACTCTACCCAACTGAGCCAGTCAGGCCCCCCCCCCCCCTTTTCAATTTTGAAAGTCAATTGTCTGTTTTTAAAATTAGAAGACTTCAAGATCTAATTATTTGGTACCTGTGGGTTTGTGATGTATTGGTTTTAGGAATGTAGTAGTAGGGCCATCTTTGTGGAGTTATAACCATTATTATGAAGATATATTAACTGTTTTATTTGGCTGACTATTAGTTTTAATGCCTGGCGTAGGGATGACAGTACGGTATTGGGTGCCTAGCTTGCTCAGTCAGTAAAGCATGTGACTCTTGATCTTGGGGTCATGAGTTCAAGCCCCACACTGGGTATAGAGAAAAAAAAAAAAAAAGAACATCTTTTGAGGCACCTGGCTGGCTCAATTGGTGGAGTATGTGACTCGTGGTCTCAGGGTTGTGGTTTTAAGCCCCATGTTGAGTGTAGAGATTACTTCAAAATAAAATCGTAAAAAAAAAAAAAAAAGAACATCTTTTGAGGCACCTGGCTGGCTCAATTGGTGGAGTATGTGACTCGTGGTCTCAGGGTTGTGGTTTTAAGCCCCATGTTGAGTGTAGAGATTACTTCAAAATAAAATCGTAAAAAAAAAAAAAAAAGAACATCTTTTGAGGCACCTGGCTGGCTCAATTGGTGGAGTATGTGACTCGTGGTCTCAGGGTTGTGGTTTTAAGCCCCATGTTGAGTGTAGAGATTACTTCAAAATAAAATCGTAAAAAAAAAAAAAAAAGAACATCTTTTGAGGCACCTGGCTGGCTCAATTGGTGGAGTATGTGACTCGTGGTCTCAGGGTTGTGGTTTTAAGCCCCATGTTGAGTGTAGAGATTACTTCAAAATAAAATCGTAAAAAAAAAAAAAAAAGAACATCTTTTGAGGCACCTGGCTGGCTCAATTGGTGGAGTATGTGACTCGTGGTCTCAGGGTTGTGGTTTTAAGCCCCATGTTGAGTGTAGAGATTACTTCAAAATAAAATCGTAAAAAAAAAAAAAAAAGAACATCTTTTGAGGCACCTGGCTGGCTCAATTGGTGGAGTATGTGACTCGTGGTCTCAGGGTTGTGGTTTTAAGCCCCATGTTGAGTGTAGAGATTACTTCAAAATAAAATCGTAAAAAAAAAAAAAAAAGAACATCTTTTGAGGCACCTGGCTGGCTCAATTGGTGGAGTATGTGACTCGTGGTCTCAGGGTTGTGGTTTTAAGCCCCATGTTGAGTGTAGAGATTACTTCAAAATAAAATCGTAAAAAAAAAAAAAAAAGAACATCTTTTGAGGCACCTGGCTGGCTCAATTGGTGGAGTATGTGACTCGTGGTCTCAGGGTTGTGGTTTTAAGCCCCATGTTGAGTGTAGAGATTACTTCAAAATAAAATCGTAAAAAAAAAAAAAAAAGAACATCTTTTGAGGCACCTGGCTGGCTCAATTGGTGGAGTATGTGACTCGTGGTCTCAGGGTTGTGGTTTTAAGCCCCATGTTGAGTGTAGAGATTACTTCAAAATAAAATCGTAAAAAAAAAAAAAAAAGAACATCTTTTGAGGCACCTGGCTGGCTCAATTGGTGGAGTATGTGACTCGTGGTCTCAGGGTTGTGGTTTTAAGCCCCATGTTGAGTGTAGAGATTACTTCAAAATAAAATCGTAAAAAAAAAAAAAAAAGAACATCTTTTGAGGCACCTGGCTGGCTCAATTGGTGGAGTATGTGACTCGTGGTCTCAGGGTTGTGGTTTTAAGCCCCATGTTGAGTGTAGAGATTACTTCAAAATAAAATCGTAAAAAAAAAAAAAAAAGAACATCTTTTGAGGCACCTGGCTGGCTCAATTGGTGGAGTATGTGACTCGTGGTCTCAGGGTTGTGGTTTTAAGCCCCATGTTGAGTGTAGAGATTACTTCAAAATAAAATCGTAAAAAAAAAAAAAAAAAAAGAACATCTTTTGAGGCACCTGGCTGGCTCAATTGGTGGAGTATGTGACTCGTGGTCTCAGGGTTGTGGTTTTAAGCCCCATGTTGAGTGTAGAGATTACTTCAAAATAAAATCTTAAAAAAAAAAAAAAAGATCATGGTATTAATGAAACCATACTTTGTCTTCTTTAGAAGCCAGCTAAATTGGATCAATTTTATGATCTCAAATTCCTGCTAGTAATCACATAATTTCACATTGCTGATCGAGTATCTGATTCCTTGACAATATTGTTAACTACTTGAAGGCAAGGACCATTTCTAATTTATCTTTGTAGTTTCCAGATTGTGTAGCAACCTTATCAGAATAGGCACTCAATAAAGATTAATTACTTGCTGTTGATCCTGAGGAATACTAGTGAGAAATGAGCATCAACCCACCATGATTGATGGAAAAAAGAAAGTTGGAAAGCACATCCCGGTAGCATTAATGGATTACTACTGTCACTTTGCATATGAAAGATAACCTATTTTTAAATAACACCTTTGGGGCACCTGATTGGCTTAGTTGGTTAAGCATCTGAGTTCAGCTCAGGTCATGATCTCAGGGTCCTGGGGTTGGGCGCCACATCAGGCTCCACACTCAGCAGGAAGCCTGCTGCCCCGCCCCCCACTAGTGACCTCTCTCTCTCTCTCTCAAATGAATGGATAAAATCTTTTAAAATAAATAAATAACACCTTTATCTTTCTGGTAATATATATGCAGTATAGAAATTTTGATTAACAGGGCACCTGGGTGGCTCAGGCAGTTGGGCACCTGACTCTTGATTTCAGCTTAGGTCGTGATCTCACTGTCATGAGATTGAACCTGGTGTGGGGCTTCACTGGGGGGCAGAGCCTGCTTGGGATTCTCTCTCCCGCTCTCTTTCCTCCTTTCCCTCTGCCCCTCCCCCCACACATGCCCTTGCACATGCACACTCATGCTCTCTCTCTCTCTCCCTCAAATAAAGAAGTTTGATTAACAGAAAAATATAAAGAAGAAAAGTTAAATTATCTGCCATCTTTTTTTTATACTATGAAGTTTTCCATTTTCATTGTGGAGAAAAGCCATTAGGTCTTTTCCTTTACAACTGGCATTGGTTTTCCCAGCTTTCTCTTTTTATGTTTTCCAGATCTGAATATCATTCTTGAGTGATACTGTTCACTGTGACATCATTTTAGATCTTGACCTGTCTCTACTTTAGTAAAGCTTAATCTTCAATTTTTTTTTTTTTTGGTTTCTATTGCAATTTTGTTTTCATTATCTTTAGAATGCCAAATTACCAATTCTCACTTAACTTTGGAAAATTGAGCCTTTCTTTCTTCATCACTCTGTGGAAATAAACTCTGGAAACCTAAGATAAAATCTATAATCTTAGTAATTTTTTCCTCAGGAGTGTTTTACTTCTGTTGATATCTTGTGGCCTGTCCTCTTGTTTTCCATTAGACTTCTTGATGTTTATCATTTTGTGTTTCTGTTTTGTTTAGGTTTTTTAAAATTTTCACAGTTCTATGATCCTTATTCCAGATACTTTCTAAAAGTTGCCTTCTTTAAGGTAATACTTTTTGACCAAATCTGTCTTTGAACTAATTCTTTCTAGAATCAACCTCTCATCCATATAAAACAACATGTTTCTTTGTTTGTTTTTCAGCAATATTTTTCCTTAGGTACGTTGCTTAACTCCGATTGAGAGTTCTCATGGCAAGGACATGCATACACTTTATTTTGCTAAGTAGAACTTACTTAGTGTATAATAACTTAACTAGTTCTATCCCAGCTATATCATCACTTGTTGCGTTAGAAATCATAATGCAGGTAAAGTTGCCATGAGACAGTGGAATTGATGCTTTCCCTTTCTTGTTTCCCCAGGACACAGGAAATATTTAAATTTTCTTTCCTAAAGGCCTATTTTTTTGTTAGTATCAAAGAACACAATTTATGAGGTGATAATAATTTGATTTGGAGCCATATAATCCAAAAAAAGTTGGTTTTAATGGCTCCTGTTGTAAAATTGCACCCAAGGTTTGGTGGTTGGGCTATTTGATTTGTCTTAAATGCTTATAACCCTCACATTTGCAGCCAGATTTTATTTTGGATTTTAAGATGTTTTTCTCTGATATTGAAACTTCTGGCATATATCCTAGAACAGAATTATACACAAACTTACTATGATTTAGTATTTTTTAATTTTAATTAGTTAACATGAACTGCAATATTGGTTTCTAGAGTAGAATTCAGTGATTGCATCACTTACATACAACACCCAGTGCTCATCACAAGTGCCCTCCTTAATACCCTTCATCCATTAGCCCATCCCCACCCTACTGTGATTTTGTATTATTTGAATATTCTGATTTAAATGAAACCATAAAAAATAAAATGTATACAGCACATTGAGATTTGAAATAAAGAAGCGAGTTTTCACATCCATCTAGAATAAGATTAGAAACATTATTCCCATTTTAGTCTGGCTTAGGAAGTTACTGAGATCCCCTAGAAACCATTATTTTTCAAATGCTTTGAGATTAAAGTATCCTTACTTAACTTTTTAAGCTCCAGAATGTAGCTCTTATTTTGGATTGGAATAGAGATGATTTGGAAGAATAACAAATTAAATGTATCTGCTATAAACACACTTTTTTTTCAGATAGTACTCTAAGAAGCTCCGTGGAACTCAGTTTGAACCTGTCATTCTGGTTATGAAAAATGTAGTTTTTTCAAAGAGTTTTCTGACCTTAAATGTCATGTTGGACAGTGTAGAATTCAGTACAGAATGAAGATTATACAGTATTTTGTAGTATATATCATAAGAATTTTTGTATTATTTTTAGTCACAAGAAGACCTATTAAGAGAACATGAATAGATGAGTCAAAATCACTTCCCTACTAGAATAAAAACAAACCTAGGCTTCTGATTTATAGTTTTTTTTAAGTATAATTAACGTATAATATCTTATTAGTTTCAGGTATACATCATAGCAGTTTGATATTTTTATACATTACAAAATGATCCTTGTTACCATGTGTCACCACACAGTTATTACAATATTATTGACTGTCTTTCCTATGCTACACATTTATATCCCCATGACTAATTTATTTTATATTGGAAGTTTATACCTCTTAATCCCCTTTACCTATTTTGGCCACCCCAGAAGCCTTCCCCACTCTGGTAACCAACAGTTTGTTTCCTATATCTGTGACTTTGTTTCTGTTTTGTTTTGTTTTTTAGATTCCACATAAGTGAAATTGTATTCTATTTGTCTTTCTGTGTCTGACTTATTTCACTTAGTTGGATCCCTCTAGATCCAACTATGTTGTTGCAAATGGCAAGATTTCCTTCTTTTTTATGGCTGAGTAATATTCAGTTGTGTATATGTGGTACATATCCATTCGTTTATCAGTAGACACTTAGGTTACTTTCATATCTTGGCCATTGTAAATAATGCTACATTGAACACAGGGGTTTATATATCTCTTTGAATTGGTGTTTTCATTTGCTTTGGATAAATATCCAGAAGTGGGATTGCTAGATTGTATGGTAGTTCTATTTTTAATTTTTTAAGGAACCTCCATACTGTTTTCCAGAGTGTCTGCAACAGTTTGCATTTCCACTAGTAGATTCTGTTTTCTCCACATCACCAACGCTTGGTATTTTTTGTGGGGTTTTAGTTCTTTAGGTTTTCAATAACAAATTACATTTATGTGGTGTTAAATTCTTTAGAAAGCAGTTTCATGTATATATTATTTCACTTTTAATTTTTTATTCCTTATTTTACAAATAAGGTAGTTTACAAGATATTCCCAAGATCATATTGCTTAGTAGAGGTAACAGTCAAACCTGTTTTCTACCTAAATTCAGTGCTCTATCCATTAAATGCCACATTACTTCTCAATCTGATTTAAATTAGTGTCCTTGCCCTCCACTGTAAAATGGACCTAGTACTAACTTATTTAGAAAATTAAAGATTGTAACAACCCCAGTGGAATAAGTTAAGTCATAACTTATGTTTTGACCGGCTTCTGGAGATACTTGGTAAGTCCAAGCATTAGGTCACAATTTAAAGTTTTGCAGTGAGTGATACATTCTGTGCATTAGGATAGGTATTCTCCTGACCATTTCTATTACTTCCCCAGTCGGTGGCTGGTGCAGTGGAGATGCCATTTCTAGTGTTGAACGATATGATCCCCAGACCAATGAATGGCGAATGGTAGCTTCAATGAGCAAAAGGCGATGTGGAGTTGGGGTCAGTGTTCTTGATGACTTGCTATATGCAGTAGGAGGCCATGATGGATCCTCTTACCTCAATAGTGTTGAAAGGTAAGTAAGGTCAATTTGAATTTTTTTTCCATTTGAGATGTTAACTAGGAAACAAATATGATTTGCTGCTTTAGTGTTGCATCTGTGGCACTAGTCGGCAGCCTTGACCCCTTAGCGTGACATATAAGTCCTTCGTAATGTAACCTCCACCTGACCTGTTTTTGCAATCTGTCTCTCCCAGTCACACTACTGTTCCCTAATGCTATGCCAGATCCACCAAATTGCCTGTAGTTCCTCGGACGCACTTAACTCTTTTATTCCTCTTTGCCTACCCATATGCATGCTGTTCTCCCCTGGACTTAAGTTCTCCCCTTAAGTCTCTTTAAGACTTAAATGTTATTTCCTATACAAAGCCTTCTCTGACACCACACAATTAGTTTCTCTGCCTTTTCGTAAGTATTTTGAACATACTTGTACATATCTGATTGGCTATCATTGTTAAAATGTCTTTTCCCATATCTATCACAATGTCTGGCACATTGGAATCCTATGATAATTGTTCTGGTTTCTTGCTTTCATATACCCTTTTTCATTCAACCGTGTTGATTTACAGAGATTCTGGGTACTTCTTAAACATGTCTGTGACATCCTGCAGCATAGAAAGATCTAGAGGTATAGATTGTATAGCTGAAAAATAAAACAGGAGGATCAGCTCCATAGAAGTTTAAAAAAAAAAAAGCACACTTAAAAATAAATTGAGTTAGAGGAGCCTGTGGGTGGCTCAGTTGGTAGAGCATGCAACTCTTGATCTCAGGGTTGTGAGTTCAAGCCCCACATTGGGCATAGAGCCTACTTTAAAAAAATTGAAAATATAAAAAAATAATAATAAATTGAGAAAAAGAAATAAGAATGGGAAATGATTAAATATTTACAACTTAATAACAAGCCCAAATATATCAAAATGTGTGGAATGCAACTAAGGTAGTATTCAGAGGCAAATTTATAGTGCATTTTAACTTAATATGCATTCATTTGAAAACAAGAAAGAGGAGAAAATAAATCATGCTTTTAAATCATGAAGTTATAAAAAGAGCAACAAAACCCAAGAAAATAGAAAGAAATTAAATAGAAAAGAAAAAGAAAAAGCTAATGAAATTGAAAACAAATAAAATTGATATAATTACACAAAGAGCAATTTGATAGTTTTTTTATAGTATTTTTTTAAAATTGAAAATGACTCTACTCTGTGCCCCATGATTCTACTTGTCATCCTCTGTTTGCACAAGGAGAAATATACAAGGGTAATCACTGTTTTTAATAGCAAAATGTCAGGCACATGTAAAGATACATCAATAGGAATATGTAATGGCACACACAATAATGAAATCCTGGAAAAATCTAGAGCATTATCTATTAGCATGGATAAATTTCAGAAGTATGTTGAGTGAAAAAGCTATGCTTACCATGTGGTATTTATGTAAAGAAGACATACTTGGTTATAAATATACCTATTTAAAAGTATTTTACTAAAAAGTCTTGAAGGACATACACCAAGTCACAATGGGAAGAGACCAGAAATTGGTGGAACTCAAAGGAAAATTTAGATTTCTCTATAGCATTCTGAAAAAAAGTTTTAAAGAAAATATATTCATATGTAACTTGTATAAGTAAAAATTAAGTTTAAAAAATAAAACCTAAGTTAGCTTTTCATATGCTTTAGTTATTAATCAGCCCATAGTTAGAGGAAAGAATATAGAGTATATAAATATAGCCAGAATTTCTTTGTATAATACAAACTCTGCTCTTATTGTGTTCTCTGTAGGTATGACCCTAAAACAAACCAATGGAGCAGTGATGTGGCTCCTACAAGCACCTGCAGGACAAGTGTTGGTGTGGCAGTGCTCGGAGGCTTTCTCTATGCTGTGGGTGGCCAGGATGGCGTGTCCTGCCTCAACATTGTTGAGAGGTGATTTTTTTTAAGTCATTTTCAATTTTTTAAAAGAATATAAAGGGTGTTTACTATGCAAACATAGTGATCTAAAGGGGCATCTGTACGCCAATGTTTATAGCAGCAATGTCCACAATAGCCAAAATATGGAAAGAGCTCAGATGTCCCATCAGCAGATGAATGGATAAAGAAAATGTGGTATATATGTATAATGGACTATTACTCAGCCATCAAAAAAAAAAAAAAAAACAACAACGAAATCTTACCATTTGCAACAATGTGAATGGAACTAGAGGGTATAATGCTAAGCGAAATAAGTCAATCAGAGAAAGACAATTATCATATGATTTTGATATGATTTCACTCATATGTGGAATTAAAGAAACAAAACAGAGGATCATAGGGGAAGGGAGGGAAAAATAAAACAAGAGGAAGTCAGAGAGGGAGACAAACCATAAGAGACTCTTAACTATAGGAAACAAACTGAGGGTTGCTGGAGGGGAGGTGGGTAGGGGGATAAGGTAACTGGGAGATGGGCATTAAGGAGGACACTTGATGTAATGAGCGCTAGGTGTTATATGCAACTGATGAATCACTAAATTCTACCTCTGAAACTAATAAATAAATAAACAAAATAAAAGAATATAAAGGTCTCTTTAAAGGAAACAGTTAAGTGAATATCCCATGGGCTTTAGGGGAAAAGTTTTCAGATGATCTTAAGGGTCTAAGAGGATGAAAGATATAACCTGATTTTTCAAACTATTTGTTTTACTGATGGAGCCTAACTGAAGAGTTTTAATCATATTCTAAATTATATTCCATATATGATATTAAGTATACCACTTCTGAAATCTGTTCTGATTTTTTCCCCTAGTACTTGGAGTGTACTTAATGTATGACTGCCGAGACTTCCTCCAAAAAAGATGATCAAAGTAATAATACTTTGTCTAGCACATCTTATAAATACCCCAAAATATTTTGTATATGGATTCTCATTAATTCTTGAAGCGTACTTAGGGAAATCTGGGTTGGCTGTGGAAGTTTAATTTATACTTTTACAAGTCAGTTAATTTTAGTGAAATAGATTCTATTCTTAATTTCTTGCTCCATCAGTTTTTTGTCATTCTGTCCTAAAGATTAGATTTTGGAGTCTCGTGTTAATGATTACTAGCAAGAACATTCTGCATTTCATCCTCACTTCTTAAAAAGAAATGCTTCATGGGGCGCCTGGGTGGCACAGCGGTTAAAGCGTCTGCCTTCGGCTCAGGGCGTGATCCCGGCGTTCCGGGATCGAGCCCCACGTCAGGCTCCTCCTCTATGAGCCTGCTTCTTCCTCTCCCACTCCCCCTACTTGTGTTCTCTCTCGCTGGCTGTCTCTATCTCTGTCAAATAAATAAATAAAAATCTTTAAAAAAAAAAAAAAAAAAAAAAAGAAATGCTTCATGACTCTTAAGAATTTTTCAAATAGCATTTACTAGTTGGGTTACCATGTTTAAATTAAAGAGTTTAACCGTCTTAAATAGAGGTAAAGTTGCAGGTAACTCTCGAAAGCTATTTCTTTTTATTTTTCTGTTAAGAGACTATTTCTCCACTTTCAAAACTCTATGCAAGAGGATCCTGGGAAGATAGCAACAACAGCATAATTCTTTAATCTCTCCAAATCCCCACATAAAAACAGAGCAATAGATAGCAAAGCTAAAAACTTATGGACAAGTTATGGAACTTGGTTGGATGACAGTGTGAATGTACCTAACACTACTGAACTATACACTTAAAAATGGTTACAGTGGTAAATTTAATGTAAATTGGTGGTAAATTTTACCACAACTTAAAAAAAAAAAAAAAACTATGGACAACATTTAAAATATAACTAGGGGAGAGGGTATTCCCATAAACACCAAAACATCAGTGGGCAAAGGCAAAGTACCAAAAGCCACAAGACCTGCATTGTATCATTGTCTATGCAGGAGAAAATACAGAGAAGCAATCGGAAGTATGGCAGATCTAAGAACAGAAGAACCCCAAAATAGACAATATATATTTACTAGAAAGAGTGAAGGGAAAATTTATGACCAACAGCTGAAACTAAGAAGGGTTTTGCTCAATCCCAATATAGAAGTGCAAGGGACCTGTGTAATAAGATCTGAAGGACTTAGAAGAGGATTGCTCAACCTCAGCACTATTGTCATTTTGGGCGAGATAATTCTTTGTTGTGGGGGCTGTCCTGTGCATTGTCAGATGTTTAGCAGCATCCTTGGCCTCTATCCACTAATTGCCAGTAGCACACACCTGGTTGTGACACTAAAAGTCTCTAGACGTTGCCAAATATCCCAGGGTGGAGAGAGAAGTGGTGCAAAGCCACCATAGTTGCAAACCAGCTGGGCTAGAGCCATCTAGTCCCTAATAACCCTCAAAACTGACCGGCAGTATGACCTTGCAGAACAGGGCCCACACTTCTGGGTGCAGGATCAAAATTGAGCAAGAGAAGGCCAAGATAAAAAGGAGGACCAGCGAATAAAGCCAATAAATCTCGGGAGGCAAACCACTATACTTTTTTTAACACTATATGAAAAAACTAGAAAGAGTTCCATGAAGTTAGAAAATTACCATGAACCACTCCTCAGGAAAACTCATTTCATGTAAAAATGAACAACAGCAAAGTATTGAGGTTAAATCCAATACAAAGTTAATAGATGAAGAGAAAATAAGCAGCAGAATAACACCTCTATAGATAATAAAAGCACAGCAGAAAGACATACCCACAGAATAGATCAAGACTGTAATCAGCTATTTCACAATGTAATAAAAGACATTAGGAAAATGATATAAGACATGAAAACACTATGTAAGTCAGAATTTGAAAAACCCAGATATGAGATGACAAAACTCAGAAAAATATTAGAAATAAGAGGAGAAATCCCTTCAGAATGATTAAGCTAGAACAAGTAAACAAAACAGATAATGCCAGAAGACAAATAGAAGGTGATAGAGGAAATGTTTTAAAGTCAAAAAAAAGAAAAAAAAGGATACGTGAGATAGCAACAAATATTGAAGATAGGTAAAAATCCAATATACAGATAATAGGAGTCTATGACAAAGCAAACCAAAGCAAAGGAATGGAACAAATGCTAATAACTATAACTCAAAATTATTTTCCTGTTCTAGTAAAAAAAAAAAAATGTAATTGTTTATTGAAAGAATACCCTATATCCTCTGAATACTGACCTGGAACAATCAACACCAAGATATATTCTAATAAAATTACTGGACCTTGAAGATAAAGGAAACAAATTCTTTAGTCAATCAACAAAAAAGTACATGTTATTTATACAGGAAATAAATTTATATTACTATCATACTTTTTGAAAGCAATATTTTGTGCTAGAGGAAAACAGAATAACATTTAAGACACTCAAAGAAAATGTAAGCTAAGGATTCTATAACTAGAGAAAATGACTTTGAAGTATGAAGGGCACAAACTGTTAACACGTAAGAAATCAAAATATTGTTCCCATGAGTCCTTACTGAGTAATGTACAGAACAAGCTTCAGACAAAATTACTAAAGAGACATTGATGGAGGGTGAACATGAAACATACAGTGACTCAGAGAGCTCTGAGTAAATAGGGGTTAAAATAGCATGCACTGGCTATATGCTCAGTCGGTGCAAATGTGGCACAAATATCTTCAAAAGTGGGAGGAGAATGGGAAGAGATATGCAAAAAGAATTTTAATTGTTCTCAGGGATAGTGAAGTGATAGTATTGCTAATCTAAGACTGCTACGTGTATAATGTGGAATAAAAGAAATGGGTGCGGGTTATTCTAATTCTATCATCTACTGTGTTCTTGAAAAGTAGGGTTCTTGATATGGAAGAATATAAACGTAAAATAGAAAAAGTTAAGTAAAAGACCTTGTAGTCCTGAATTTCAATTTTAATTAAGTTCCTTATTAAAAATAAAATTATATTCTAGTTCTGTCAACTAAAGAGGCCTAGAAATAATGACCAACTAGTGGCAGTGAACAGCTCTATTCCTAGATAGTGTCTTGGAGTTCCATTTCCCTAAAAGAAATGAGGGCTTCTTGGAGAAATGTCTGATTCCAGATTTAGGACAGGAAATGTACAGATAAGCCTGGGCTAGTTTGACATACCAGATAGCAAACAACCTATCAAAGACTAGGAGATGTCAAAAAGACCCAAGAGAAAACTTGAAGATGTTCACACTTGACAAAAGGTGGGACAGTTTTAACTTGAGAGAAAATAATTGTGACTGATTAAAGTCCAATAAATATATTTAAATCTATGAGTTCCTATTGCCATTAAAAAAAAAAAAACCTATTTAGTTGCCTTCAGAAGATCACAGGGAATGAATTTATCATCTTGAGTACTAGTAAATAAAGTGAAAGCAGCACACATATACCCAACCTTTCTTGTATGAACTGTATCACATGTGAATTGGGTACAAAACAGTCAATAAGAGGATTGTTTCTTTTTTTTTTTTTTAAGATTTATTTATTTATTTTAGAGAGCAAGAGGGGAGGGGTGCAGAGGGAGAGAGAGAATCCTGAATCAGACTCCCCACTGAGCACAGAGCCCAATGCAGGGCTCAGTCCCAGGATGCTGAGATCATGATCTGAGCCAAAATCAAGAGCCAGCCACTCAACCAACTGAGCCACCCAGGCACCCCGAGGATTGTTTCTTTATAAAAATATCCGAACAGAAGAAAATAAAAGATTGGATATAATCGTTTTGTAACACTCAGTAAATAAATGGACCTAGGCATTAATAATTAGCAGCTGCTAACATATCACCTTCTGTAATTTTGCCAAAGGGACTAAACGTGGTCTAATCAAACTTCTGGATCCAGCTGCCAATTTGTGGAATGTACAAAGGACAGACCAGTGTGTTGAACTACACTATGAGTGTCTAGTCAATCAAATCCATGTTTTGGGGGAAATTGCAGGTCAAATGCCCCACGTTCTAAAAGATGAATTGTGGGGGTATGGGGGAAAGGGGAGGTGGAGGAAAAAAAACCTGTAGATAAAAAGAGACTTTAAAAAAATTATAGTGAACAAAAGTAAGGGATGCACCCTTGGGTGGGAAAAACTATTAAAAAAACCCAAGGAGGCGATTACTGTAAAAATTAGGATAATGGTTACCCTGTGGGGAAGAAAGCATTGAGTTTAGAAAGGGACACATGGGAGGGCTTCCAGTGTGGCAGGCAAAGTTATTTTTCTTGGCCTGGGTGATGGGCTTTCCTTATAAAAACTCATTAAACTACACATTTGTTTTGTGTGGCTTTCTGAATCAATGTTTTATTTTACAGTTTAAAAAAATTATGCAAAGACTTCTGCTTCCAAGTAGAATGCAGTAAGTAGTGCCAGCCATCACTCCCACTGCAACAACTAGGAAAAACTGAGAGTACAAAGATATTTTTTAAAACATCAGAAACATGTGGAAGTAACAAGGACTAGATAAACTAAAATTCCATTGAAGAAAGAGCCCATTTTTGTGAGCTGAGATCTCAGGTGTTTTCTTCCCTGGGGATATTTGTCAAGTCTGAAGGCTTGAATATTGGACTTGACTTAGGCAAAGGGATTCTCCTGGAGGAGAGGTAAACCAGTAGAACTTTTAACAGTCATGCAGGTTGGCATTGACAGATTGGAATCTAGAACAATTCCAAACATGCTGCTGTGTTTCTCCATGAGATGTTTGCTGAGTGCTGGGGTAGCTCAAGAGACTAGGGAACTAGGGTGAGTGAAATCTCATGCAAACTGACAGTGCTTAGAAGATAAAGTCCTGCTGTAGGGAGGGGCCTGCGACAAAGACAGGGTAGCTCTCATCCTTGAGACATTTGAAAATTGAGGTGGACTGATTCTAACAAAAAATTCCTGATTGGACTGAGGTGATCAACATTTTACCCTCCCTGCCTAATACAGGAAAGAGTGAATCCACCACTGGCGGCCAGGAGGGGTGGCTGCAGGGGTGGTGCAGAAATGAGGAGATAATATCAACTTCAATTTCTAGGATTCCATTCCTTTATAATAATGTCCAGCTAAAATGAAAAATTGTGAAACGTCTGAAGAAAAAAAAATGTGGCCAGTAGCTGAGAGAAAAAATAGACAATAGAAGCAGACTTATAAATGATCTACATTTAGGGGTGCCTGGGTGGCTCAGTCGGTAAAGTGTTGGACTCAATTTTAGCCCAGGTCACAATCTCAGGGTGGTGAGATCGAGCCCTGTGTAGGGCTCCATGCTCAGAAAGAAATCAGCTTGAGATTTTCCCCCTTTCCCTCTCCTTCCCCCCTCCCCGCGACTTGCATATGCTCACTCCCTCTCCCTCAAATAAATAAGTCATTTAAAAAAATAAAGAAAATAATAAATGATCTACATTTAGAGCTAACAGAAAAAAACTTTAAGTATAATGAATACATTAAATAAAATAGAGGAAAAGATTAAAAATGAATAAAAGGTTGGAGAATTTTAATATAGAATTGGAATCGAAAACTAAGATGTACATTCTACAACTGAAAAATATAATATCTAAAATTAAGAACTCATTGAAATGAGATTAACTAGACACAGTAAAAGTAGCCCAGACACAACCGAAGACTGAGTTAATGAACTCAAAGAGATTAATAGAAACTATCCAAACAGAGGGAGAACAGAGAAAACAGAATGGAAAGAACAGACTGTAAGAGACTCATGGGACACAAACAGTCCAACATACATATAATTGGAATCCCAGAAGGAAAGTAGAGTGAGATAAGAGCAGAAGCAGTATTTGCAAATAGAATTTTTGGCTGAGAATTTTCCAAAAGGGATGAAAGATAAATTTTATTCAAAGTGCATTTACCAGGGCACCTGGGTGGCTCAGTCAGTTAAGCATCTGCCTTCGGCTTAGGTCATGATCCCCAGGTCCTGGGATCAAGCCCCACATCAGGCTCCCTGCTCAGCAGAGAGCCTGCTTTTCCCTCTCCCTCTGCCCCTCCCCTTCCCCCTGCTTGTGTGCACTCTTTCTCTCTCTCTCAAATAAAGAAATAAAATCTTAAAAAAAAAAAATGCATGAATCTCAGGAAACCAACACTGACTAACCACAACCTTTCTCCAGGGCCTCCATTCTCCAGTATTTATATTTATGCTGCTTTCATCTGTATTATTTACCACATTCTCAGAATCTGTTTGGAGGTTTTTCCTTAAGAACATGCTCCATCTACCTCACTTGCTTCTTAAGAGCAAGGTATCATTTATTTTATATTTCCTGCAATATTGACAGAGTTTTCTGACAGCATTTAATAGACTAACAGAATTTCCCACCCAGGCAATAAAATGCCAGCACTATTCCAAGTGATTTTTGTCCTATTTCTGAACACTAGTAATTTATCAATCAGGACTCAGTAAAGAAAACAGAAGCCACACCAGTTATTTTAGTAGAGAGAATTTAATATTCAAAAATTGGCTAGCAGCTATTGAAGGGCTGAAAAAAATGAAAAGAGGACACTGAAGTCACTGTAGGAACCCAGATCTAGGAGCACAGAGATCAGATTTATGGGAGCCTAGAAGCCTCGAGTAGAGATCCCACAGAGCTTGAACCACCAGCACCTGAGGGGCGGTGCTCTGAACAGCTGTGACATACCTCCATGAAGGGTCCTCTTCCTGGCTCATTTTAGAGGATTGTAGTTTCCAAAGGTGATAACAGTACCTGTCATTTCACACACTCGGTATCGTTTGTCTTTGACACTCTTCTTATTGAAATGTGGGGTTTACATTTTCTCCTCTTGATTCTGGGCTGCCTTACAAGAACAGCCAAAGTGGCCCTATGTATGTGACTTTTGAGGCTAGGTCGTAAAAGATACATCTTTTTCTTGGATCTCTTGGGGCACCTTTGAAGCCTTGAACTGTCCGAGGTTGCCATGCTGAGAGGTCTGCACAGAGAGACCCTGAGGCTACTTGGAGAGATGCCCAGCCAGCAGCCCGTTGCTTTAGCGCTCTGCTCTTCCAGCCCCAGCCACAATTTGATAGCAACCACCTGAGACACTGAGCCAGAACTTCTATGTGAGGCCCTTCCCAAATTCCTGACCCATGGAAACAGGAAAGTTAGTAAAATCATCTTAAGTCACTGAGTTTTGGGGTGATTTATACAGCTGCGGATAATTGGAGCCCTGGTACTCTTACCTCAGGAGCTCAGAGGAGGTGCCTCACAGAGCCGTGACTAAGACCTCCAAGAAGCACAACAAGGCTAGTTTTGGATGTGCCAGAAAAAGTCTAGGAACTGAACTGGTCAGAGTGAAAGGGCCATTGCTGAGACGACACTAACAGGATTGGCAAGCAAACGAAACGAGTCTGTCCCTTCTCCCCTGGACTTAGGATTAGCTCCCCAGCAGCTAATCCTTCCTCTTGGCAGAATCTGACAGAGAGCCAGCTTGGCAAAGGAGAAATTTTGTTTTCAGAGTTCCAGCCCCAGCATCACAAGTCAGAGTATAGAAAACAGCTTAATAACTGACACGGGCACAAATTCTAACACTTTTTTTCCTAGTAACTAAGTAAAATATGTTAGATTCTCACTGTACATTTTGACCATAGCAAGTGTACGTATCTAACATATCTTTAGCATGATTTCACACCTTATGAAAAAGGCCTCACTTCATAAAAACAGGCATGCAGTCTTTGGTTTCTCTTTCACCGCAGGTATGATCCAAAGGAAAACAAATGGACTCGGGTGGCTTCTATGAGCACCAGAAGACTAGGCGTGGCCGTGGCTGTGTTAGGAGGGTTCTTATATGCTGTGGGTGGCTCTGATGGGACATCTCCACTCAACACAGGTTAGTCCCTTCCAAGGTCAGTCTGGTTCCCCCAAAGCAGCACATTCCTCAAGAGAGTCCCCCTACAGAAAAGTATAAAAATTATACTTTCAATTTTATATTATTATCCTATAATTTTAAATCATAAATATAAATTGTAAAATTAAAATAATTTATATAATATTTATGTAAATAATATAGTTATTTGTAATAATCTAAATAATTGGAAATTATTTTCCCCTTAGGAGAGTACAACTCCCAGTTCCTCCTCAGCTCCCTCTACAGCCATATTCTTCTAGCGTCTTTCCAAAATACTTCTCCCTCCTCTTTATAAGATTCTAGGAATTTATGATGAATAAAAGAACTATTTTCCTAATACGATTATTTCTCTGCCTCACCCCAACCATCTCTCCTTAAAAAAACCAAAACCAAAAAAAAGACAAAACCTATATTGTAATCTAAGAATAAATAAAAAGTCACAGCTATACGCTGGTTTATGTGTTAGTCCTTTCTGTTGGGAGATACTGGATGTTTCTGCCTAAGGACATTGTTAGTGTGGCCTCTGCATCAGATTCACAGTCACATATCTTGTCTTCTGCGTAGAATGCAGTAGGAATACAGGCAAAGGGAATACAAGAGTACGGAAGTTGTCTGATTGTAACAATCAGTTACTCGTATGGAATGGTGCCTACAGATCCTATAGGGCACCTGGCTGGCTCAGTCAGTTAAGCATCTGTCTTTGGCTCAAGTTATGATCCCAGGGTCCTGGGATCGAGCCCCACATCGGGCTCCCTGCTCAGCAAGGAGCCTTCTCCCTCTCCCTCTGCTGCTCCCCCTACTTGTGCTCTCTCTGTCAAATAAATAAATAAAATCTTTATTTAAAAAAAATAAAGGTAAGGCCACAAGTCATATAGTCAGAACTAGAACTAAGGTACCTTAACTCCAGCATGTGGCCTTTCCACCGTACCGTAGGCCCTGATGAGATTATAGTGGTTTTGCCCAAATGTATACAAGTCCTTCTCAGAAGCAAAAACAGATTGTGTAGTGAAAATATGTGTTATCACAAAGTTTTAATGGATACGAGGAAAAACTAGAGGTAAGAAGAAGTGGTTGAATAGTCACTTACTGTTTTTTTCCCCCTGCAGTGGAGCGCTACAATCCTCAGGAAAACAGATGGCACACCATAGCTCCTATGGGGACCCGGAGGAAACACCTAGGCTGTGCAGTGTATCAGGACATGATCTATGCCGTAGGAGGTAGAGATGACACTACAGAGCTTAGCAGTGCTGAGAGATACAACCCCAGAACTAACCAGTGGTCTCCGGTGGTGGCTATGACATCCCGTCGTAGCGGAGTAAGTGCCCAGCTACTGAAAACTTTGGGAAAAAGCACCAAGACAGGGCTGTGCAGGAGAGCTCTGATCTGTAAAATACTGGCACAGTAAGGAGGTGCACTGTTTAGGCAAAACAACCCCTGCTACTTTTGTACTGGAAAAAAATTAATTTCTTGTAATTGCTGTTATCTCAAGTAGTTAAATATCTTATAGTCAGTCATATCCTTAATAATAGAATTATTTTTGTGATTTATCTCTCATCAGTTGTTTCCCTGAAAGACATTACCCTCTCATCCACTCCCTTATCTAACTTCACCCATATTCATCCCTCTCAATTAGAGCTAAATTTTCCTAATGAATGTTCCTAGGTAATATTCTAAGTAGTCGGCACACCAGTACAAATGTTTAGGCAGAAACACATCTGGCCCCACCACCAGTCTCCACAAACTGGTTTGAGTAGTCTAGACCTGGTCAGGCTGACTTATGTCATGTTCTAGACCATGGATGACATGTGACTACAAGAGACTTCCAGGGTGGAGTTTAGCATGCATCCATGCTAGGACATTTGGTTCAGAGTGAAATGTAACCCATAAGCCACTGATGGTGTTAGGAGTGCATCGATGTAGGACAACAAGTGGGAGGATGCAGCAGTAGCTAAGACTCCATAATCTAAGGATAAAAGGGAGTGAATTCTGGTTTGCACAAATGTCGCTGGGAGGCATCAGCAAGTCAAAACATTCCCATATCTATGATTCTTTATTACTGGTGAGTAATAAACAGCTTCTAGATCACATTCCAGTTTTCACTGCTACATTCTGATTATTTAGCAAATATTTATTAAGTGCTTACTCTGTGCTAGGAAAGCAAGAGTAAGTACAACTCCACAGGAGCTCCCAAGTTAGTGAAGGAAATGGAAATGTTTACAGCTAACCATTAAAAAAAAAAATCTTGTTGCAGCATGTGCATTATAAGAGAACATGGGAAAGGATGTCTAATGTGTTTGGGGGCAGTGAAGAGACTTACCAGAGAAAGTCGCACATAAGCTAGGCCATGAAAGAAAAATAAGATTTTCTAGAAAAGGGAAAGAAAACACCAGCCGGGGAACAACATGTGCTAAGTATGGAGGCGTGAAAAACATGGTCTTTTCTGGGACTAGCAGTTAAATCACTATTCTTGCAGCGTCAGGTACATAAGGAGGTGAGGCTAAAACATGGGCTAGTATGGATTTCTGGAGGGCCCGAATGACACAATAGGGACTTTCAACTTACCCTTAGGCGGTAGGGAGGCGTTAGAAGGTTTTTAGAGGAAAGTGACAGCATGATTAGATCTGTATTTTAAACAGAATTTTAGTGGCAGTTTAGATAGTGGGTTAGAATAGGCAAATACCAAAAGAAGGGAGAGCAGTTTGGAAGTTCTTGCCCACTCCCAGTGACGCTTTTCCAAAAATTTAAGAAATTTATGTTTTTGACTCTGTATTAATATTCTAACTGAATATATAATTTTGTTGTTCCCACAATGTAGAATATTTTTGTCATTACTGTTTTCTCTGTGTTCAAGTAAACCAGAATGTAAGGTCATAAAGAATTATCTTTTATTAAAAAGGTTTATCTAGAAACTAGTCCAGATTTTCCCAGGGATTCTCTGGCTTCTTCAGCAGCTACTGTGTTTTGGTCCTGTAGGTTGGCCTGGCAGTAGTGAATGGACAGCTCATGGCTGTAGGAGGCTTCGATGGCACAACGTACTTGAAGACCATTGAAGTTTTTGATCCTGATGCCAATACATGGAGGTAACCTTTTTTTTTTTTTAATGATTTTTTATTATATTATGTTAGTCACCATACAGTACATCCCCGGTTTCCGATGTAAGGCTCGATGATTCATTAGTTGTGTATAACACCCAGTGCACCATGCAATACGTGCCTCATGGAGGTAACCTTTAAGCTACATTGCAGATCACTCATTGCTAACTTGAAAATCACGGCATAAGGTCACCCGTGACCATCAAAATGGGGATGGTCAGTACATTGAGAAGTGCTCTTGCAGTACTCGTAAGAGAGCTCCAAGTTACCCGTATTTGATGGCTTATTGTGACTTCATTGCTCTAAAGCGGCTGACATTTTACAACATCTCCTCTTTGGTAACTGTTCAGTTTTATAATAGAGATGGAAAACACAGAAAAAAAAAATCTCCTCTCTAGCCCCATCTTGTTCAGCTGAGGTAAGTAAGGCTCTGAGAAATAAAATGAAGCAAGTTAGTGATAGAATTAGAACTTAGATCTCTTGCTTCTAATCTGTCACAATTTTGGGGGGTTTGGGGGGACAGCTTTATATGCAGGAAAAAATAAATTGCAGTTACTTTAAAAAAAATTTTTTTTAATTTTATTTATTTGAGAGAGAGAACACGAGTGGGGTAGGGGGCAGAGGGAGAAGCAGACTCCCTGCTGAGCAGGGAGCCCAGTGGAGGGCTCGATCCTGGGAGTCCAGGGTCATGACCTGAGCCGAAGGCAGACACTTAACCGACTGAGCCACCCAGGCACCTGTTACTTTTTTTAAAAATAACAGTTTATTTCATTTTAAAACTGACTGTTTTCCTTAAGCTTTTAAAATCTATTTAAATATATTATTATTCTATTTTAAAGTCTAAGGGCGCCTAGGTGGCTCAGTTGGTTAAGTGTCCTATTCTTGGTCTCAGCTCAGGTCTTGATCTAGGGTCGTAAGTTTAAGCCCAATAAACAAAAAAAAACTAACAAAAAAACTATTAAATTTTAACATCACTTTTAGGAAGGAATCTACCTCTTATTTAAGAGGTTTAACTATGTTAAACTGTATTTATAGGTTTAATTTTACTTTGCTTTTAAATCCTTGTCTTAACAATCTCAACAAATATTTCCTAAGTACTTAAGTGGTTCTTATAAATTCACGTAAATCATGTGACTTGTGCTTTTATTAAATTCAAAAACTGGGGTACCTGGGTGGCTCCGTCAGCTCTGTCAATCACAATACTAAAGTCAGACACTGGACACTTCCGGCTTCTGCTGCATCACATTTTCACAGCCTTGTTAATTAAGATGGTTGAGTGTTCCAGACCTCAGGGCTACAACAGTGAACAAAAAATTCCCTGCTCTCCTGGAGCTGACGTTCTCGTAAGGAGACTAACAGTACCTTGTCAGGGGGTAGAAGCGCTGTGGTGAAGAGCCAAAGGGGGTTGGGGGTGTCCCGGGAGGAGTTTCTTTTTAAAATGTGGCCTAGGAAGGCCTCACTGCAAAGGTAACATTTTAGCAAAACCTATTAATAGAGGTAAGGGAAAGATAGACAATGGGAGGATTTCCTGAAGAGGAGCCTCCCACTTGCGGCATATTTTCTTGCATATTCAACTTTCTATGTTCAGTGGGAATCTGGGAAGATCGCCAGATTTACTTCTGCTACTTAATCACCATGATGCTACCTAAGGACCTCTTTCTCAGTAACTGTCACTAAATAGAATTAGTAATATGTGACCGAATAATATTTATGAAATTCTTAAGGATCATCTGTTGAGAATTACAATCTAAATTTTTGTAGTTACATATCCCAAACTTAGAACCAGTTTTACCTTAGAGCTGACAGAGGATCTAATATACTTTTCCATGTAGATCTTTAACTTTGAAGATGCTGTTGTTCACAGGTCAGAAACGAGAGGCTGACTTTATTTACTCACATCCAGATTTGTTCCACAAAGGAGGAGTCCTGCAAGAATACATATAAGACAAAAGGATAAAACTAAGTTATCAATGTTTAGGCAGAGGGAAACGTGAGTAGGAAAATAAGATAGCCGTGGTCAAAACTAGACAAAAATGTAGACTATGATTCTGTGTAATTGTTAGAAGTCAGTTTAGGTGTAGTTTTGTGTTTTTTGTTTTTTGTTTTTTTTTTTTTAAGATTTTATTTATTTATTTGACAGAGAGAGACAGCCAGCGAGAGAGGGAACACAAGCAGGGGGAGTGGGAGAGGAAGAAGCAGGCTTCCAATGGAGGAGCCTGATGTGGGGCTCGAACCCAGAACACTGGGATCGCGCCCTGAGCCGAAGGCAGATGCTTAACCACTGCACTACCCAGGCTCCCCTAGGTGTAGTTTTGAAGTCGTGATGCAAAATGTGGATACAATGCTCTCTTATTCTTGAAACAGTATCCTAGAAATGAGATCTTTTCACCCAATGTCTGAAATAGTTCTGCTACTTGCCAGAGCTCAATTCCAGCTCCTAATCTTTGGAAGAGAGATGTGTGACTCTAAAAACATTAGTTATGATAGAAAACATGTGTTTCATTAGCATCTAAATTATGGAAGAAACAGTGCTTTTTCCACTTTGAAATCTGATTTTGTTTCTTTCTTTGCAGGTTATATGGTGGGATGAATTACCGTCGGCTAGGGGGCGGTGTAGGAGTTATTAAAATGACACATTGTGAATCGCACATATGGTGAACGTCTAGAAGACAGTCGTGTACGTGCTCCGCTGTATTCTGGAGAGCTTTGACTTTGGAGCTTTGTATAGCTCGAGAAGACATTAGAACAAATTTTATTCTTTGCCGGTGCCTCAACATATGGAAATACAAATACAATGAAAGTACTTCAACTGCAAGATGCCACCTTTGCACAAAAATTTTCAATTCTGTGCAGAATATTTATTTTTGGTTTTAATTTATCATGGGTTTTTTGTTGTTGGGTTTTTTGTCGTTGTTTCGTTTTGTTTTGCTTTGGATTTAGCCTTTCTCCCACTAAAAAAGGAAAAAAAAGGAAAAGAAAAAAGATAAAAATTCCAAGCAGTAAAAGTTTATTTTTAAGATATTAAGTTTGAAAATACTAATAAAGGGGGAAGGGCTCTACATGAGGTAGTTGTTATTCTAGGCACTCCATCCACGTGACTCCACTACTCGGAAGGACCACCAGTGACACAGATAGGCAAGCAGGGTGTGTTGTTTAGCCGTCATGCTTGCACTAAGCACCAGAAGACTTGAAAATCTAAAAAACAAAACAAAAAGGAAACACTCATCTTAAATAGTACAATTCAAAAGGAATATTAAGTAGATAAAACCGGGACTCAGACACTAAAGTTTTCATCAGTGCAAGTTTGCATCTTGTTTCCTTCCATATGAACTTGTTTTCCACGATATTTAAAGTTTTTCATAATATTTTCCTAGAATTTCTGCTAGCTCTAGAGCTCTGCTCGGTGCCTCTATAAAAACAGTCTACAGTTCCTATATGCTGTCTTGAGAATCCTCCAATAGAATCATGTGCTACTCTGCAACAAAGTTTTTGCTCAGAAATATTGCTGACTGAAACAACCTTCCTTCTTGTTTCCTTACTGCTACTAAGGACCAGCAGGGAGAAACGTCCTCTCCCCAGCAGTGAATACTGTTATGCAGTTTACACTTGACGCTCAGGCCTGCTGAAGCTGAGGCTTACCTGTAATCACAGCCTCCAAGGGAATGAATTCTTCAGTTCATGTAATAGTACACGCTAATGAGTGTAAAATTGAGGCATTTTATTAATAAAATCTTGGTTCTTTTATACAAACTATCATTATCCTCATTCTGTAAAGCCACTGTTCCTACTCTCAAATTGCACTTTCTGGTGAAAAGTTAAAATTTTTAAGGAAAAAAATGATACAAATTTCAGTGGTCAGCATTTTGTCATTGTGTTCATAGACCAATTTTTTTCAATGTATTTTTCAGGAAAATCTTTGAATAAGACTTTAACCGCAACCAAAAGGAATAATCTTCTCCTCCCCCCGCCCCACTACAAAAATGTTTGGCAACTTTTGTGTTTACATTTAAAGATCATTTGCACCTTTACAAGGAAAAAAAATAAGTATTTGGTAAACAATTGTTTACATGTATCATTTATGCTTTTTTCTAGCATGTATAACTTTTTTAAATAAAGGTAGTACTTACCATAAAAAAAATTTTTGGTTAATGTTTTTTAGTTCTTGTGTCTTTGCTGTTTAGTTTCTATGTCATTTATATTTCTTTTATGTAAAGTTGTAACTACTTTCAACCTGAAGGAATAAAGGGATTGCCAGTTAGAATTATGAACTTTTATTATATATATAATATTACCTAACCTCTAAACTTATTTTCTGGTGTAGCACTTAGAACTATACAATTTTGAGCTTGAAGGACTCTTAACAATCATCTGGTCCAAACCCACCTATTTCTCTACTTTAAGCCTGAAAACCAAAGATGTCCTTCCTAAGAGTAAATATAGTCAATGATAGGACCAACATTAAAAATCCGTTCCCCGAATTCCCACTCCATTTCTCTTTCTGTGCCACACTGCCACTCCACCCCCCATTTGAAACATGGCCTAGAATATACTAACAGACTCTAAGTAAATCTGGTATGTAACATTTAAAAAATATAAACTTTGAGATCCTTATGGTACTGTGTCATTAAGTCAGTCTTTAAGACAAAACTCACTTATTTCCCAAGATTCTACCATTGCATATATTTTAAGAAAAATAAGAACAGGAACAAAATTCTAAGGATTAGACTCTCAGTAAGTAGGAAAGTTCCCAGTAGGAGCAATTCATATGGCAGTGATTCAAGAGCAGAGACCCAGGAACTACAGTACCACCCAAGTGTTCATTGGCGCCTAAAGGGTTATTTTTTCCTTCCACTGAAAATGATCCAGTTTTATTACTGAGAAAATATACTTATTACATAAATGTCATTGCTGTAAAAGAATATTTGCATAGTGATTTCCACAACTGTGAAGTGAGCTCAGAGTTGGGTTGGGTTGGCGGTCCTCTTCATTTTATAAATAAGTAAATTGAAGCTTAGAAAGTTAGAAGGACATGGTAGAAACTGAACCTCATATCCACATCCCAATTCCAAATCCATTCATTGTTCTCTATACTACTCTCCAGCTTAGGGGACAGCAGTTTACCCTATGTCCTCCCCTCTTATGGATCCAAGAAGAGTTGTTGATTTTTCCGTCTCTTCAACTTTTTACTTGTTAGGACACAGTGGCTATCCTTGTATGAGGAACCAGAAACTGGAAGTGAGATGTATAGTTTTAAGTAGAAAAATATATAAATCATGAATTATCTCAATAGTTGCAGAGAAGTAATTTGACAGGATCCAACATCCAAAAATCATCAACAAATTAGGAAGAGAATTGCTTTAACCTGACAAAGGACATGTATGAGAAACCTACAGCTAACATCATATTTAATAGTGAACTACACACTTTCCCACTAAGATCAGGAACAATATAAAACTACATTCTTACCACTTCTACCTGCCACTGTGGTGGAAATTCTAGCCAAGGCAATTTGGCAAAAAAAAGAAAAGGCATCCAGACTGAAATTAAGTAAAACTCTTTATTCACAAATGACATTAGTCTTGCATACAGAAAATCCTAAGGAATTCAATGAAAAAACTAGAATAAACAAGTTCAGCAAGATCACAGGATACGAGAGCAATATATACTCACAACAAACAATCCAAAAATGAAATTAACAATTCCAAATGTATAAAAGTGCAAGCATATTTTTAAAAGGTGTATCTTCAAAAACAGAAAACATATAAAATTATTTTACTGTCATTATCTAGTATGGATGGACTTTTACCTCTACTTTGAAACTCCATGGCTACTTACCTATCCAAAATAAAGTAACTTTCACTTACTTTGAAAAAATTTTTTTTTCTATTCTCAATAACATGAAATAAATACTTAAGAATAAATTTAACAAAAAAAGGGCAATACTTGTTTGCTGAAAACTTATCTAAAACACAAAACACTGTTAAAGGAAATTTTGAAATAAATGGAAAGATACCCCATGCTCATAGATTAGATAGATATTAGACTTAATATCATTATGATGGCAGTACTCCCCGAATTGATCATAGACTGAACACAACCACTATCAAAATCCCAGCTAACTTTTTTTCACAGAAATTGACTAGCTGATCCTAAAATTTTTTGGAAATGCAAAAGACCCAGAATAACCAAAGCAATCTTAAAAATAAAGTTAAAGCTGAAGACTCACACTCCCTGATTTCGAAATACACTACAAAGCTACAGTAATAAAGACAGTGTGGAACTCGCATAAGGACTGACATCAATGAAACAGAACTGAGAGTCCAGAAATAAACATCTATGGCCAAATGAATTTTTAAGAAAGGTGACAGAGGTGACATGGAAAAACAATAGTCTTTTTAATAAATGGTACTAGAACAAATGAATAAGAATGAATGAATACACAAAATGATGAATCTGGATGCTTACCTCACCCCGTACATAAAATCTCAAAATGGATTACACACCTAAATTTAAAGCTAAAATTATAAGATCCTTAGGAAAACATAGGAGTAACCCTTTGGGACCTCAGATTAAGCAATGATTTCTTAGACACAACACCAAAGGCATAAGAAATAAAATAATTGATAAGCTGAACTTCATCAAAATTATTTTGAAAATAAATGAGTTCACCCTGGTATTTCTAATTCAAATTTAACATTACAGAGTTTCTACTTGGCTTACTTTATTTTATAACTGTGTATCTTTTATGCTCAAAATCTTGGTTCATAACATTGTTATATGTTTTATACTCCGTTGTTATATGTTGTACTCAGTTATCTTGAGTACAACTTAAATTTCTTTGCTGCTCTTCTTTTCCTAAGATATAGTTGACAACATACAGTCAAAATACTAAGATTTAAAGATACTAAAATTAATTCTCTGTATGATTATGGCATGAACTTAATATAGTTAGGTTTATTTTCCCTTTTTAAGGATTGCTTTTTCTTTTTGATCCAATTTTGTTTCATAATTATATAAAACACTTACATGGTTCCAAACTATAAACAAGGAACATTCAAATAAGTTTTAACTTTCATTCCTGTCCCCTTTACCCAGTTCCTTCCTTCCCCCTAATTAGTAACCACTTTTACTAGTTTTTAGTTTATCCTTCCATTGTTTTTTGGAAACATAAAGGAAACACAAACTCACATTTCACTCATTCCTTCCATAAAAGACAGCATACTATGTATACACTGTTCACATTATGCTCTTTCAACAACGCATCTTGGAGGTCACGATCACTCCAGGGCAGTATTAGATATCTTCCTCAAACCTTTTTATAGCCACATAGTGGTAATTCACTGTGCAGCTACACCATAATTTATTCAAACAATCCCCCTTTGATAGGCATTTGGATTTGTTTTCAGTCTTGCTATTGCAAATACTATTGCAATAGACAGCCTTGTACAGGCTTCATTTATATTTTGCCAGTGAGCTTTAGGGAAGGAATGCTAGAAGTGGGACTGCTGGTTAAAGGGTAAATCCCACATTATTTTGCTAGATATTGTTAATTTCTCCATAGAGGTTGTACCATTTCTAACAATCTTTTTTTTTTTTTTTTTTTTAAGATTTTATTTATCTGAAAGATAGAAAGCTCCAACCTGGGGGAACAGCAGAGAGAGAGGGAGAAGCAGGCTCCCCGCTAAGCAGGGAGCCCGATGTGGGACTAGATCCCAGGACCCTGGGATTATGACCTGAGCCGAAGGCAGAAGCTTAACTGACTGAGCCACTGAGGCACCCGTTCTAACAATCTTTTAACTGTTTTCCCTTTCACTCTTGTCCACCTATAACTCATTCTCCCTCATATCGTATAAAACATAGATTAGGTAATATTACTCTCCTGCTTAAAACTTCAGTGGCTTCCCATTGCATTTAGAATAAAATCCAATCTCTTAACAGTATCTACAAAAACTTAGATGATGTAGATCTTGCCTCCCTCTATCAGGATTAAGTTTGGCTATGAGCAAGAGACCCAAAATAGCAACAGTTTACACAAGATAAAAGTTTACTTCTCTGGGGCGCCTGGGTGGCTGTCGGTTAAAAGCACTGACCCTTGATTTCAGCTCAGGTCATGATCTCAGGGTTGTGAGATCGAGCCCCGTGTCAGGCTCTGTGCTGGAGGTGGAGACTGCTTAAGACTCTCTCTCCCCCTCTGCCCCTAAAACCCTCCGTCTCTTAAAAAAAAAAAAAGTTTACTTCTCTGACACATAAGTCTAGAGGAAGACCACCCAAGGGTGGCAATGGGGTTCAGCTTTAAGTCCTTGAGGCACAAACTCCTTTCAGACCATGCTCTACCATCCCTATGACCTGACCTGCAGCCCCATGACCACAAAGAATCGCTAGTATTCTAGTCATTATACGTGTTCCAAGCAGAAAAGGTGGAAGAAGACTAAGAAAAAGGCAAAGGGTACATGCCTACTGTTTTTAAGGAAGACTCCTGGAAGCCCTACATGATCCTTCCGTTTATAGGCCATGGGTCAGAACTTAGTCATAGGACTATACAGAGCTCTGAGAAGGTCAGAAAAGGTCATCTTTATTCCGGACAGCCACATGCCCAGTCAAAAACCGGGAGCGATAACCGATGGAATGAGCTCTGCTGCACAGTCTCTTCCCTTGCATCTACTACTAGTCCGCCCTTCCTATGCTCCAGCCACACGGATTTCCTTTAGTCCTCAAACCAACCCAGTTCTTACCTCTCTCACGGCCTGTGCTCTTGCCATTTTACCTGTCTAGGATACCCTTGCACTCACCTTCACATAGCCCGTTCCCTCTCACCTCAGGACTCAGCTCAAATGTCACTTCCTCAGAGACCTTCTTCGACGACTATGTAAAAAATCACCGCCTTCTATAACCTACTGCCTTATTTTCTTTATAACGTTTCTCTCAACTGAAATTATCTTTTACCTTCCTCCACTAGAATATAATTTCCACATGACAGGGATCTTTTTTGTCTTCACTGCTATATCCCTGTTGCCCAATACAATTCCAAGTACACTGTAGGAGCTTAATATTAGTTAAATGAATGACTGTCTGACTCCAAAGCCCATGCTTTTTCCACTATCTCTGCTATTCATGCTATATGTGAAATAATACCCCATTCCAGAAGTTAACCTTTGTTTTTAGAATGACAGCCTATTAAAGTTATTTCCTTTCAAACAAATTGTTAAAAACGTCATTTATAAAGTAAAACAAAATCTTCCTGTGCTCAATAAATTAAAAGAAGAGATTTAGAGATTTAGATGTAGCGTCTTGGGCAGGTCTCCTAAATTGCTCAGTCTCATAGTCTGCATCTATAAAATGGAAGAGTTGGTTAAAACGCATTCGCTTAATCTGCAGATATTTACCAAGCATGGTGCTAAAGCAAAATCAGGGACATGAAGGTAAACAAGACAATTCCTGCCTCAAAAGAGGCTCCCAGTTGCCTTTGATTCCACATGATTGTTGGCTTGTAACCTTTGTGCTAGAGAAAAACCCTACGATCTCTCATTCCTGAGACATTAATTCAAGATCTGTCACCAAGACACTGATAAACACACTGCTTCATTTTAAAAGTGAATATTTAATTCAACATTGCAATAAGAATTGAACAGTATTAAAAACAGAAGCATATAAGTGGCTTAAAATAGTGTATATTAATCTCTAGTTTCCTTTGGAGGCGATTTTAATTGCCAACTCTTTACAGTGAAATGATCCAAATCAGAAATAATATTAGAGATACCTCGTTTGAATCCTAAAAATTTGATACAATAAACATTACATATTTTTTAGAAAGATGGTCCAAGAAAATAACAACTCAGCATTTTCTAGAGACTGGCATCCCAGATCATCAAGACTATTATCGAGCACCTGGCTGTGATTCCACTACCACCTTCTTTGTTCTTCTAGATGCTTCTTGAATTTCATCTGGGCAATTCCAAAGGACTGAGAGGAAAACAGATGCAGAGATAGATGCATATTTCTCCTGCAGGCCCTCTCAGCATAGCAATTAGACAAATAATCAGTGAGAAAAAAGTATATAATTCATCATTTATAGTCCCTACAAGACTTCAATCAATTTGAAAAATTGCCAGTTCTGTCAAATATGCCAAGACTCCAATAAGGTATTTATGACACAGAATCTGAAAAAACACAAAAAAACAGACATTTAAAATTAGAATTATGATAACAGGCAGTTTGATATTTGATAAATATTCCAGGCTTATTTTAAATTCCATACCTGCAAGCTAAGATGAACCCAAACCACTGCTGCTCTAAGTCAAATAAATTTTATTCTACTTAATGAAGACTACTAACTTTAATAAAAATATAACTATTAGTCAATGGTGCTTAGAAATAACTAAAGTTCTTATATTTCCTGACTTCCATGGATGGGCTGACTATCTGCATAAGGAGTAAGGAGAGGAAGGGTATCCCTGAACCCCTTGAATTTATATGCAAATCGAGTATGTACATTCTCTAGAAAGAGGTTCCAGAGCTTCCTTCTTCTCAAAGGGATACATGATTCCAAAAGTATCTTGTAGAAACTAAGCAGATGGCAGAAACCTAGTTAATAAACTAATTTCAAACTTCTGAGAGGCAGTACACTGTTACAGTTAAAAGGCAAAAGCTTTTGAGTCAGATGACTGGGTTCAAATTCAAACTCCACTTATTAGCTATGTGATCTCAGGGAACCTGCTTACCGCCTGTGTTAGTTTCCTCTTTACAACCTATGTCAATAGGTTGTTGTGAAAACTAAATGAGACAGTATACATAAAATGCTTAATAATGCCTAGCACCATTAGTGCTTAATAAATGTTCACTATCAAAACAAATTTAAAAATGTTAGCTATCATCATGGCATGATGTGAAGCTAGGAGCAAGTTACCATCTCACATCATTAAGAGAAGCTCTTAGTGGGGAGCCTGGGTGGCTCAGTAGAGTAAGCGTCTGACTTGATTTTGGCTGAGGTCATGATCTCAGGGTCATGGGATTGAGCCCAGGCGTCAAGCACTGATGGGGCTTCACGCTCAGCATGAAATCTGCTTATCCCTCTCCCTCTGCTCTCCCCTCCCACTCACTCGCTTTATCTCTAAAATAAATAAATAAAATCTTAAGGAAAAAAAAAAGATTCTTAGATGTAGTATAGACCAGATAAAAATCAATGTGCTAAAGAACTACCTTTATATTCATAAGAACACATTATACAAAACAGTTTTTAAATGCAGTTTACTAATAGAGTGTGGGCATATGAAAACAAAATCTTAAATATACAAGGACTTCATGAACACTGAATTCTGAGGTGCTAAAATGGAATTTTTTTCCTTTATAATATCAAAGTAACAAGATATAGTATAATCTTTCAAATGTTTTACTGCAAACCAAAGAAATAAATTTAACATCATGACCCAGTACAAGCAATACCTTTACCACATGTGAAACACTCATTTTTATATTTTCTATCATATTTCTTTCTTTTGTTTTTTAAAGCTGGTCTCTTCCGTCAAAATTATTTTCCAACTTACTATTGCATTATGACCTCCAGTTTGAAGAATACTAATATAGTACTTATGAAGTATGAGCTTTATGGAACCTAAGAGATAAGCATTCAAATATTGACTCCTCCTCAAAGCTACCTTGCAGGTATCGCTTTCACCTATCTTGGCCTGTTTCCTTGTTTTAAAAATGTGGATAAAAACACCTGCTACAGGGTTGCTCTAAAGATTAAAATTAAGGTGTATTTTTTTTTAATAATTTTTTTCTATTTCTTTTTTTTTTTTTAAAGATTTTATTTATTTATTTGACAGAGAGACAGCCAGCGAGAGAGGGAACACAAGCAGGGGGAGTGGGAGAGGAAGAAGCAGGCTCCTAGCGGAGGAGCCTGATGTGGGGCTCGATCTCATAACACCAGGATCACGCCCTGAGCCAAAGGCAGACGCCGCTGTGCCACCCAGGCATCCCGCATTGGAAGTATTTTGATATCCCCTTAGGAAAACTTAAATATATAGAAAAATAGAGAAAAGAGAACTCCCCTCCCCTCCATGTAATGTTGTCATGATTTTGGTCAAAACCAATATTCACTGTTTACTGTGAATATATTTTAATACGTTTTAAATATATTAATATATTATTATATTTAGTGCCTACTCTCAGTTTATTTCTGATACTTCCTCTAGTAAGTACTTCATAGAGACTAAAACAATGTCAATTATTTCTTTCCCAGTAGGGAGAGAAAAGCCTAAAATATAAAGATGACATCTTAGTTATGTATTTCTTGCTATAATTTTCTGATCTAACAGACGAAATCCTCTGCTGCTCCAATAATTACTTCAAAGTTTGACAAAATAATTTTTAAAGTTTCCAAGTTACTACAGAATAATTCCTATTATTACCAAAGCATTTTATTATTAATTATTATTAATAATAAATATTATTATTTGTATTATTACCTAATATTACCACACAGCATATAGTATTCTCCCATTATAAAGCTGTATCTAGAGGCTGAAGACTTTCTAGTAAATCATTTATAAAGCATAAAAGAAAATATCACTACTGTCTTGAATTAGCATTCAAATGTGTTTCTTCAATGTAGAAAATATGATTAACATACACTTTGAAAGCTATGCAACAATAAGGAAAAAATTACTTAACTAGATTTGTTCAAACTAACCTTTATTTTTCCATCAGTATGTGCTGAAGCTACAGATGTGGAAACACGGACCAATCTTGTGGCCGATAAATGAATTTTGAAATGCCTATGGAAATGTGAGTAAAGGCAGTCCATAAATAAGTCAACTTCCTCCTGAGTAACTTCTCCAGGTGTTTTGTGGACACTGTCCCACAAAGCTTTTGCATCCTCTGGATGTATGGCATAAGAAATGTCCAGACTTTGAGGGCTACAGGGTACAGACCAAAGAAACTCGGTAGCAGCCATATACTGGTCCATTTTGCATGCAGTCCACATAGCTGCCATCCAGGAAAGATTAAACGCATTGATTGCTAAGGGACTGAAATAACAATCGAAAGTTTTCTGAAACCACGTTCCTACTATGGCTGTATTCGTCTCTGCTCCATTTGCAAGGAATAAGGGTACACAGGTGAAATCTTCTGATACAGTCTCCAGAAGACTGTCTCCAAATATACAGCAGAACCAACCAGTCCATAACACTTTATGTTCTCTGTTCTCAGATGGCAGTTGAGATTTTGACAGAATCTATAAAGAAAAAAAAAGGTTCATTAAATTCAGAAGTACATTTCCTCCTAAATTACATCTTCTCAAAATTAGTACATTTAAAAATAAGACGATATGTTGTACTATTTGCCAAAAAAACACAAAGGGAATAATCTCCCTAATCATTATAAGGGTTTATTAAGTTAATTGACCTTCCTCCTAATATTATTAGGACATGGTATGGCAAGATCTTGGTGCACCCAAAATGCAAAATAAGGAATGCCAATAGGGTGTAACCAAGTACACTATCCTGAAAAAAAACCCTCAAAATCTCAAATTCAGAAGGAACTGTAAAAAGTCACCAAATCCAACATGCTTGAATTCTTCTGTTAAGGAAGAATTCGGGATTTCCTAAGGCAGCTCTATCAACTTAAAAATGTTCTCTCATATGTTAGGCCCAAAGTTTCCACCCTCAGGTCCTGTTTTCTCCCTTACGTGCATGTAGAACAAATCAAATCTAATTTCTCTCCTACAGGAAAAGCCCTTCAAATATTTGATGATCCCTATCGTATGTAAAGTTCAACATCCCCAGTTTCTTCAACCATTCCTCCTATGACATACATATGTCAGCATGGGAGTCATTCATAAGTGAATATGATTACTTCAAAAAGATGTGATTAAAGGACTGTGACCATCTTTAACCTAGACTATACTACTTTTAATATAATCAGTAGTTTTCTAATTTTTAGTTGACAGTTTACATAAATTATCCCTATTCATTTTTGCTGTTAATAGGTAAATCTCAGGGCACCTGGGTGGCTCAGGCAGTTAAGCAGTCAACTCTTGATTTCAGCTCAGGTCATGATCTCAGAGTCCTGAGAATGAACCCTACATCAGGCTCTGTGCTCAGCAGGGAGTGTGCTTGAGATTCTCTCCCTCTCTGTCTGCCCCTCCCCCTCCCCTGTGTGCTCTCTAAAGTAAATAAATGGTAAATCTTAAAAAAAAAAAAAAAAAAAAAAGTAAACCTCCCCTAATCTTAGAGGTGGTATATTTATTTCTATTAAAATTTTAATGTTTTTCAAGTTGACCCATTGCACCAATCCATTCAGATTTTTAAGAATCTTGATTATGTTTTCTAGCAGACTAACCTCTCAAACTTCAAATCTATAAACTACATGACAAACATACCTTCTAGATATTCATAGTTTTAAAATTTGACCAAGATAAAGTGAAGGTCACAGCCCAGTATCATATTCCTTTAGAGATAATTATTTTAACAGCTACTTTTAGTATATTTCCCCTTCTTGTTCAAGAGATTATAAGAGTCTCAAAAGCCTTAAAGCCCATATAGGTCTATCACACTTTCATAACCTAAAAGTTCTGTAAGTCTGAGAAGAAATGAGATTTAACATGGGCACTATTAGGACACTCTACTAAGAGTTCAAGAGGTCATTTCTATTTCTCACAAGAAGATTTGCCTGTTGACATGCAAATCACGTCCCTTCTCTGGGCATCAACTGTTTCATTTGACAAAGACTGCTGTCTACCCAGTACCTATTTTCCTTCCACAATAAAACTGTGCTTTTAATGAGGTGGCAAAGTACCCACTAAAAAAGAAAGATTTCCTAGTCTGCCTTCCACCTGGGATGTAGAGAAGTTGTTGGGTCTTAGCAGTTTCATTAAAGATTTGCTCAGTGGCAGGCACCCTATTTGCCCTCCTACTTCCTGCCTGGAACTTGCAGAGAATATTTAGAGCTTCAGGAGCCATCTCAGACTACAGTGCAACCTTAAGGATAGAAGCCATGCACCAAGGATGATGGAGAGATAGAAGGAGCCTAGATTATTAATTCATAAAGCACATACCAACCTTGAACACCTCACCTCCGAACACTTTTTTGTAAGACAAATAAGCCTCTACCTATTAAACCTCAAGACAGATGTTTAATTCACGGGTATTTAGGCTTTCTGTTTTATGCAGCTAAACCCAATCCTAGGACTCTTGAAGATCCTTGCCAGTATCATGATCTAGACCAGGGGTTAGCAAATTTTTTCTGTGAAAGCCAGACAGTAAATGTTTTAGGCTTTGCAAGCCATATGGTCTCTGCAGCAAATACTAAAACATGCTGTTGCAGCACAAAAGCAGCCATAGACAACATGTAAACAAATGGAAGGAGCACTGTTCCAATAGAACCGTATTTACAAAAACAGGAACAAAAACAAGCAGCAGGTCAGATCTGGCCTGCAGGCCACAGTTTGCTGACCCCTGATCTATACAAATAAACAAAATTAGGCCTTTTTCACTATTTCAGAATTTAATTTATAATGACTAAGAGGAGTTCACTCAGAAGAAACAGGAGTATCGGGCATGAATAATAAATCCAGTTTCTTAATAAATCCAAAGATAGAGGGATAAAGCGCTGCCGGGTGACTGCCGCTGAGGCCGAGAAGGTGCCTGCGGACAAGCGCAGAGGAAGGGGAGCTGCCCCTGGCTGCCGCCGCCACGCTGGCCGCCCAGGAGTGCGAACAGAGGCTGAAGCCGAGTGAAGATCGAAAGTTAAATCACCAGGAAGTTGTGGAGGAAGATAAAAGACTTAAATTACCAAAAACTGGGAGGCTAAAAAAGCTCGTTTGGAATGGGAGCTGAAGGAAGAAGAAAAGAAAAAAGAATGTGCAGCAAGAGGGGCGGACTATGAGTAAGTGAAGCTACTGGAGACAGGGCAGAAGAGGCAGAAAGATGGGAGAGGAAGAAGAGGAGGAAAAACCCTGACCTGGGATTCTCTAGACTGTGCTGCTGCCCCCTTATCCAGTATTATCGGCTGACCAAGCGGACCAAACCTTACATGGAAACTTATGAGACTGAGAGAAAAACACGGAGAGGCGTTCTACCCAACGTCCAACAGTCTTCTTCATGGAACACATGTGCCCTCCACAGAGGAGACTGATAGGATGGTCATAGACTTGGAAAAGCAAACTGAAAAACGAGACCCGTATAGCCATCCTTATAATGATGATGCAGACACTGACTACGTTAATTAAAGAAAAGCCAAATTCAACAAGAAGGCAGAAAGATTCTATGGGAAATATACAGCTAAACAGAACTTAGAAAGCGGAACAGCAGTCTAATCTCCTTTAGGAACTCGGGACGCCTGGGTGGCTCAGTCGATTAAGCGTCTGCCTTTGGCTCAGGTCATGATCCCAGGGTCTTGGGATTGGGTCCCACATTGGTTTCCCTGCTCATCGGGGAGCCTGCTTCTCCCTCTGCCTGCCTCTCCCCGTTTGTGCTCCCTCTCTCACTCTTGCTCACTCTCTCTGGAAAATAAATATATAAATCTTAAAAAAAAAAATCTCCTTTAGGAACTGTTTTGAATGCCAAATTATAACAGTAAACCAGGACTATTACATTTCCTTTTATAATTTTAAAGTGTTCTATGACTATGTATTTTCATGCTTATATATTTATTATTCACTCATTTCAGAAAAAAAGTCATGTATTTCTGTGTTCAAAATAAATAAATCCAAAGATAGTCATATTACTTTTATTTATTTTTGTTTTTTTAAAGATTTTATTTATTTATTGGACAGAGACAGACACAGCGAGAGACGGAACACCAGCAGGGGGAGTGGGAGAGGGAGTGCAGGCTTCCCGCGGAGCAGGGAGCCGGAAGCTGGCTGGATCCCAGGACCCTAGGATCATGACCTGACCCAAAGGCAGACGATTAACAACTGAGCCACCCAGGCGCCCCTGACAAATTACTGTTAAATACTACACACAAGAAGGAATGTTACATTTCTAAGAGTAACGTGGCATGAATATATCACAACATACGATGATAGATTATATATATATATATATTTTTTTTTTTTTTTGCTAAAATTCCACTTCTAGGAATTATTCCATAGAATTGTACAGATACACTTACAAAAATGTGGTATTCTTAATGACATGAGTAATTATCTACAACATTATTACTAATTAAAAAAAGACCATATGCAAAAGCACAGGCAATACAATCCCAATTTTAGTAGATCCAGAGAGCCAACAGATGTATGTATGTTCGTGAGAGATATTTATAGTTTAGATAATCTTTGTCTAGTTTTAGCATTAGGTAATGCTGGCCTCACAGAATGAGTTAGGAAGTATTCCCTCTGGTTTTATACTCTGAAGAGATTGTAGAAAACTGATTTCTTTCTTAAATGTTCAGCAGAATTCACCAATGAACCCATCTGGGCCTGATGCTTTCTGTTTTGGAAAGTATTGACTGAATTTCTTTAATAAATAGAGGCTTACTCAGATTGTCTACTGCCAAATAGATGTATACCAAAATGTTAAACTGTGGTTTTCAATTTTCTTTGTATTTTTATGTATTTTCTAAGCTTTCTAAAATAAACATGACTATAATGTAATTGGAAAAAAAACCTTTTTAATTCGGCCATATCTAATTACTATAATTTGGTCAAACAACACATAAAATAGGTAATAAATCACAAGCTTATAATTTTTTTAAATGGTAAGAAAATACCACAATTTCTAAACCAAGACAGTGCAGATTCTTTTCCCCTGGGAAGCAAGGATTGCCTATATAACATACCTGGACGAGAAATGCTTCAGGGTCTCTTTGTGTTCCCTTCATTCCTAGGAGAGTGGAGAAAGTCACTTTGATGTTGAAGTCTTCTCCCACTTCCACAGCAAGCCCTTTTTGCTTTTCAGCAGCAATAAATGCACTCAGAAGTCTAGAATATTCTTTGAGATTAGTATAGGAGAATTTATACAGAGGAGTTAAACTATATAAAGTCCATTGTTTATTCAGAAGGAATGCAACTTTTTGAGGATCATTATCTTCCTACAGAAAAAAAAAAAAGACAAAAGCAGTTTAAATTCTCATTTACTAATATCTCCTAATTCTTAATCACAGTATTTTAAATATTTAATACAGATCTATTACTGGGTACCTCATCTTTACACTCCAGCCAAAATAGTTTGCAGGACTCTGAAGATCCCTGAACAAGCCTTTTCATTTGCTGTACCTTTTCTGTACCTTTGCTGTACCAAAAATACTCTTCCCACATGTGTTCACATGGCATGTTTCTTTCCTTCACTCAGGTCTGTCCAAGTGTCACTCAAGAGGCTACCCTGTCTAATTTTGTCTCACTCCAATTTTGTCACTTATATCTCCTTAACATGCTTTTTTCCACAGCATTTATTACTATATGACATATGTTTGTCTGATTTTTATTGTCTTTTTGTCTATTTTATTAGGTGCTATATCTCTAGCACCTAGAATAGCTGTTCAATAAATATTTACTTGATGAACATTTATGTTTGACTTATAGAAATTTAAAATTATAGATTTTGAAAATAGTAACTATTCCTGCAACACTTAATTTGTTTTAATTATGTAATTTTCTTGAACGTTTGGCAGTAAATCCACTCTATGACACAATGTCAAATTCAGTAGATTAAATAAAAAGATACTTGGGAGCACTTTTGCCATGTTCTATTAGAACCATGGGTACCATCAAAAACAAAAACCCTTCCTTCATATTGGCCCTACGGCATTATTGAGGGTCTTCACAAACACCCCCATACAGGTTCCTACTTTTATCCTGAATTGAATTTTTCTATAAATTCATACTTTCTGACATAGTCTTATAGCTCCCAACTGTCTTTTGGAACTTTCATTACAGCTGTCTACTTGATAAAAATATTTCTTCTGACTAGAGTTCATGGAAACTTTTATAAAACTTGTATAAAAAGTTTTTTCTTGTTATGATCAAACGGTATGGGAAAATTATTTGTTTCACAGAGATAAGGAAATGAATTGGACATTCCAATCTTTAATTTATATACAATTTCTATTTATGGTTAGGAACCATCACTTTCATTACCAGCACTAGTAATTTAAGAAGCTTTTCAGAAAGAAGCAAAAATTTTCCCATATCTCAAGAGATATGAGGCACACAGCATGGACAAGAAAACAAGACTATAGGGAGGATGTGGGTGACTGATCAGCCAGACTCGTTGCTATGTTTCTCAAAACGACACATCAAACCCACACTGACTAGGGTTTTATTTCATGTTCCAGTGAAATCACAAATTACCAGTGATATAAACCTTCAGAGTTGTTTATGAATAATCAAAACAGAGAATGTTGCCAGCAGACAAATTGGAGACAATATAAACACCAAAATAACTTAGTAATGATTCAGAAAAATTTGAAAAACAAAAATTCGTTAAGTCCAATAAATGAATGAATGAGAAATGAGAAGGGTTTACAACAGAATGCCAAAGGCTGGTTGATAAATATGGAGCAAATGGAGTTGGAAAATCATTATAGTGTGACCATCATAATAAAGATAGAATCAGGCAAATATTATCGATGGATGTTAAGGGTAAAGGGAAATTTTGATGAGGAACAGAATATTTACATTATCCTAAACTGTCTCCCAAACTGCTTATTAGATGCAGAGAGGAATAAAACAGTAACCACTGGGCAACGTCTTGAAAGTATGATCAAAACTGACATCACCTCTGTGCTACCAGATGTTATTCCCCAAAAAGGACACAACAGCCTCTGTGCTATATTCCAGCCAATACATAGCTTCAATCTAACCATGAGGAAACATCAGACAAATACAAAACGAAGAATAGTCTATCTGAAAAGGAAAGGGGAGAAAACTACATTCTTCAAAACGTCAATGTCATTAAAGAAAAGAAATACTATGGAAATGCTCCAGATTAAAGGAAGTTAAAAGATATAACAGGGGTGGTATTGATAGTATAAATAATTGTTTGTTTTTGCTATTTCTCATTTATTACCTGAGAGATTAAGTAGATACTAAAAATATTAAAACGTAACACAAATCAAAATGTTTTGCTCACAGATTTCCGTAACATGAAGGAGCACAAAAGGCGTACCTGTAATTGTGAACACTGAGGAATTTTCCTTCGAGGTGGAGTTGGGATAAATGAAGTCTGCTTCCTGACTGATTCTAATCGTTTCTGCAAAGGGGTGGCACCTATAAAATAATCTTTAAGCTTTGAGGATGCACTGTGCCTAGGAGTCGATTCCGGTGTGTCATAAGAATCCATGGTCTACATAAAATGAAAGAAAACCAGAATTCTGAACACTAAAAAGTTAATTCATGCTCACAGTTTCACTGATTCTTCTTCTCCTTGCTATAAAGGAATTCTTTTTTCCCTTCCTCTCCCTGCCCGCCCCCCCCCACCAAAGTTTTGACTTTTCACCAAGTCATTTCTCTTTGGTTACAGGCTATTTTTATGAGTATCTTACCCATACCTCAAACACAGAATGTTCAAAACTAAATTCAACTCCTTTCCATCCTCCTCCAAAAGTTAGCTGGCCCATTTTCATATTCCTCTCAATTTTGCTAAATTCATTTAAAGTGGGAGAAAAGTATTCTCCCACTTTCATTCTTGAACATGTAGTCATTAAGCACATACTTTCAAGTTTTTCCTTCAATAGTCTCTGTCATCCATTCCTAAAGCTACTTCTAGGTTCTTACTACCGTATCTATGGGTAATCCATTCTTCAACCATGACACTTTATTTTTAGTTGCCTGTGCAAAAAAATTCACAGTGATGAGAAAAATTCTACTTTTCTACTGACCACATTTTTCATAATTCAGCTTGTCCTTATCCTACTTCTCCTAGGCATAAACATATTCTCGTCTTCATGTTTTTGCCTATCAATCAGGTTCCTTATCTGAAGTGCCCTTTTTCCATTTCACCTCCTTTAGGACCATGCTTGAATTTGATCACTTTTCAAGTAGTAGAGTTTTGTTAATCTTTTTTCCCCAGAATACCTATGTTACACACTTCTGTCTGTATGAATAGCTCATTCCTGGGCAATGTGTATGGGGGAATAGTTGAGTGTATAGAATGAGATCTCAGAGGCAAATATTTTTTAAAAACCCTCTAGATGAATCTAATAAAATCTTTCAATAAAATGTTTGGAGATTAATAATATACCAGCCCATATAGCTCTCCTTGATCATCTAGTCTGTACCACTTAATTTGGCCCAGATTCATACACTTCCCTGTACTATTTTTTGGTGTGCATTTTTTCCTCTTCCCAACAAGACTAAAATACTTTGACTGAAATCCTGCTTTCTAGATCTCTTGAATTATTACCCTAATACAATGCTGAGTGTTCTTTAATTGTTAGCAAGTATTGTGGGGTTGGGAGTGGGTTGTTTTTGTTTTTTGTAGTTTCAAGTTTTTCTTTAAATTCCAGTTAGTTAACATACAATATAATCTTAGTTCCAGGAGTAGAATTTAGTGATTCATCACTTAAATACAACACTCAGTGCTCATCACAACAAGTGCCCTCCTTAATACCCATCACCCATTTAACCCACCCCCCTCCTCCCACCTCCCCTAACAAGCATCGGTTTAAATGGACAGAAGAATTTCATAGAACTCTGAAATTATAACTTTTGTTGAAAAGAATTATGATTTAAAAGTTATAATAATTACTTCCAAGTATTGGCACAGTTACCCTTTGATAAAAGTTTTTCACAAATGAAAACTTGTAGGGGCACCTGGGTGACTCAGTCAGTTAAGCATCTGCCTTTAGCTCAGGTCATTATCCCAGGGTGCCGGGGATAAAGCCCCACATGGGGCCCCCTGCTCAGCGGGAAGTCTGTTTCTCCCTCTCCCTCTGCTCCTCCCTCCCGCTTGTGTGTGGCGCCC